>NC_084500.1:5480219-5840219 GCF_030035675.1 Rhineura floridana | reverse complement strand
TTTCCCTAAAAGACAGGATCTCATCTCTCTCCCTCCCTCCCTCCCTCCCTCCCTCCCTGAAGAGCCCATCCAGTCTCGCTGTGCAGTGCTCCGCTACACCAAGCTGACAGACGCTCAGATTCTTGCCAGGCTGATGAAAATTGTTGAGAAGGAGAACGTGCAGTATACAGACGATGGGCTGGAAGCCATTATCTTCACGGCCCAGGGAGACATGAGGCAGGTGGGTAGAGAAGCGGCAACCATCCACTATAGACCTTATCTCAGTCTGGATCTGTGCTGGAATTGCTTTTTAAGATGCTCTTTAAGTTGTTTTTAAGATGTCTTAATTTAAGTTTTTTGTCTTTAAGGCGTTTTAAGGTGCTTTTACTGTTTTTGTTTGCTCCCCTGAGCTCCTTCCAGGAGGAAGGGTGGGATATAGATGAAATAAATAAATAATGTAGCTTCTGCTGCAGCTTTTCTGTTAGGGCAGCCCACAAAGTGGGGGAAACTCCCATCCTTCACTCTGCTGTGTACTATAGTCGAGCACTGTGTGTGTGGCCTTGTAGTTGCCAGTTTCCGGGGACCCACAGTGTGAAGAAACCCACGCTCTGGCTGTAAGCAGAGGGAGCAGTTGTTCTGCAGAGGGCTTGTGGTCTTTCTGCTGTTGACAGGGTAGCACATTGGGGCCAAACCACAAACAGAGCTTTGTGTTACAAGAAAGTGACTGATCTAAAACCGGAAGGCTCTGCATCTGCCTTCTTGGATCCCTCTAAAGCAGGGAGGGGAGAACATCTGATCCAGGTTGCCAGGCCTCAGAAGCCAGACTGCAGTGGCCTTGCCAGGCCACACCCACTGATGACACACTAGCTGCTGTGCCCCGTGATTGGCTCCCCAAGTTCCTTCCTGGCGTTCTTTCCTTACCTCCCATAACAGCCAGCATATTGTGGCCACTGAGCAGTCCTTATTGGGCTGGTTTTTTTGGGGGGGGGGTTGTGCCTTCTTAGGCTGGAATAGCACAGTGGGGAGGAGAGCCTGGCTGGGAGTGCAGAGTCTGTGAGTTCAAATCCCCGCTCGTGTCTCCTGGGTGTCAAGGGCCAGCTAAAGATCACCGCCACAGCTAGTGGCTCAGGGGTTACGTGCCCTGCCACCTGTGCAGCCGTGGGCAAGCTGCAGAGTCCCAAGGAGCCCAGTTGCCCCCCAGCTGGCAGTTGTGGACAAGGAAGGGGCTGGCTCGTGCAGCTGTGGCAAGCTGAGCCGGCCCTAACCAGCTGGGGAGGACTAGCCTCAGAGGGAGGCATTGGTAAACCCTCTCTGAATACCACTTACCATGAAATCCCTATTCATAGGGTCGCCATAAGTTGGGATCGACTTGAAGGCAGTCCGTTTCCATTTTGTGCCTTCTTAACTTCCCCCCCCCTAACTTTCTGTTGTTGTTCCTCTGCTGTCCTTGTGGGTTCCCCAAGCCTGCTGCTATCTCCTTCATGCATGGATGGTTCTGTTCTGCCTGCATAAGTGCATCCACACTCAGAGAATGAGTCCCTTATCCGTTCACAGAATGTTTACCAGATTTGACGAAATATGTTTAAATTCACCTGCTGCTCTGTCTTCTCTGTAGCCGAGAGCACGTTGCCTTTTTTTCTTGCCAGACAAAGGGTGATGTTCAACGCCAATCCTAATCAGAGCAGACCCATCAACGTTAACGGGCACAACTATCTCAGGTGCATTCATTTCAGTGGGTCTGCTCTGAGTAGGACTTAGTTGACTACAACTCTGTGAGTACTGAATAATGTTGGACGTTCTCCAGAATCTCAGTTCATTTGTTCTGGAAACCATTTTGCTCCTTTTTCTTAACAGGCACTGAATAACTTGCAGTCCACCCATTCTGGATTTGGCTTCGTCAACAGTGAGAATGTCTTCAAGGTTGGCTGAAGCCCTTTTCCTCTTTAGCCTGACCAGATGCAAAGGGTAGTCTGCGGGGTTCCTGTATCCCCCCCCCCCAGAAGTTGCATAGAAGCTTTAAATGGGTGGAAAAGCCTATCCTGTTGAAATGTCTGCTTGTGTCCTCCACAGGCACCTGGTTGGTCACTGTGAGGTTGCTGAACTAGATGGGCCCCCTTTGGCCTGATTCAGCAGGCCTGCCCTTGCGCTCTTTGCTGTTAAAGGTAAAAGAGCTCTCCTCCTTTGCATTGGTTGCTTCCCACCTCTCTTTTTCCCTCCGCTCTTCTCTTCTTGAAAAAGAAGCCCAAGGAAAGAAAATGGTGGTGCTGCCACCACAGGCAAGACCCTCTTCTAATTCACAACCCAGCTGAAGATCCATATTTTAGCTTAATTTCTCATGGATGAGCAAAGGAAGCTGTTTTATACAGAGACAGCTGAAAGGCCTGTCTAGCTCCAGTGGTGCCAGCTCCTCTGAGGCTTCAGACAGGGCATTCCTAGCCCCACCAGGGAGATGCTGGGGGCCCAGGCTGGGGCCTTCTGGGTGCAAAGCGTGAGCTCTACCCCTGAGCCTTACAGCCCTTGTTTGTGAAAGAAAATGAGAAATTTCTACAGAAATGATTAACCGCTAGACACGGCATAGGGAGAAACTATTTCATAGAATAGTAGGGTTAGAAGGGGCCTACAAGGCCATCAAGTCCAACCCCCTGCGCAATGCAGGAATCCAAATCAAAGCATTCCCGACAGATGGCTGTCCAGCGGCCTCTTGAACGCCTCCAGTGTTGGAGAGCCCACTACCTCTCTAGGTAATTGGTTACATTGTCACACCACTCTAACGGTTAGGAAGCTTTTCCTGATGTCCAGTCGAAATCTGGCTTCCTGCAACTTGAGCCCATTATTCCGTGTCCTGCACTCTGGGACGATCGAGAAGAGATCCCGGCCCTCCTCTATGTGACAACCTTCCGTGTACTTGAAGAGTGCTATCATATCTCCCCTCAGTCCTCTCTTCTCCAGGCTAAACATGCCCAGTTCTTTCAGCCTCTCCTCATAGGGCTTTGTTTCCAGTCCCCTGATCATCCTTGTTGCCCTCCTCTGAACCCGTTCCACTTTGTCTGCATCCTTCTTGAAGTGCAGAGACCAGAACTGGATGCAGTATTCAAGATGAGGCCTAACCAGTGCTGAATAGAAGGGAACTTTCTGTGTCACTTTCTCAGCTTTCCCCAGCCTAGAGCCCTCTGGGTATTTTTGCCATGCTGGCTGGGGCTGATGGGAGTTGTAGTCCAAAACATCTGCAGGGCCACCAGGTTAGGCAAGACTGACTTTCGCTAACACAGTGGATAGCATGTTCCATGTAGTGGACACAAAGCTCCAGTTCACAAGGAAGAGGGATGACCTCAAACCAGCCTTTGGCCTGCAGTGGAGATCAGGGCAGGTGAGAAGGTCGATAGGGATCTCCTAGTAGATCCCTAGGTGCCACACAGTAGTTTACCAAGGGCTTTCCAGCTCCCAGTTTTTTTAACAATAGTTAACAGCTATAATGGGTTCGTTTGGTTTTTTTTTTCTATAAAATGCTAAGAGAAAGAAAGTTGGAGTGGGGGAACCAGGAGTGCACTTTATGTATTTGTGGGAGGAGTGTGAGTGTGAGCTCAGTCCTGGTACTGAAACAAATGCCTGGACTGAGGGTGTGCTTGCAGGCACCCTGATTCTTAGTTCCAAAAAGAAACGCACCCTATTTTGCACTTGGCTGCAGTTGGTGAACCTTAATGAGCTTTAAAAAATCACAACAAAGTAGATCCTGAAGCCTGCCTGACCTTGGTGTAGATGGGTCCTTATATTTTCCAGGCCCAGGGGAACTTGTGCAGTTCCAAAGCTTGCCTGCCTTGCCCAGATTTTGTTTGCTCTTTGATTGCTCACTGGATGCTTCTGTCCTTTTGCCTCAGGTGTGTGACGAGCCCCACCCTTTGCTGGTGAAGGAGATGATCGGCCACTGTGTCAGCGCCAATATCGACGAAGCATACAAGGTGGGCTCAAGGGGACCATTCGCCTCTTGCCTCCCCAGTCTGCAGAGGTAGCCTTTCTGGGCAACCGTGACAGAGAGTGAAGGGCCAGGTTGAGACTCCGCCTCTGCCTCCGCTGGGAGGCAGCCTGGCTCTCAGTTTGCCGCCTCCTGGATTTAGCCTCGTTGGAAGTTATGGTCGCCACACACACACAGAAATGCTTTCTACTCTGCAAAATGGTCTTTTTCCAGAATGGGTGTGGCCCTCCTGATGTGCTGGACTACAATGGCCAGAGATTATGGGAGTTACGGTTCAGCAACATCTGGAGGGTCAGGAGTTCCCCAACCGTGTGTTAGAGGGATGAGGGGAAAAGAAGAATCTCAGTTCTTCTCAGGAAGATTTCTTCTGAAAAATGTCAGCTTGGCTCTAGGCTCCATCTTCCAGCCTCTCCAGCTTCCACGTGGTGGAGAGGGAGGGTCTGAAGAGAGAAGCCTTCTCTGTGCTGTGTAAGCCAAGGACCTTGCATGATGAGGGCTCTAAATGACACGGGGAGCCTATATATACTCCGTGTGGGGAGCCTTTGGCCCTGAACTACAGTTCCCATCATCCCTGGCCATTGGACATGCTGACCGGGGCTGTAGTTCAGCAAAATCTGGAGGGCCAAAGGTCCCCCACACCTGCGATATGCATAGAGCAGGCTGCATGCTCCAGAGATTGCCACGTGAGGAGGTAAAACTGCCTGTATAGGGTTTTATGAGAGGTTTTAAAGATGCTTTGTAATCTTGGATGCGATTTTTGGATTGCTGTTATTTTGAGGCTGTATTGTAATGCTTTTTTTAAAAAAAAGTCAATTGCTTTTACTCTGTCCGTTTCTTGTGTTTGATACTCTGTTGTGAGCTGGGCCAATCTCTTGAAGAAAAGCTGGAAGTTTTGATAAATTTACTCCTGGCCACATTGGGGGAGGTGAGGTTACCCAGACCTAATTTTGGCAGTGCACTCCCATACATCTCACTTTTGTATTAGCAAACAGAATGGGGGCTAAAAGCGAAAGTGAAATAAAGTGGGTTGCAGCATCTGTTGTACATGCACACAGGAATGAGACGGGATGGCCTGCTGCAGAACTTGTTCTCAGTGCATCAGCCCTACCCTCTTACCTGTTTGGCCGTGTGACAGCACACAGCAGCACTCATGGGTCATTAGGGTGTCCAGCAGAAGGGAGCTTTTGTGTATCATTTTCCTGTTGAGTAACCTCTTTTCAAGTCCCCAAACATCAGACCTGCCACAAAGCGACAGATTTTTGCTAGCTCTGAAAACAGAGGGGGTGTTTGATTTTTTTAACATTCCTCAACTTTAGGTTTTTAATGTGAGAAAAGCAGTGTCAGAAATTCAGTGTGAGCATCACATGTTGCTGATTAATCAGCCTGCTCTAACGGGAATATGATAAAGTCACAGGGGAGGCTTCCGTACAACGCTGAGATTCCCTAACCCAGGAACACTGTTTTTTAATAGCACTTTGCCTGTTGATCTCCTGCCACTCCTTTAACCCTTTTTGATGACGTTTAGATGAAATTGCCAATCTCTCAGCTAGTATCTTGTGCTGTCTCTTAAATTTCCCCCCGCTGTTTTGCCTTCATTTCAGTGCTTATTAACTTTCGTGTTATATACATTCGCTGTGATTACACTGCTAGATGTCTCAAACTACAGCTGAAAAATGGGGGAGGGGATTCTAAAATTAAAAACCCTCTGATCATCCTTCCTCCCCACGCAGATTCTTTCCCACTTGTGGAGGCTCGGCTATTCAGCTGAAGACATCATTGGCAACATCTTCAGAGTGTGTAAAACCTTCCAGATGGCAGAGTATTTGAAGCTGGAATTCATCAAGGTTGGTTTTTCCTGTGTTCCACTGGAATTACTAAATTGCTTGTGTGTGTATATATGTACACCAGCAAAGATCCTGCTCTTCCTGTCTCTTAACCATTTTGATGAGTTTTTACCTCCATCTATTCCTTCCCGTTCTTTCTAACACTCTCTTATGCTCCCAGCACCATTAAGGAACAAAGCTTCTCACTCCCATAGAAATGCAAATCCCTGCAATGTTCCTTTTCCAGATGCAAAAGAGCGCTTGATTTTGAGGTTTCGGCTCAAGAATGTGTAGAAGTGATCTTTTAACCAAATTTCCTTGCAGCTTGGCCCAGAGTTCCAGCTTTATTTCCTCAACAGAGGGAAAGGTAGGAAACTAGCAGGATCTTAACATTTGTCTTTTTGTATGGCTAGGAAATCGGTTATACTCATATGAAGATAGCAGAAGGGGTAAACTCGCTCTTACAAATGGCAGGACTGCTCGCCCGGCTGTGTCAGAAGACAGCAGCTCCTACAGCGAGCTGAGGCAATGGAGAGGCGATTGGCTTTGTGAGGGAGGGATTCTGTATGCTAACTGCGACCGGTTTGTACAACAGGTGTGTGTATTTTGAGTTGTGCTTGGTGGATCTGCGTACAGTTGTCAGAAATATTTGTGGGATCATGTTACTTGTTTTTTAAAACACTTTAGATGAAAATAAAGTTTGATATAAAAACTGAAGACCTCTCATTGCACTCCATCAATGAGATTTCTGCAGTCAGCTGACAGCAGTTGTCTTTTTATTTTCCTTACCAGTACAGTTTTTCAGGACCTTGGCCACTGATCTACACAATGCCCTTTAAAAAAACACACACCCAGCAAAGTTGAAACTAATCTGCATCTGCTTGTCCTTAGTAGGTTGAGGAAGATTGTAACATTGTTTCTGGAACAGATATACACCTGCTGCCAATTAATATTGCTCAGGGGCAGATATAGGGAGGCACAGTCCAGTTTTTGTTTGGGGGGGGGGATCCAGATATGTTATACCTCTCAGTGAGGCAACCAGCTAAATATTTTATTTAAAAGACAAGCTTCCCTGACATTGAACCTATGCTCAGTTATTTGTAGGCTGGGGGGCATAAAAGTGCCTCTATCTGGAAGCTGGTGATACAGAATTAGTGCAACTGTAGCTGAACTTAAAGATGCCACAACATAATAAAAACAAAGCCTTGTGGCACCTTAAAGACTAACCAGCTTATTACTGCACTGGCTTTCATAGACTATATTATAAAATCTCATATTCACTACCACTCCACTATAACATTGTGGTTGCTAGAGGGCTACCGTAGAGGGAATTGTTACGAGAGAGAATGCTTCCAATGTCGGCTGCCTTTAAAGCATGGTGTTCTGGCTTGCAGCCTGTTAACAAGAGGAGTCCTACTGGATCAGATTCAGGGCTAATCTAGGAGTCCAGGAGCCTGTTTTGGAGCTAGGCAGATGCTTCTAGGAAGACTGTAAGCAGGGGTGTCAAAGCAGTAGCTCTCTCCTCTTTTTGTCCCCATAACCCAGAGCTGGGAAATCTTTGCTCCTCCAGTTGTTCTTCGACTCTCAGCTCCCATCAGCCCCTGCAACACTGCCAGTGCTTAGGGATGATGGGAGTTGTAGTCCAGCAACAGCTGGAGGGCCCTGCTATACCCCACCAGTATCTATACATCCACTTCCTCGAAACATGGAGGTTCTATGTAGCTATTATGGACAATGGCCACAGCCACAAACATGGCCTGTGCTTTCTGAAACAATCTAAGCCAGGGCCCGTTGCACCATCCTGTGGTAGTGAATGCCACCAGTATAGGGCCGACCCTGGATCCACGGGCTGTAAACCAAGTAACAGGCAATCCACATAAACTCCTCCTTGGATCCTTGCTAAGATTGCTGGACCTTGGTTTTGAGCTGGCGTGCTGCTTCTTCTGTAACTCAGGCTGGGGAACCTGTGGATCTCCACCTGTGGTTTGGCCCAAACTCTGCCTGAGCCAGCAGCAGAAATTACAGCCAAAGAACATCTAGAGGGCCATAGGCTCTCACCCATGTTTTAGTGGCTCAGAGAGGTGAGTTAACATAAGAGCAGCCCGCCTCTTCTGGGATCCTGACCAACCAGCTGCCTCTTCTGGCAAGCCCTCCAGGCAGGATCTGAGGGCAACAGCACTGTCCCCACTTGTGATTCCCCTCAACTGGTACTCGGAGGCACCCAGCCCATCCAGTAACCACTGATAGACAGCTTCATGGATGATGAGGCTAGTCCTTTTTCAAAGCCTTCACTCCATCGTGTAGGAGCAAATTCCATAGTTTAACTATGCGCTCCGTGGAGAAGTGCTTCCTTTTGTCTGTCCTGAATCTTCCATCACACAGTTCCATTGCATTTCCCCAAGTTCTAGTGTTATGAGAAACTTATCTCTGTCCGCTTTCTCCATACCGTGGATAATTTTATACATTCCTATTATGTCCCCTCTTGCTCGCCTTTCCTCTAAACTAAAAAGCCCCAAATGCCGCAACCTTTCCTCAAAATGGAGTCGCTCCAGCCTCCGATCGTTTCAGTTGCCCTTTTCTGAACCTTTTGCAACTCTGCAATATCTTGTTTGAGGTGAGGGTACCAAAATGGTACACAGTACCCCAAGTACGGTCACACCATATTGGCAGTTTTATATTCAATCCCTTTCCTAATGATCCCTCATATGGAAATTGCCTTTTTTAATGCTGGTGCAGCCTGGGTGGACACGATCAGGAACCACATAGAATAGTAGAGTTGGAAGGGGCCTGCAAGGCCATCGAGTCCAACCCCCTGCTGAATGCAAGAATCCAAATCAAAGCATTCCCAACAGATGGCTGTCCAGCTGCCTCTTGAAGCCTCCAGTGTTGGAGACCCCACTACCTCTCTAGGTCATTGGTTCCATTGTCATATGGCTCTAACAGGAAGTTTTTCCTGATGTTCAGCCGAAATCTGGCTTCCTGTAACTTGAGTCCGTTATTCCGTGTCCTGCAGTTTGGGATGATTGAGAAGAGATCCCGGCCCTCCTCTGTGTGACAACCTTTCATATACTTGAAGTGTGCTATCATATCTCCCTGCAGTCTTCTTCAGGCTAAACATGCCCAGTTCTTTCAGTCTCTCCTCATAGGGCTTTGTCATCCCCAATATGTCATCCCTGTGCAGTCACCACCAGTTCAGACCCCATCAGTGTGTTTGTGAAATGTAGATTTTTTTTTGTCCCAATGTATACCACAGCAATGCCATCAGGAGTCTAGGGAAGAGGCTGGACTCTTAGCAGGGGCACCCAAGGCGGAATGGTCAAGGCTGAGACACCAGACTAAGATGCATCCAAACTCAGAGGAAGGCAATGGTGAACCACCCCTGAATAACTCTTACTACGAAAACCCTATGAACAGAGTATCCAAAATGCAACACCAGATGGTGCTGGAAGATGACAGCCCCAGGTCAGAAGGCAGTCACGGAGCTACTCGGGAAGGACAAGGACAAGTAAATGATGAAAGTGAGGTTATCCTACTTTGGACACATCATGAGAAGACATGATTCACTAGAAAAGACCATAATGCTGGGAAAAACAAGAGAGTAGAAAAAGAGGAAGGCCAAACAAGAGATGGATTGATTCCATAAAGGAAGCCACAGACCTGAACTTACAAGATCTGAACAGGGTGGTTTATACCAGATGCTCTTGGAGGTTGCTGATTCATAGGGTCGCCATAAGTGTTAATCGACTTGAAGGCACATAACAACAATAAAATGTATACCACTTCCACTTGCATACATTGAATCACATCTGCCATTTTACCTTTCACCCAGCGGGCACAGATCTTTTAGGAGCTTCTCACAGTCCCGGCTTGTTTTAACCAGCCTGATCATCAGCAAATGTTGCTACCTTGCTGCCTCTAGATTAGAGATAGAGAACATGATACATGCTCCTATCAATTGTTGGATGTCACAATGGCATCAGATATCCCAAAGGAATTTTTTTCTATGCACAGTTTGACCCACGCCTGCAGCAGAAGACCGTCTGCATTGCTAGCTTGAATTCCAGCCAGCGATTCAATGGAAGAACTGGGAGTGCAAGCTGATAAAGTCCGTGAACCAGAGATTCCTCATCGTCGTCTGCTCTAGATCATTTATGAACAAGTTAGAAACACAGTTCCCAATACAAATCCTTGGGGGGCTTCTACATCCCTCCATGGAGAGAACTGCCCGTCTATTCCTACTATCTTCTTGCTGTCCCTTAAGCAGTTTACTGATCCGTAAGAAGATTTGTCGTCCTCTCCCACGACTGCTAAGCTTGCGCTTTGCAAATTCAACACACTACAGTAGACCACGGAGGCCACAGAAAAGAAGCAGAGTGCACAAAGCCAGAGGCGGCCTGCTTCTGTTGCAAGAGATCTACCCACACATCCTTCTGCGAAGCGAGAAATGTTGAACTTGCCTCACTAGCTAAAACAGATGCAGCTGCAATTAACTCGCTGGAGGAAAGCAAAGACTCACCGGGGGATAAACTACTACCAGTCTAACACTGTGGGGATCCAGCACTTGGAAGCATCTTTTTATTTTTGGCCCCACTTGAAGAACTGGGCCCCAAAACTGTATTCACTGATCCAGGCGCTCAATACAGGGCCCTCTGTTAGGGGAGTGCATAAAGATATATCCGAATCCAAATTGTTTAACAATAGCAGCCCCACACAAACGCTTCCCATTTTTTTCCTTAAGTATGTTGTTAAAATCACTGCTCCGTAGTAACTTAGTGTTGTATCTAACGTTAATCCCACTCAGAGAAGACCCATTGAAATTAATGGACCTAAGTTAGCCATGTCCATTAATTTCAATGGCTCTGTTCTGAGTAGGATTAACATTGGAAACAGCCCCCTAGACTTGTACTTCTATACAGACAAATCATCCCAGTGTTGGCCTACAGGGGCGTAATGGGTAATTGGTTCTGCCACCAGTGTGTGTTTGGCTCCATTTGGTGCACCTTGGGGAGCGTGGAAAAAACTACAACACCCCATAAGACCCCCAGAGTCAGCCTGCATTGTCCCTACTCCATTCCTTACTGCAGCAGATGAATAAATTTCCCACACTGTAGGCCAGAGGTTTGGCGGAAATGAGTGGACAAACGGCTTGCTAATGGCTCTAGGCCTCCTCCAGGAGCCCACTGCATTTCTACACTGGCTACCACAGAGGGACTGAACCCATACAATTCCTTGTTAACCTGTGGCTACCAAGTGAGATTTGTAAACAAGGCTGCTCAGAGCACAGCTGCCTTTAATTCTATCTGGATCCACTTTCTTCAACTCTGCCGCCACTCCCTACGAAGCTGATGCAGCTTCTGTCTCTTGTTTTGCCCTAAGGAGGAAGGAAGCTGTAGCCTGCCTCTGACAGATTTGGCGGACAGGTCTCCCACCCGAGCAGAACTCTGTTAAATCTCTCGTTGGGGATTACACACCGGCTCGCTGAAGGTTTTTAATTTTGAAAGCGGTAGAAAATACGATACACTGTCTTGTAGACTTGGATCTGGCTACCAGCCAGAACAAATAAACCACGAGAATGAAATTTGCCGGCTGTCATACGCTCACACTTGGTCTGGGAGCTTTCCCAGATAGATTTTGCAAGAGCGCACGCATCCTTTCCAGGTGGCTTTCTTCGGAGGGTGCCCCCACCCTGTTGAGATGTACATTACTGCGCATTTGCTTGCAGGGCCGTGTCAGGATTAAAGAGCGAGGACCCTTTCCAAGAGAACAGGTTTTGAATGGTGCCATAATCTCAGCAGGATGGCGAATGAGCGACTCCTGAAGCTCTTTTTCACCACCTCCTAGGCAGCAAACCTAAAAGGGATAGATGTGAGGTCTTGTTAAAAGAATCATAGACCTGGAGGGCGCTTGACAGTTCAGTCCCTTCAGTTACTTGATGTATCCCCAGTACACGGCTATCCAACATCTGCTTGAAGACCTGCAGGAGCAAACACCCCATCAGCCTTCTGGGTTATCGGGAAGGGCTGTAGCTCAGTGGTAGAGCATCTGCCCTGCATGCAGAAGGCCCCAAGTTCAATCCCCAATGACATCTCCAGGTAGGGCTGGAAGAGACTCCTGCCTGTAACCGTGGAGACGCTGCTGAGCTATACAGAGACCAATGGGGTGACTCGGATTCCTGTGTTCCATTGTACTTAACCCAAAAACATTCAAACAAAATCTGCCTGCCAATTTGACCTAGTCCTGCTCCCTCTGGGGTAACAGCAGAGGACAAGTTTTTGTCTGCTATGTGACAACCGTTCAGCCTTCTTTAGGCAGTTCTTTTACCCTTTCCTCATCCGATTGGTTTTCCGTTCTTACACACACACACACACACATTGCCCTCCTCCGGACCTGTCCCAGTTGGTCTATATCCGCCTTTAAAAGTGTGGCACCCAGAACTGGACAAAGTACTCCAGAAAAGGTCCTACTGGTGCAGAATGAAGTGGAACCAGTGGTGGCTCTTGTCAGTGGGGCAGTGGAATCCGCTCCAGGTTTTAGTCTGAACTTTCAAGGGGCTGCCCAAGGTGCTTCAGCAAGTTTGGATTACAACCCAGAGCAGATTCCAGGCAGTAGGTGCTGGCCGGGCCTGACGGAAGTTGTAGTTCAAAACATCTGGAGAAGAAAAGGTTGGGGAGGGCGTCTGTACATTCATTTGCCACAGATGGGCAAACACACAAAAACACGTACGAATAATTACCTGCCGTTTGGGTCTGCATTGATGTAATATGGTTCACTATCATCATCATCATCAGAGTTTTCTGGATTAAAAAGAACCATTCATGAACAGAAGAAAAGTGGGGACGCTTATATTACCGGGGCTGGAAAGAGAGTTTTTGGTGTAGAAATTCCTGCTCGTCCCCCTCCCACTCTTGCACTAATTAGTTTGGGATATGATCCACCAGTACACTCTCCTGCACAAGCCTAGTTGAAATTAAGGGCTCTTACATAGTTCATCTTCATCCTAGGAGAGTGTCCCAGACATTTTAGCCCTACAGACCCAATGGCTGAATTCATGCATCATGCTAAACTGTAGTTTAGTTACAATGCAAACAAGCCGCAGCAAGCCTCTAACTCGTGTGTTCCTCCTTCCCTTGTCCTCCCGCACAGCCGTGGGAAGGAGTTTAGAAACTTTAACTTAGCACAGCTTGCGACATCATCCAGACTTGCAATTCTGGTTAACATTAAACCACTTCCACACCAGGTCTCTATTTCTGACAGTACTGAATTTGATCAGTACATTTTGAGTGTTTAATGTGGTGCTCTGTGAAAAAATATGAGATACTTGACTGTTTCAATATGCAAGTCTCAGAATCAGCCCAGCTAATTACTTACGGGTTTCTAGTAGATATATGTTCTTCTGTCTCTTAAATTAACCGGAACTGAATTATGTTTGCTGTTCTTAATCTCAGATCCAATAAGTGAATTTTTGCAAATTGTCCCACTTCATCTCACGTGAGCTCAGGGCTGGGGAACATTTTTGGCATGGGGGCAGAGCACAGATCTTTATCCGGCCCACCCCATGGGCCAACTTTGACAGGTGGGCAGGGCAACCCCACCTGTCAGTCACATGATTAACAGGTATATTGTCCCTCCAACCTGACAAAATCACTTGTGCAAGGATCCCAAGTTTGGGAGCCACAGCACAAGGAACATGCCGGGCCCAGGGTCAGAGGTGGAAAGGAGCCACACAAAGAACGGCGCCGGGAGGAAGAAAACGGTTTCCACTGAATGGAAAGTCAGATTTTGGCTCAACGTCGGGAAAACTTCCTAACTGTTAGATGGTATGACAATGGAACCAGTGACCTCGGGAGGTGGTGAGCTCTCCAACACTGGAGGCATTCAAGAGGCAGCTGAACAGCCACCTGAACTTAGATTCCTGCATTGAGCATTAGACATTCCTGCATTAGACTTGATGGCCTTACAGGCCCCTTCCAACTGTACTATTCTATGCTTCTTTGATCCGTGTTTTTGAGCAAGGCACGCTCCTGGCGCCCATTGGGCAGTTAGAAGCACACCTTGCTCCAATAAAGGAACCACCAGGAGCCCACTTGAAACTCCCAATTGTTCCTTTGAAGCGCCCCCCATTACATCACATATGACATCACATGCAGGGCTCTGGCTTCTCAATAGAGTCTTGTGGGCCAGAGGTTTCTCCTCCATTGCCTTAGCTCATGGTTGGGTCAGTCCCCTTTGTCATGGTTTTTATCCTGCCTTTTGCTTTATCTTGGATTGCAGGCCCACGTTGATACAAGACCCCTAACAGTTTAAACTACGGGACCTTTGTCCCCCACCCAGACATTTGTTTACTTATAAGCATATTTGTATAAAAAAGGTGAAGGTGTCCCCGCACTTGTAGTGCGAGTCGTTTCCGACTCTTAGGGTGACATCTTGCAACGTTTACTAGGTAGACCGTATATATGGAGTGGGATTGCCAGTTCCTTCCCCGGCCTTTCTTTACCCCCCCAGCATATTCCAGGTACTCATTTTACCGACCACGGATGGATGGAAGGCTGAGTGGACCTCGACCGCTTTTACCGGAGATTTGACTTCCTCCTTCCGTTGTAATCGAACTTCGGCCGTGAGCAGAGCTTCGGCTGTGTTACCGCCGCTTACCACTCTGCGCCACGGAGGATCTATAAGCATATACTGCTATTGTATACTGCTATTTTATTTCAAAGAACGTCAAAGTGGAACAAATAAAAACCGTATAATAAAAACCATTTTAAAAAGCCCATAAAAAAACAAGGTCAACTGTTGCAAAAGGATGTTGTCTTAACTGCCCAAGTAAGCCTGGTGGAACAGAATGGTTTCCAGCGGGCATTTAAAAGTGAAAACAGAAGGCGTCTGCTGAATCTGTTGGCCAAGCATTCCAGAGAACGGCTGATGACGCTGAAGGCTCGATTTCGCGTCGATGCCAAATGAGCCTTGCCAAGTCGGGGGGATGACCAGCGCTGCTCCTGCAGATGATCTTGCTGAACTGCAACTCCCATCATCCCCAGCAAACGTGGAAGCTGTAGTTCAAGCAACACCTGGAGGGCCACAGGTTCCCCACACCTGGTTTAAAGACAGGCCTTGCCCCAAACTGCACAGACTTAAGTTGGGTGTTTGGTACACACCCTTCCATAGCTCTGCGCTTGATGTCTCATATAAGCCAAAGCCCACGATTTACCTGTCGTCTGCGAGTGCTTCCATAACTGGATTATTGTGCTGTTCTCGTAGATATCAACATCTTCCAAGACTACAGAAAGGAAAGAGAAGTCAGTTGTGGGAGGAGGTAAAAATGATTTCATTACTATTTATTTATTCATCGTTTGCTACATAAGATGTCTCAAAGAGGGTTAGGACGGTAAAGAAAAACATACAAAGATTTAAAACATCAAAAGAATAAAAACTACATTTGCTACCCTACCTACTAAAAGACAAACGCCAAAATAGGCTATCATCATATACGATTCCAATTGAGAAACGAGGTTGGAGATTGTAGCCGTGAGATCACCTTGTAGACTCGTTTCCAAGATGAAGATTGTAAGCTGAGCAAATCCCTCCCATGTGTTCAGCAGGGGCGGGTCGCTAAGGGTCATAGACTCCTTACTTTTTTGAGAGGAGGGTCCCAGCCAGGTATGAGCCAATCAGTATGAAAGGGTAGTGCGTGAGCCACTGAGAACAGTTCTTGTCCTTTTGTGCTGATTGGAGCCAATCGGAGTGAAAGGAAGCGAGTCAACCACTGAGAAGACTCTTTTCAGCAGCTAACACACAGCCTCCTCTTTCATGCTGATTGGGACGTCTGTTGTAGGGGAGTGTTTACTCGAAGACTATATGGAGACCAAGGAAGACAATGGAAAAGAGAATGTGGCTGTGAGGGAGCGCGGTGTGACTGTCTGAAAGGGACCCTGTACTTCTGAACTTGTCACTACACTGTTGGTGCTCAGGTTATTTTTGTGTGTGACAAGACTCACCAGTGCAAAGTACTGGCACCATTCTTTTTTGCTGCCCACGGCAGATGTGTTGTGCTGGCACCCACAGTACTTTTATCAAGATAGGAGTACCAACAAGTTGTCTTTTTACCAAAAAAGCACTGCGTGTGCTATAGATTCCAGGTTACCCAGCTAGGATTCTGGGATAAAGAAGCAATGGCTGCTCCCAAACAATTGCACTGTTTGTCTGCAAGCTCATTTCAAAACTCTTCCCCCCCCCATTTGTTTCGTCATAATTTTTTAAACCTTTTTTTAAACAATATGTTACCTTTTTTAAAAAAAGATGTCTTGAAAGCTTTTTTAAAAATGTTTTTAAAGATGTTTTGTTCTAATGTATTTTAAAGTCTGTTTTTATGATGTTTTAAAGTGTTTTTTGGTGCTTTTGTTTGCTGCCCTGGGATCCTGCTGGAAGGAAGGATGGGATATAAATCAAATAAATAAATAATCCCCTCTGCTTCTGATAATTAGGCTCTGGGCGCCATTTCTTATGGAGCCAAATTGGTGCCACCTGCACATTAGAGGAAGGGATCAGAGGCAGCTGGACATCCCTCCATCAGGGACGCTTTAATTCCTGCATTGAGCAGGGTGATGGACTTGGTTGGGCTTATAGGTCCCTTCCAACTCTATTATCCTACGACCCCAAGGAAACCCAAAAAGCAGGGTAATAAGGACTGAGCATGCTCAAAGGTCACCATGCTCCACTCACCACTATTCCAGTGCTAGTGAGGCGGGGATGACGATGACAGAAAACTGGTAGAGGAAAGGAAATGGAATGGAGCATGCCACTGAGAAAGTGGATAGAGAAAAGTTCTTCTCCCTCTCTCATAATACTAGAACTCGTGGATATTCAAAGAAGCTGAATGTTGGAAGATTCAGGACAGACAAAAGGAAGTACTTCTTTACTCAGCGCATAGTTAAACTATGGAATTTGCTCCCACAAGACGCAGTAATGGCCACCAGCTTGGATGGCTTTAAAAGAAGATTAGACAAATTCATGGAGGACAGGGCTATCAATGGCTACTAGCCATGATGGCTGTGCTGTGCCACCCTAGTCAGAGGCAGCATGCTTCTGAAAACCAGTTGCCGGAAGCCTCAGGAGGGGAGAGTGTTCTTGCACTCGGGTCCTGCTTGCGGGCTTCCCCCAGGCACCTGGTTGGCCACTGTGAGAACAGGATGCTGGACTAGATGGGCCACTGGCCTGATCCAGCAGGCTTTTCTTGTGTTCTTATGTTCTTAAAGGAAGGCATGGTTGAATGCCTGGCTGACCACACTCTACAGGAGCGGTCTGCACTGCAACATTTTGTTGCAGGTCCCAGAAAAATAGCATCATCAACAACAAATTATACTATTTATTGACAGTATTATAAAATTATGCCTGGTGCTAAGAAAATAGAAACAGAAGCAGCCTAACAGGCAGAACTTACTGCAGCCACTCCTTTTGGATGGCCCAGCCACGTTTTGATAACAGCAGGCATCTTCATCTGAAAAAGAAAAGACATGGCCTAAAACAGAGAGAAGTCCAGCACTGATCAGGTGTTTGTCCAAATGCAACTAGCAGGAGGAGCGTGTGGCCACAAGTGGTGGCCGGTGGCTCCATGTCAGCGGGGCAGCGGAATCCGCTCCGGGTCTTAATCCGAACTTTCAAGGAGCTGTCCAAGGTGGTCCTTCTAGCTACATTCACTGGGCCCGTCCTCTGGGTGCATTTGGTGCAATATCTGAAGGAACCTCCGCGCACTCAAACTGGGCATGCGTCGGCTGTGTAAACAATGACTCAAGGTTTCACTTGTCAGCTTACCACTTGGCAGTCTCACAAATTTTCTGCAGCTGTGGCAATGATCTGTAGATATGGGCTCACTAGAACAGGGAAAGCAAATGATGGAGTTAGAGGTACGGTCAAGATTTTAGCCACCCAAAGAAGCCGACGGAAACATAAGTAAATGTCAGCAGCAGGGATTTCTGTATCTATGTGTCGTGTTTACATCCCACAAGAGAAAGATAGCAGCAGGCTTGTGGGAAACCCTAGGATTGCACAATTACAAAAAAAAACCTTTAGGAAAACACACAGAAGCAGCCCAATGGGGCTGGGTGAGCATGTTCAATGGGCACAGATTGCTGGATGACCTTTTGGGGGGCGGGGCGAAACAAAACAAGGTCGGTGGGGCTATTGATTGATTGATTTTTACATTTAGACACCACCTTTTCTCCAAGGAGCCCAAGGAGTGATAAACATGGCTGTCCTTCCATCCTCACAACAACCCTGTGAGGTAGGTTTTCTTATGGACAGGGCTATCAATGGCTACTAGCCATGATGGCTGTGCTCTGCCACCCTAGTCAGAGGCAGCATGCTTCTGAAAACCAGTTGCCGGAAGCCTCAGGAGGGGAGAGTGTTCTTGCACTCGGGTCCTGCTTGCGGGCTTCCCCCAGGCACCTGGTTGGCCACTGTAAAAACAGGATGCTGGACTAGATGGGCCACTGGCCTGATCCAGCAGGCTCTTCTTATGTTCTTATGTTCTTATGTTAGGCCGAGTGCCTGGCCCACGGTCACCCAAGAAGCTTCATCGCTGAGTGGGGATTAGTACCCTGGTCTCCCAAGTCCTAGTTCAACACTCTAACCACTGCACCACCACTGTCTCCAGTGGAATGGAACACAGGAAGCAGCCATAGACCGAGCCAGACCATTGGTCCATCCAGCTCAGTAGTGTCCACACTGACTGGCAGCGGCTCTCCAGGATTTCAGACAGGAGCCTCTCCTAGCCCTACCTGGAGATGCTGGGGTCAACCCTGGGAGCTTCTGCATGCAAGGAGTATCCCAGAAGAGGGCCCGACTGAACAGGAACACTCCACACACTGCCCAGGAGTGCATTCCTAAAATCCATGCATGTACATCCAAGATCGCCACTTTGAGCACAGATGCACTTGTGGAATTTATTCTATAACTAAATCAACCATGACTAAGATTTCGTACTGACCGTCTCGAAAAAATGGAGGGCAGCATGAAACAACGGGAAAGAACCCTTAGATACAACCCAAGTGGGTCTTGTTCCCTGGGGAGGAACCAGGGAGCCCCCCAGCTGTTCTTCTGGCCTGAACAGAGAGAGGCCACAGACTGAGAGAGAGCTCCGTAAAACCTTATTCAATCAGAGCTTACCGTTTGTTCACAAAGCCCAGCTTGTTTGAGTCTGTAAGGAGCAGCATAACTATCCTGAAAGACACTGCCTAAAGAGCGAGGAGAGTTTCAAAATAAGTTACCCCCCTGGACTTACATGTAAGCAGTTTCCTGCTCCATTCGCAACTCTGAAAGGACAACAGAGTGACTGTTATTTCACAGATCATGTAGGTCACCCAGACATTAAGAAGCCCGGCTCGAGCGTCCCTGTGGGGCTGCAACCAATGTATGTGGCAGAGGATGGATGGGTGGAGAGTAGAGCAAAACAAGCCTTGCACAGGGTGAGGAAACAAGATGGCCATGCTCATGCCAAGGAGGGGAACAGGACAGTGAGGCATCTGCGCTCAAAGGACCCATCTGCACTAGACTTTTAAAGCAGTATCGTACCACTTTAAACGGCCATGGCTTCCCCCAAAGAATCCTGGGAACTGTAGTTTGTGGAGCTGAGAGTCATGAGGGGATCCCCCTATTCCCCTCCCAGAGCTACAATTCCTAGAGTTCCCCTTGACTGTTAAGCCACTCTGACAATTGTAGCTCTGTGAATATGCTGCCTTATCCTGATCCCAGGTTTCCAAGTGCTGTTGATCCATGAAAACAGGAGTCGAATTCTGGGCAAAGGTAAGGGGTCCTTAATGGCTATTCCCAAGCCCCACCTTCTAATTCTACACACCCTAGTTTTAGACAAACCATGGTGTCCGCTAATAGCCTTCTGGAAGCCGCCTAGTGACTGAATCGCCTCTGAAATTTCCTCCATGTGGTCAGTGCTCAAATCACAGCATCCATTTCCTTTATCTGAGTCGTGCCGAAATTGCACACTTACCTTTCTCAAAATGTTGATACGTGGGCTCAGCACAGGCTTCCTCTGAAAAGTAAAGCCAGAGTTAGGGATGGATAGGTCAGCTGTTGGCCCGTGTCAGATTTGCACATCTTCATTCATAAATCCATTTTCCCCACATTTAAAAACAAAACCAGAAAAACTCATATATATTAATCCTATTTGAACAGTTTTTTTCTTTGCACAGGACATTCAAGCTTTTTAGGTTTTGTTAAATTATTCAGAAATACTTACCAAGGTGACTTGCAGTGAAAGGATGTTGGCTTCTTTTGCTAAAAAGAAGAAGAGGGTGGAAAATAAAACACACAAAAGGAAACAACCAATCATGAACAATAAAAATCAATAAACAATGAACATCAATACACCTTCGTTTACACATACAAAGTGATACGTGCCATCCAAATGTCCGAATAGGTGCCCAGTGAAGTTGGCATTTATAAAAAGTGCATTCGAGTATAGCGAGGGCGTTCGGGTCTTCAGACCAATGTGTAATCAAGTACAATTTTTCCCCACAGGCCACTTGAAAATTGCCGAGGATCTTGGCAGACCACTTAATGATTTTTCTGCCTGTTGTAGCTATCGTCATGCACCGTGCTAGATGCTATATGATTTTGAATTGTATTCTGATAGCTTCTTCTATTTCTGCTGCTGTATTTTATCGTATTACAATTCGTATTCCATGGAATCTAAATTGTAATACAATCGTACTTCAGTTAACAAGGTAGATACGTTCCTGGACACTACTTCTTTAACAGAAACTTTGGTACCAGAGGTAGGAATAACATGGAAAGAAGAGGGAGAGGTTCCTACACCATAAAAAAGAAGAGCAGTTCAACATATTTCAGCAAACTTTTTATTCAAAACTAACAATATGTGTGTCTGAAATGAAACAACCAGGCGGGCTCTCCAACTCTGAAGACATTCAAGAGGCAGCTGGAAAGCCACCCGTTGGGGATGCTTTAACTCAGATTCCTGGATTGAGCAGAGGGTTGGACTCGATGGCCTTACAGGCCCCTTCCAACTCTACTGTTCCACAGTTCTATGAATATTCAATGCAGCAATGCTGGGGACTACCTGAATGAAGCTCATGGACGACTGCTGGTCCATGGACCACAGTTTGGAAACCCCTGGTGTAATAGATGGGGGAGGTTATCTTACATTTGTAATGTGCTTTGGAAGTTTTAAAACAAAAGAGTTTAAAAATAAATCCATCCACTCACATACACTGAATCAGGTGTGGGGAACCTTTGGTCCCCCCGGATGTTGCTGAACTACAATTCCCACCATTCTTGGCCATTGGCTATGCTTGCTGGGGCTGATGGGAGTTGTCATTCTGCAACATCTGGAGGGCCAAAAGTTCCCCATCTTGCACTACGCCAACCTTTCCCAACCAGGTGCCCTCCAGATCCTTGCACTACGCCAACCTTCCCCAACCAGGTGCCCCAGCCGGCAGATGGGAGCTGTAGTCCAACATATCCAGAGAGGAGCAGGCTGGGGGAGTCTGCCTTACCCCAAAGTTCAGTGACAATACAGCTTAGCCTACCTTGGTACTGGCAAGTTATATGGCATTTTTGCACACTCTTGTCCCGACACTAAAAACGCACAAAAGAAACAGTATCAGGTCAGCCATATCAATAATGCTTCTGCTGGTGCCAAAGAAGGGAGATGAGTTTAATTGTGCAAATTCAGTGGTATGATGGCTCACTAGAAACATTATACAGTAGGGCCCCACTCACACAGTGGGTTACGTTCCGGACCCCCCGCTGTAAAGCGGGACGCATTGAAGATAATGGTGTGCATCGCGCAACACGACGAGCAAAAACCGCCGTAACAGCAGAACAAGCACCATAGGACTGGGCCTTTCTGCAATTGACAACCGCTGTATTAGCAGAACGCTGTAAAGTGAAGTGCTGTAAAGCGGGGCCCTACTGTATTGAGTCGAACTCTTGGCCTATCTAGCTCAGTATTGTCTACACTGACAGGCAGCAGCTCTCCAGGACTTTAGGCAAGAATCTCTCCCAGCCCTACCTGGAGATGCCAGAGATTGAACCTAGGACCTTCTGCATGCAACACAGACGCAGTTACGGACCTTCTAATTGTACGCCTTTGTTAGTGTGCATGTTATATTTATGATCCGTTGATGTATGTTCATCTTGGCCTTCCTCAGACAAACTCAGGGTGGCCCCATCCTTGCAACAGCCCTGTGAGGTAGGTCAGGACGAGAGAGCGTGGCTGGCTCAAGGTCACCCAGTGAGTGTCATAGGGGAAGGCGGATTAGAGTATCACTGTATCACCCAACAATGCAAATAGCTCATGGAAATAGCATGGGAGAGGGACCAGATTAAGGCTACAAGTAGAGAGCAAAGGATTTAAAAAATCCTACCCACTGAACCCAGGGTCTTGATCCTATGCCCCTAATTTAGTTTTTAAAAGCCTAGCAGAGAATTGCAAATTGCATTGACTGCTAGTTGGTGAGGCTCATTTGACAGCGACAGGAAATCAAGCTTTTAGGCTGCAATCCAATATGTGTCTTCAGAAATAAGCTCCATTGGGTTCAATGGGACTGACTCCCAGGTAAGTGTATTGGATTGCAGCCTTAGCGTCATTGGCATTTAATGCCCATGGAAAGCTCTTCCAACAGAGATTCAGCAGGCGTCTTCTGTATCTTAACTTAGGTATGCTTTCACTTGGGTTCCTGTACTAAGCAGGGGGTTGGACTTAATGGCTTTGTGGGCCCCTTCCAGCTCTACTATTTATGATTCTATACTGGCCTTTAAACATTTGCTGAAAACTTTCCTTTGTTCCCAGGGTTATGCAGACAATTAAAATAAACACTTTCTGTCATAGTTGGTGATATGTTTTATTTGGTTTTTACTGTGAGTATAGATATAGACAACACACTTGCAAACAGTTTTGATGAAACTGCAGTATACCAGTAATTTTATAAATTAAATAAAAATTAATTAGCTAATGATGTCATGCCTAGTTTGGGGCCTTGAACATCCTGCCAAGTTCTGCAGAGAATTTTAATATGCACCAGGCACAGCAGTGTAGCAAATGGGTAGCAAAATAGTAACCTATACTCACGCAGACAACCACCCTGCAGGCCATGGCGGCAGGCACCCATTGGGACTGGTGGGGCAGAAGGCAGGGAGCCCAACAGTAGGCGGAGCCACAGCCAGTGCCAGCCAAGGGCAGAAGCAAGGCAGACCAATGGTAGCCGGAGGCAGAGCCAATGACAGACGGAGCCAATTCATTCTAGTTTTGTCCCCATCCTCCTCCCTGCTGAGTTCTACAAGGGTAGCACCTAGACGAAGGCAGAGGAGGAAGTGGAGAGCCCAGGCCACCTCTGGACTGGTTGTAAGGAAGAAGGCAGAGCAGCTGGGGGTTGCCTAAGGCAACCTGTGGTTGGTAGGACAGAGCCCCATTTGCCCTTATGGACTAGCACCCTCTGCTGTCTGCAGCAAACTCTCCAATTCCAGGCTAACTTAGCTTCCTGCATCATCCTTTGGGGCATGGTTTTTAAAGACCACATTATCAGAAGCCATGCATGGCCACCTGCATCTGCCCACTTTGGCAATGGCAAACGGCGGGAGGCAACACAAAAGAGGACACACTTACTTGAGTAAGAAGGAGCCACCTCAAATCTCTGCTGGTTGTCACACCTGAAAAGATACGGGAGAGTCTCTGAGTGCCCCGGTGGAAAAAGAGCACAGCTGAGACGGTCGCTGAAGCATCCACATTAGGAGCCTGTTTTTATTTTGCAATGTTTTATTATTAATATCAACACCGGAAAAAGTACATTGCATCTTAAATAAGTTCACACTGATGGAGCGCCTTTGAGCTGTGAAACCTTATAGGCAAGGAGTTTATAATGCCAGCAATTAATCAGAAACATGCCTATTAGCTACCAGGCAGAGGTCAGGGTGCTGGCTTTGGTGTACAAAGCTCTGGAAAGCTCAGGACCAGGATACCTGAAAGACTGTCGTATCCCTTATATACTCAGTCGATCAGTGCGCTCTGCAGGTGAGGGCCTCCTGCGGATACCATCTTATCAGGAGATGCGTTCTGCACAACATAGGAAGCGGACCTTTAATGTGGCGGCACCGACCCTTTGGAATTCCTTCCCCTTAAATATTAGACAGGCACCATCTTTGTTATCTCTTGGCGCCTGCTGAAGACCTTCTTCTTTCAACAAGCCTTTTAAGTAGAAACCCCAGTCTGCATCTGTCTCGGAACTGCTTGTTAAGATGTTTTCAAAGCTGTTCTTTTTAAAATTATTTTTTAAGGTGTTTTCTTTTTTAAGATGTTCTGCAGTGTTTCTAATGTTTTTGTTTGCTTCCCTGGGCTCCTTCTGGGAGAAAGGGCAGGATAAAAATGCAATAAGTAAATAACTATAAAAACATAGGAACCTGCCTTATAGCTAGCCAGACTCTTTCTTCATCTAACCCAGCAGTGTCAACTCTGACTGGCAGCAACTCTCTAGGGACAGTCAGAGAGTCTTCCACGTCACCAGCTATCTGATCCTGTTTAATCATCGGAGATTGAACCTGGGACCTTCTGCATGCAAAGCATAAGCTGTGTGCCCAGGTGTGCATCGAACCTCTGAGACACAAACCCTCCGCTTCTGTGTTTGATTTGAGCTAGACCTGGCCTGCAGCTCCAACAGATGCCACACATAGCATAGATAGCTGTCAAGGCGCAAGGGTGCACTTGAGCATGTGCCGAGTCTCTCACAGCTGAGGAAACACAACCAGCTACTGCAAACTTGTGGGGCAGGGCTTTCAAAAGAGGTGCAATGGAGACTGGTCTGTTAGGGCAACTGGGGTGCTCCCTCACCAACTTCAGTCTGCCCTTAGCCAGTCCCCACCTATTTGCCCGGGAAAAGAGATTGGCTATTAAACCACTCAGGTGACTGTAGCTCTGTGAGGGGAAGAGGGGTCTCCTAACAACTCCCAGCACCCTTAATAACCTACCATTCCCACGATTCTTTGGGGGAAAGCCATGTCTGTTAAAGTGGTATCTTAGTGCTTTAAATGTATGGGGCAGCCAGATGAGACCCAAGACTGCCCAGGTTTTAAGACTGTTTTTAGAAGGATCACCATTACAATTGCTTTTGTTGGTGGTTACCCGCCAGAGGGCCTTTTTGGTGTGGGGCCCACACCTTTGGAACGTCTGCCCGAAAGGAGTCCTTCCACATGTCCCCATCAAGATTGCATTTGTGGAATGTGCGGCTTCCAGAGGGCACTGTTAACTGTTCTTCAATTAGAGGACAGTGTTAATAAGGTGCAAATTTGAGTTTATGAATCTTTTCATACACTGCCTCAAGAGAGCTATGCTTTGTAAAGGCAGGTTAGAAATCTTTTAAATAATAGAAACAGACAGATGTGGTGGTGATCAGCTACTTACTGATTCCTCTGACTGTCCAAGCCCATCACATCCTGTTTGCCCCCTACAAGGGAAGTGGAGAGAGGGAGTGTACCACGAGCATTTGTGAGCTTGATTTATACAGAAGAAAGTAACACAGCATGATCAAGAACAAAAAACAGCTGCACTCAAAAGTAAACTGATTGAAAATAATGGCTAATGAGAGTCATTATTAACATAGCTAACTTGGGTCCATTCATTTCAATGGGTTGGCTCTGAGTAAAATTTAGTCGGGTAGAACCCAATGAAACGAGAAAAAATGCAGATTAATTGCGAGATTGCAAAAGTAGGTACATTTGCAGAGCGTGGTGGGCTGGGCATTATTTTCGTGCCCTTTTTATAGACAAGACGAAACAGGTTGAGCAACAGTGGCTTTGCCAATACTACTAGGAGAGCAAGTGTGCAAGCGGAGATTTAAACCCTGAACTACTTCCCACGTAGAATCATAGAGTTGGAAGGGGCCTATAAGGCCATCGTGTCCAACCCCTGGCTCAATGCAGGAATCCAACTTAAAGCACACCTGACAGCCAAGTGGCTGTCCAGCTGCCTCTTGAACGCCCACCACCTCCCTAGGTCATTGGTTCCATTGTCATACCGCTATAACAGTTAGGAAGTTTTTCCTGATGTTCAGCCAAAATCTGACTTCCTGCAACTTGAGTCCATTATTCCTTGTCCTGCACTCTGGGACGATCTGGCACTCTGAATGTACCCTCTCTTTGTGGCCATAGATTGGGCCCATTTTCACAATGATTTGGAGACTTACGATAAAAACCTGCTCTCGATGAACAAACTTAGGGTATTCCTGGGATACATCTATCCAGATCCATGTTTCAAATCTCACACATGAAAAGAAGCTAGACCAAGGTGCGGATTGAGGTGAGAAGTGGGTTGGGCTGGAGTAAAGCCTTACCAGACCGTTGGCATTTCATACACATGGTGACAAGAGCCCCTAACAGCATCAAGGAGAAGGCACCCCAGATCAGCTCCACTTGGCTCATAGCTTGATCCTGCCACCGTCTCAACCTTGAAAACACAAAAGCAATGTGGATGGCCAGTAGTGTAATGGCAAATTCAGAAGTGCAGTGTGCCTTCATGTTAGTCATAGCCTCTCCGCTCCAGCCTTTTTTTCCTGCTGGGTTGAGAATAATATCCTTGTTAACGCCTTCTCCCACAACAACAGAAGTCCCTAGGAGCCAATAAGCAAGAAAGGGGAGAGTGTTAGCTACTGAGAAGAGCCTTCTCAGTGGCTGACTTACCGCCTTTCACTCCGATTGGCTCCAATCAGCAGGAAAGGGCAAGGAAGCATGTTAGAAGACTCTTCTCAGTGGCTAACACTCCCCTTTCATGCGGTTTGGCTTATAGGATGCTGGGACCCTGCTCCCAAGAAAGTAAGGGGTCTAAGACCCCCTGAGACCCTGGACAACTACATCCTTGTGGATGGACAAGTAGGACACAACCACCAGCATCCACTAAATGACACAAATCGGAAGTGCAAGCACCTAAGAGGATAGGACCCTTAATTCAAAACACAATCTCAACAGATTGAAGAAAGAATAGGAAGCAACATTTAGGATTATGTGGGTGTAACCAGATTGAGGATATAATCCATTACCTGCTGTACCTTGTATTTGGATCCCAGGGAAAAATATATCATTTGGATGTTTTCTGATCGAACGTCCCAAGAAGTGGTAGTGGAACTTTTAGCTGACAAATGTTTATCACATACTCGGTAGCCCAGTTTGCATTGGCAGCCAAGAAGTTGGCCCACCATATCAAGGATTTTGCGGTATTATAGAATCCTACTCCAAGGACCGAGTGTTCAGTCTTTTAATAGATGTTTTATTTTAATGAGAGTTTTGAGCAAGAAGGGCTTTTAACCAATACTTTGTAGTCATTGTTAAGGCCTTTGGCTATATACAATAAAGTTTCTTCTGCAATTAGGATTACATCAATTAAGGAAAAATGCACGGTCCTCATTATACTAGCCTTTTTTTTTTTAGTGGGACACCATAGACACAGGCAGAGAGATTGGGCGGAGGAGCTGCGAGGACCACCTTTTTGCAAGTTGTTTGCAGGAAACCCAGGGTGCACATTTGCTCGTGGCTGCTTCAGACCACGTGTCAGCGCCACTAACAAGGTTCTGCAAGCAAGAAAGTGGGTGGTCCTGTAGCCCTCTATTCTAAGGGCTGTCATGGGATAGTCCTCTAACTGAAGGATGCCTTTCTTGGAAGGGCTTTCTGGTTTAACGCCGAAGAGCCAAAGGAAGTGAGGAGAGTCAGAGGGGCTTGAAGGTGCCCGTTAAGAGTTAGCACCCACCTGGACAGCACTCTGAGCAGGCACACACAGCTCCCTTGGTTGCAGTCTTCCCCTTTACGGGGAGAGGGGATGTGTTTCTATTTGAAGTATCGAAATGACATGTAAGTTTGCGTTAATCATCTGAAGGAACGCTGCTAATTGTACCCAGTGTTACAGAGGCCAGACTGGCCTCCACCTGAAGCCAGGCATCTAATGTCGCCAGTCCTGTGCTGTGGAACACTCTTCTGGCAGAGATTCAGCAGGCACCCTCGCTTTTGACTTTCAGGCATCTTTTGAAGGCTTTAAAAAAAAATGCTGCTGTTGTAAAATGTATTAGTCACTGTAACGATCACCTGTGTTGTTTTAATGTTGTTTTATGTTTTAACGGTGTACACCAGCCCCGATATTTTTTTCAGATGGCAGTATAGAAATACTTTCCCCAGATAAATTCTACATACTAATGTGCACGTAGGAATTTCATGCAAATCTGTGACCTTTGCAACAAAGCTTCAGTGGCTACCCTACTAGAGAGGGATGTCCTTTAGTTCTGCCTAAGGTTGCATGAAACAACAACAACAAAAGACTGGTGTCAGCACCCAACATCCCTAGGCAGCTGTTAGGGTCCTAGCACCCTTGCAGGGCCCACAACTGATGCTTGCCTTGGATCCCCCTTAAGTTTCCTTCCTTCCCCCCATCTGTCATGAACCTGTCCTAACTTGACCCGGTTCAGTCCCAGGACTCAATTCCCAAACCCAGGGCAATTGATCCTTGGCACAACCAAGTGCCTCCCTTGCTAGGGCTGAGTAAGCTAACAACAACCCTACAAGGTAGGTAGACTGCCACCACCCCTTAAACTGGCCAACCACTCTGGGCCAAGGGGTAACCCAAAGTGCCAGAATTAGACCTGCCAAGGATTCCAGCAGACAAGAGCCAAAAATGCACTCCTTGTCTTGGAGCCTTAGGCAAATAACCAAATACATGGTAGTCCATGGGCAAATAGCCAAGGTATCAGATTCAGAGCCACACTCCTCCTGCAATGAACACACACTGGTAAATAAGAAGTAGCTTTATTAAATAAAATACAAGTGCACAAAAAATAGCAGCTAAATGGTTCTTTAGAACCCACACCAGGGGGCCAGGTAAAATACAGAGAGTTACAGTCACAACACAAAATAACGAAACTAGCCAACCTGTTCTACACTTACAAAGAAGTAACAGTTGTGTAACTTCATGGTTCCACATTTCCTCAGAGATGCATAGCCTGGATAGCAGATGGAAAACAGAACCCCACACAGGTAACACCAATAGGCATGATGGAACCCAGGGGAACAAAGGCTAAACTCTGAATTATATACTTATGGGAAAGATCCTAGCAACAGCCAAGAATTAATTAGCCAATCAGGGGGCTTCCAGATGACGAAATGCTTCTGCAGTTTTCGCACCTGACTGGCACGTACTCCCCAAAGCTTCCCAGGCCTGTGGCCTTGATTGTACCAGTCACTACTCATAAGCAGGTGTTCTTGCTTGGGCCTAAGCTGTGAAAAAAATGCAAGCCATTGCTCTTCCCAGAGGCCCATTTCAGACAAGATGAAATCCCCACAATATTCTTTGCCACAGAGTCATCGTAAAAATCAGGTGTTCTTGACAGGCCCAGAATGCTGAGCAGCACCAGACAACTGGATCGAAACACTCTTTCTGGGCTGGCCCTACCACTGGCCGAGGGAGGCTGCTGCCTCAGTTGCCAGAAGGCTGGGGAACTGGAAGAGAGACTTGTAGTAAGGAGACATGCGCATCCTGCCCTGTAACGGGTGAGGGCCTACTCAGTGGCTGCCCCCGGCTCTAAAACTCCTTTCTTAGGGAGGGGAGACTGGCTCCCTCCCTGCTGCCTTTCCATCAGCAGGTGAACACTTTTCTGTTCTGTCAGGCTTGTAGAAATGGACTGCAAGGTCTTTTATAGTGTGCTTTTTTACTGGTTTTTATTCTGTGCTTTTTAAGCGATATGTTTTAAATGGTTTGAATTCCATTTTAATCGTAATTTTTGGTATGTTTTTATTTATATTATCTGGATTTGTTTTAATTTTTGTAAGCTGCTTTGAGTCCCAGTTCCGGGGAAAAGGCGGAATATAAACAGCAGCAAGAACAACTGCGGATGGGCGAATCTGTCCATTTTGGGTCCTCTTAAGCTTCTTGTTTTCCCATTCTTAAGTTCTCCACATTTCTACGTCAGTTTGCAAAAAACATTAACATCCTCACAAAAATTCAACATTTTTGTGCAAATCTCTACTGCTTTTTATATGCATTTTGACCTCATATGTGCATTGCTGCAAAGCAATTTCTGCTCAGATCATGCCCTTCTGTATGTTGCTTTCACCCATAGATGCATTTTGACACACACTTTACCTCTAGTCTGTGCATTTTTGTGCTGGAGACCTGCATTGCAAAATTCGGAGAAGTGATTATTTCAAAGGATGGCTGGGTTTCGGTTCCCATATCATCATTGTGGATAATGCCAGTTTGGTAAGTTTACCTTTAAATGAGGACTGAATCGAATTTCTCCCTCACACCTACTTGCAACCCCCAAGCTATCCTCCTGCCCTCCAATGTAGTGAAGAATGCTGTCCCGCTGCCAATGTCGAAGTAAGATTTAGCGACCAGCCCAACTGGCTTCTGTATGGGAAACTGGGAAGGGTGCCATCTCATCCTTTGGTGCAGGCAGAAAATGCCCTGGGCCAGCCCTGGATTGCTGCCTGGAGCTGCCCATGGAATCATACAATAGTAGCGTTGGAAGGGGCCTATAACGCCATCAAGTCCAACCCCTTGCTCAAAGCAGGAATCCAAGTCAACGCCTACCCAACAGATGGCTGTCCAGCTGCCTCTTGAATGCCTCCAGTGATGGAGAGCCCATCACCTCCCTAGGTCATTGGCTCCATTGTCCTACCGCTCTTAACAGGTAGGAATTTTTTTCCTGATGTTCAGCTGAAATCTGGTTTCCTGTCATTTGAGCCCATGATTCTGTGTCCTGCACTCTGGGATGATTGAGAAGAGATCCTGGCCCTCCCCTGTGTGGCAACCTTTCAAACACTTGAAGAGGGCTATCATAGCTACCACCTCTGCAACTAGGTAAGGCCACTGACAAGAGAAGGGATCCACCATAGCAGGGGCTCCCTAACTGTGGTCCGCAGACCACCAGGGGGGTCTGCATGCTTCATTCAGGTGGTCCGCAGTGTGCCTGTGAAGAATGTTCAGTGCAGCAGCCGTGAACAGCAGGTGCAGCGGTTATACCTCCTGCAGATACCATCTTATCAGGAGGTTCATTCTGTACAATATAGGAAACAGACCTTTAGCGTGGCGGCACCTACCCTGTGGAATTCCCTCCCCTTAAATATTGGGCAGGTGCCATCTCTGCTATCTTTTCAGCGCCTTTTGAAGACTTTCCTCTTCCAACAAGCCTTTTAAGTTGAGAGTCTGCGTCTGTGTTAGAATTGCTTTTAATATGTCTTTAACCTCCCCCCTTTTTTAAAAAAAAGATGTTTTTGAAGTTTTTAAAAAAAATGTTTTTAACGTTTTGTTTTAATGTATTTTAAGGTCTTTTTATGATGTTTTAAAGAGTCTTTGGTGTTTCTGTTTGCTGCTCTGGCTCCTGCTGGAAGGAAGGGTGGGGTATAAATAAAATAATAAATAAATAAATCATTCTGAAAACCTGGTGGTCGGCCCAGGAAGTGAGCAAAATGGACCGGAAGTGATTGGGGGGTGTGCACTTGGAAGGGGTGGAGAGGGTTAGCAGTAATGTTCATGGGAGGCTAGAATCAAGAAGTTTAATTTTGACTCAACTAAAACCATACATCATCTAGCATAGCGCATTACAATTGCTACAACAGGCAGGAAAGTAATTAATTGGTCTGCCAAGACCCTCAGCAATTTTCAAGTGGCCCTTGAAAGGAAAGTTTGGGAACCACTACACTAGTGTCACTTTGCCCTGGGACCCCTTAAACTTGGGAGCTGGCTCTAACCAGAAGACCTGTGAATCATGACCAACTCTGGGTGAACAGAGGCTTACAAGTGAAGGTGCAGACAAGGATTAAGAAACATTTCCCCCTTCTCTCTCTGTTTTTGTAAAAAAAGAAACTTCCAGTTAGACTAAGTGTTCTGTGTGACCTAAAAGCTTGCACACCACATTGTGAAGCTTGGCTGGATCCAATCAAGGCATGGTCTTCCTTGTTACCGTGCCCAATGGTCCATCTTTTTGTCTCCCTCAGTGTTGAAATGTGAAAATGGAAAAGCTCAGGGCAGAGGCTGAGAGAAGAGTTTGTTTCTAGCAAATCCAAAGCATAGTGAGAGGTTTGACATGAAAACCTGAGAAGAGTCCCATCAGATCAGGCCAATGGCCTGTGTAGTCCAGCATCCTGTTCTGACAGTGGCCAGCCAGATGCCTCTGGGAAGCCCACAAGGAGGACCGGAGTGCCAGAGCACTCTCCCATCCTGCGGTTTCTGGCAACTGGTATTCAGAAGCATAAAGTGGTGTTCAGAAGCATCCTGCCTCCGACCAGAGAGGCAGAACATGGCCATCAGGGTCAGCAGCTACTGATAGCCTTCTCGTCCATGAATTTGCCTTATCCTTTTCTAAAGCCATCCAAGTTGGTGGCCATCGCTGCCTCCTGGGGGAGCGACATCTATAGTTTGACGACGCACTGTGTGCAGTAAATATTTCGTCTGCCCTGAATCTTCAACATTTATCTTCATTGGATGGACCCAAGTTCTCGGGTTGCGAGAGAGGCGTTGCGAGATTAATATTCTAGTATTATGAAGACAAAGAAAACCCTTGAACCAAGGGTTGCACCAGCTCACGATACAAAGGCAGGCGACACAAATTTAGTAGTTAAAGGAACTCGGGTCACAGCCACAGTATACGTTCAATGCATGTTCACCGCACATTCTGTGCACAGCACATGCTATGTGCATTCAGTGCAGAATCCTGGAAACTGTAGTTTGTTAAAGGGTGGTGGGAACTGTAGCTCTATGAAGGATAATCTACAGTCCCCAGGCTTTCTTGGGACAAGCCACGAGCGTTAAATGTGCTTCTAAACGTATGGTGTGGATGTGACCACAGCGTGCATGGTAAGTTAGGGTTGGAGTGAATGGTTGGCTGGATTCTCTGCCTTGGCCTGTGGGATTTGGGAGATGCTGCTCTGGAGGCAACGGTGCCGTCAGGGCAGAGGCCCGAGACCAAATTCAGCAGAACGAGCAAGAACGTGGCAGGCGTGCCATAGTTTTGAAAAGTATGCGTGACTGTCTAAAGAATGGGATCCTAGCTGTGCCATTCCCCACCCAGTTCAAAAGCCTGTCTGAAGGTGTTCAAAGGCTCCCACTTGTGTCTCCCCTGTGGATGGCTGAAGGGAACACAGCAAGTCAGGAGATGCTGGCTCACCAAGCAAGGAAGGAAGGTCAGGGACTCTTGCTCAGACAGCTTGTCTAGCTGCCGTTGGAAATTCCAGAATCATAGGACTGGGGTGACAGGGAACGCTGCCAAGGGCCAGCCCCCAGAGGAATGTAGGCAACTGCCTCAGACTGAGTCACGCTGTTGGTCCACTACCTGAATACCATCTACACGGACTGGAAGCGGCTTTCTAGAGTTTCGGATGGAAGACGTTCCCAGCCCTACATGGAGATTCCAGGAACTGAACCGGAATGCTTCTGCCCGCACTGCCACTGAGCCACGGCCTTCCCCTAATCCCACCTGCCGCCCAGCTAAAAGTAAAGACCGTCCACAACCCGACAGGTTTCAATGCCTATGCACTGCAGAGGCCACCAGTGTATCGCCCAAAGAGGCTGTCCCAGAGGTGCAACCTCTGGAGCGGTTTGCACATTAAATCCAACATCTCTCTCCCGCTGCTGTCCTCTCCTAAATCACCTGAATTGACACTGCGCTCAGTGGAGGCTGACGGCTCCAATGTCAGGGGGGCAGTGAATCCGCTCCAGGTTTTAATCTGAACTTGCAAGGCGCTGTCCTGCGTTCGGTGTGATTTTTACGTGTGTTTTGATTGCTTCTTTCATCTCTTACATTGTATTTTAATGGTGTTACAAATGGCAACACAGTAAAATGCAATCTAAAACTACCAGTAAAAATACAAGCAAAAATCAGTATCTTGAACGCAGACGTGCCGTGGGCCACCTGAATGAAGCTCGCAGACCACCGTTGGGGAACCCCTGCCGCAATGGGCAGCTTTACATCTAAGTTCAGTTCTCAGAGAAGGGGGACGTGAAGAGGAAACCATAGGTCAGTGGACAGAGACTATTCTTGGGGTAATGCAGCTGCACGGCACAGAACCCAGAAGTTAGCGCCTCGAGTCGAGGAAGGAGGTGGTAAGGCACCTGAAAACAGCCCTACCTTCAAATCCCAAGATGTTCTCAGGAGCTGGAGCAGGTCCTTTTCCCTCCGGCCATCTCCCTCGCTTGCTTGTCTTCAGAAAGAGCCAACCTCAGTATGGTCACTTGCTCACGGAGACCGTGAACAGGCCTCTAATTTCCTGTTACCCTTTATGAGTCACTAGACCCAACATCCGGTAGTCGCAGCTTGGACGCGGCGGCCCTCTCATTAACCACAAGACTGAAGCAGTCACAGACGGGAACAGTGGCTCATCTGGTCCAGGTCCCAAAGCAGGCCATTCAGCCTAACCTGGGGGCTTAGATCCAGCACGTTCACTCAGAGGAACAGCCAAAGCTGCTGCATAGAGTCAGACTATTGGCCGTTTCAGACAAGGATCTTTCCAGCCCTTGGAGATTGAATCTGGGACCTTTGCATGCAAAATACATCCTTTGCCCACTGAGCTACGGCCCTTACCCCTAAACATAAAGCAAGCTTCCAGTCCTCATGGTTCTGAATGAAGAACTACCCTTAAAGAAGCTGCCTTAAGTGGAGTCAAGACTATTGGTCCATGCAGTCAGTATTGTCGACACTGACTGGCAGTGGCTGTCACAGGATTTCAGACAGGAGTCTTTCCCAGCCCAGGTTTGAGATACCTAGGGAAGAACCTGGGACTTCTTGCGTGCAACTGAAACGTGCAGTTCTGATAGCTGAATCCTCTTGCAACAGGGACTGGAAGACTTCAAGCCTAGGGGACCAAGCCCCCCCCCCCATTCTTTTTGCTATGACTCTTGGTCTACCAACCACAGCAAAATGCAAAGTCGTGGCTTAGAGGAGCCAGGTGCAAGGATGGCTTGGGACAGAGCCAATTGCCTCCTGCAGTCGACATTGCTACAGAGCAGAGACTCCAAGAGCTGAATCAGGTCGCAGAGATGGAAGCCTTTGAATAACAATAGCTGGAAGTCAAGCCATTGATTTGCCGCCAATCATCCCGTGATCCATTTATTATTTATTTCATCTCATTGCACAAGTGAATCGCTTCCCTTGAAACTCCCCAAAGCGATCTGACAATAAACTCATCAATAAAAACAAATATCAAATCCAATGGGAAAAGCTTGGGCCTTTTGGTTTAGAGAAAAGGTGAGCAAGAGGCGACACAACAGATGTGTATAAAGTTAGGCATAGCATGGAGAAAGTGGATCATTTACTCATCCTCTTCTAAGGCTAGAACTCGTGGAAATCCAGTGAAGGGGAATGTTGGAGGATTCACGACAAAAGAACGAACTTCGTCACACAGCACATAGTTGAACTATGGCACTCACTCCCCGACGAGGCAGTGTTGGCCACCAACTTGGATGGCTTTAAAAGATTAGACAAATTAATGGAAGCTAGGTCTACCAATGGCTACTAGCGATCAATGGCCAGGGATAACACCTGTTACATTTCAAGAGGGTGCCTCTTTCAAACAGATCCGAGTACCAGGCCCTATACATTTTTCACATGACACACTGTTAGGAACAGCAGCCCTTTGCCTCAAAACAGGAAGCTGATGTGTGGCAGTGGCAAACCACAGCGCCCCTTTGAATAGAACAGGAGCTGACATTTAATAGGAAATAAATGCTCCTTTAGGGTTATAGAGCCTAAAAGATCACCTCGCTCAGCTGTGAAATTTCCCCAAGTGGCAAAAGTTGGCTTGAGGGCCATTTGTAGTAGACAGGCATGCTCTAAAAGGTGGGCTGCACCTTGCTGAATTGGAGTAAAGACTGCAACAATAATTAAGAAGTTCCACTGGTAAAATCTAGGACTTCAGAGCCTAGAGGAGGGGTGGTGAACCTCAATCCAGGGGGCATGCTCTCTGTCTCCAAGCAAATCATCCCCAAGACCCCACTGATTTTGGTGATGGCAAAACATAAGAGTGATGAGGTGGATAATGTTCAAACCTTTCTAAGCAGCCAAGGGGCCTGCTGGGGATACACATTGCCCCCTTCCTGATTAATCATTTGATGAGCGAGGCAGGGGGGTAATATCCCCCCCAAGCAGATCTGCACGGGAGATTCCTTGCAAAAACTACGTGACTCTTCATAGGTTTTCATGTCCACTCTCACTACCACTTTGCATTTGCTTAAAGGCTTTAAGCAAGCGATTCTCTCAGCGCCTGCCCTCAGCTTTTCAAAAATGGTCAGGTGACCTGTAACTGGACACCTTGTCCAGGCCACAAACCAGACCCATCAAGAGGAGGGGTGCACCCTATGCTACCCGAAGGCAAAATCGGAGATGGCAGCCAATGCGCTTTAGCATCCAAGACTCCTTTTAATAGCATCCCATTTTTAGGGAGCAGAGTGTGGTGGGGCGGAGAGAGAGGAGATGGGTACCAAATGCTACAGCACAAATGGAGGGGGAATCTGACTTTGATCTGGAGGGGGGAAATCCTCATTTGAAGCTAGTATTTGAAATGGGAGGGAATCTCTCGCTGACATCAATGCATTCTTCAAAACGTGCACGTTAAATGCGTAACACAGAAAACAACTTTCACTCACGGCGCCTCTGTTCATCAGCATGCCATTCAGGAACAGGGTTACATAAAGCAACCGACCCTCTTCACTTTCAGCAGAAGGGGCAAGCCCCAAAGAATAGACCTGGAACCTTCTGGCACAGAATTCCGCACCCCTGAACAATCAGGAACTTTCCCCTGCAGCCTTCTCTGGGCAGTTGCCACCTGGTCCAGCAGAACAGCAATTTAGGGCATACTCATCTAAGCGCTACTCAGAGTGAACCCACTGAAATTAATGAACTTCAGTTAGTCATGTCTATCTCCTTCAATCGGTCTACCCTGAATAGGGCATCAAATACCACCCAGAGCTTCAAATAAATTTCATACTAGTGTTGTAGGAGAATCTCAAGAATTTCACTTTTGAAATCAAGCAGTGCTTTTAAGCTTGAGCTGCCTTAACAGTATCGTTCTGTTTCTGATGTTCAGAGGCTTTTGTAGCCAAAATGGCACTACCTAATGGCACGAAAGGCTTGGTTTTGTAGTTTAACAATTTTTTTTAATATAAAAGAACCCTAACCCAATGAGGACTAAGCATGCTCAGTGAACATGGAATGCAGACCAACCCTTTCTGCAGGGGGGGGGGGAGGGCGGGCAGAGAAGAGGGAATGGAGTATACTTGAGGAGGGCAGAGCTGGCTCACGGACACACTAAACTCCAATTTTTCACTTCTGGTTCTTTCTAAAACCCCTCATCTAACATCTGTTAACTAAGATTACTGGAAATATTTCTAATTGGGACACACATTTGATTTTTTTTGCAAGAAAATCTACAAGAATGTGCAAGAAAAATGTCCATTGGTTTTCCATTCTATAAACAGTGTTCTATAAACAGAACAAATTTGCAAGCACCAGCAATTCTCTGCCCGGACTGCAAACAGATCTCAACACAGACCAGCCTTAAATATTACTTAATGTTTTCTTTATTTAAAAGTTCATTCACAAAATACCATATCCATAAATTTACTTTGTCATGAAGCAGAATGTGTTAAGTGTTTGGAAATTTCTCTTTGCACATCTAAAAGTCAAATGGATCGACTATCAAGTTGAGTTTTGCATGTGTCTTCTTTTTTTTGCTCTTAAAATCTTGGTTCTTCCACATTTCAAATGGAAGAGTAGCTATTGGATGGATTTCAACTGGGACACAACCACACACACACAAATGCATGTCTTTAAAGAAAATTAGTGTTAGACAAATGGTTCTTATTTTCAGTAGACTCAAAGACTAGGGGGCAGGAAGAGAGAGGTTTATACTGTTTTATCCAAGGGAATATCCAAATGACTGTTGTCCTTGAGAACTTGCCATTCCCTCCGACTTACTTGCACCATCAAATATTTTCAAGCAGAATCATGGAGATATGAGGGTTTACATCCGTCTACTTTGGAAGGCGGCTAAACCAGCCCCCTGCATAGTTAAGGACAGCCACCAGGGGTATGTGTCCTACAATCCAAAGGCAGAAGGGCTGCACTATCTCCACTGGAGAGGTTAACCATGAAAGCAAAGTTAAGCTTTGCCACGGCAGGAAAAGAGACAGAGCCAAACGCTGGAGTGGCAATGTTAGAAGCCATTTCTTTTAAAACAGAGCCAAGGGGAGAGGAGGGAAGAAAGGAAGGAGAAAAGTAAACTTTATTAGTTTAGGAAACTAGTTAAAAAGCCGGTAGCAAACATGTAAAAAAAATGGCGAGAAGCGCTGGAAGAAACTGTCCTTGGGTGCTACAGTAGGCACAAGCTTTGATAGCACCAACCAGTGAGAATTAGACAGGCCAGGGCAAGAAAGCAGTGGGGCCCCGTCTCCCATTCTAGGTTTGATTGGTGACGACCAGCTCAGCACCAGACAGAGGTCTGCAAAGTGCTGACGGCACTCAATTTGGCTGGCCTCTCCTTGATCTCATGGCTGCTGAGAAATCTTTTTTAAACTGCCTGGGGGGAAAAAAACTTATTTTTTTATATATATACATCTATATATCTGAGTTCACAGCGCCTGGCGGCAAAAGGGTGACAATCCTATTTAACATTTGTGTTGCATCAGCTAATTCTACAGAGGCCATACGCTAGGACTCGAGGTGTCTTCCCACGTGGCCGGGACTCTTCCGAGTTGAGGGCCACGGGGCGGTGACAGTCGTAGGAAGCATGCAGTGGGGGTAGAGGAGCACCGTGGAAGGCAGAAGGGGAACGCTGCAGAGCAGGGCCGAAGTCTAACCCATGTGTCTCAGGAGGAGAAAAAGCCAGAGAGGAAGAAAAGGGGAAGCAGGTGCAGCAGATTAGAGAAGGTTGCCATCTGTGGAAGAGAGCAGCACTTTATTGGCCAAGAGCCACGTGCTGGGGCTATTTTTTTGGGGGGTGGGAGAAACTTAAGACAATGCAGGCACTAGATACAGCAAAGCCAAGAACATACTAAAAACCACTTGTTAACAGCTGACATGCATTCACAAGCTCTGGTTTGGTTTGATTGGATCGCTTCCTTTTCCGTTTCGAGGAGGACGTGTGTCGGATGACAGGAAGGGTTGCTGCAGGGTTACTGTTCCGAGCACAGTTAGACACTCTGGGCTGTCTTTGCGGTTTTTCTCCCACCCACCCCAACCCAGCCCCCTCCCTCGACCCCGCTCCCCCCGCCCCCCATTTTCACCCCCCCACTTCAAAGCTCATTCTTGTTCTCCCTTTACTACTTCCTCCCTTGGCTTGGCGCCGCCAAAGATGGCAGAATTGGGGTTGGCTACTTGATTGAGAGGAGTGGCCACCGTCCGGGGCTTCAGCTGGAGCCGGGGCCGCTGGGCTCTTTCCTCTGCAAGAGAAGAAAACGTTTCTGCTTGAGATGCAGCTCAGACTGGCCCAGCGAGTCAACGCAGACACACACACACACACACCCAAATCATGTGGCACCTTTAACAGGTCCGCTATGGACAGGAAACCCGACCCTCCACTCCAGCCTTTCCCAACCAGTGCACCTCCAGATGTTGTGGGACCACAATTCCTATCTTTCCTGACCATTGGCAATGCTGGCTGAGGCTGATGGGAGTTGTGGTCCAGCAACATCTGGAGGCACACTGGTTGGGAAAGGGTGCTCCAGGAGCTCTGAGCTCCTGTCTGTCCCAGCCAGTGTGGCCAGTGGCCAGGGTTGATGGGAGGCTGGACTACGGCTGCAGGGCCAGAGGGTGCCCCGTACCTGGCATAAGGCTGCACTTAAAATGAATGAGGTTGGCACAGAGGTCCTCAAGCTGGCAGATAATCGCATTGGGTGAAAAAGGCAAAGCTGGAAATCATCACAAGTGAACAGGCATGATTCGTCGTATAAAATGGTAAGGGAGGAAATGACTCAATGAAACCCAATAAATATATCTCTAGGTACAACAGGTTTAAGGCCAGATTGCTTACTGCTATAAAGGAAATGAATTCATACATTTTAAAAAAACGGATTGATATTTAATATGCATTTCGTCCTGTCTTGAAGAATGTAACTGCAATATCAAAGGTTTTGTATTAAGATATCAGAGGAATACCGAAAGGTTTATATAACAGGATGTGTTGCGTGAGATTATATTCTTATAACTATCCTCATTTAAGAGTTTGTATGGCACAGGCAGGGTCTATAATCATTAAGTAAACCATTCAAAATGCAAAGGTCTTCTTGGCCTTTTGGCCTCCTATTTACAATTGCCTTCATCCATCCATCTCCCTTTCCCCCTCCCAGCATATATGCAATGCCTTCCTAAACCTGCATTTTTCTTGGGCTGCCATTCATGGCAGGAGGGTGGGTTAGGCGCAGTGGGGGAAGAAGATGGCAGGGGCAATGCTGTGAGGGCAGGGTGGGCCGCAGGTGTGGCAGGCGAGCGACTGGGGGGGGGGGGCGGCAGCCGGCAAGCCACGATCAGGCCAGCTGTTCCTGCATGGCTCGCCTCGGTTGGCTACTTCCTTCCTCTGCTTCTCTGCTCCTCCTTGCAGGAGAAGGTCTTTGGGGGGGGGGAGGCTTGGCGACCTGTGGCAGGGGAAGACTTGGCCAGGTCTAGTGAGAAGGGGCTGTGGGGGAGCGCGTGTTTGGTGTTCCCAGGGTTAGGTGCTGGGGTTATTGTGCAAAATGTGCAGCAGCAGAAACCCCTAATGTTTTACATGGGATCTAGTCCACAAATACAGATGCCCCTATAGATCTGTTTATCCTTAGAGGATCCGCACAACTCTTCACTGCGTTTGGTACAGCAGACGAAGACAGACGATACTTTGGGGCTGCACATGCCGGTGTCCAGACCGAAGCAGAATAAAACCAAAATGCATTTCAAAATCACGGTCTGTCTCAGTGCTGCCTGGAATTGCAACAGAAGGGCAGCAATGTCCTTGAATCGGTACGAAGAGACCCCGCTTGGGCCCAAGTCCTTTCTGCGGGGAAAAATTCTGCGGCTGAGTTGCAGCATGGCACCTAACGTTGCTGCTGTTTGGGAAACGCTAGATTTGCCTCTGTGGCTCCTGCATCTTCTCCAAGGCAGTGGACAACTTGGCTACCTCACCCCACCGGTCTTCTCAATAGCATGTCAGAAGCAGTTAATCAAAGCCCACAGATCTCTACACGAACAAAGGAAATTCCACCGTTCTCCTGGACTAGATACTGGACCTTTTTCCAACAGACCACTTGGAAATTGCTGAGAGTCTTGGTGGACCACTTAATTTTTTTTAACACCTGCTCTAGCAAACGCAGTGCGCTGTGCTGGGTGCTGGATATTTGATTGTATTTTGATTGCTTCTTTCATTTTTTATATTGTATTGCATTTCCATTTGAATTCCTTAGAGTTCTATAGAATTAAGATTGTAAGTGTTCTGCCCAGACATGCCACAGACCGCCTGAATGCAGCTCCTGGACAACGGCCCGGGGAACTCTGGTTTAAGTAATCCACCAGCTTAATTTGAGTGGAAAGAGGGCTTCTCTGACCTGGTAACGAAGCTGGACACGTTCCTCAGTGCTATCCGGAGGAGGGGATATCACCATTTAAAACTTTGTCCCTTTGCTACCTTTGCTTGTACTAGAGCCAGTGTGGCCTAGTGGTTAGAGTGCTGGACTACAACCTGGGAGACCAGGGTTCGAATCCCCACACAGCCATGGAGCTCACTGGGTGACCTTGGGCCAGTCGCTGCCTCTCAGCCTCAGAGGAAGGCAATGGTAAACCCCCTCTGAATACCGCTTGCCATGAAAACCCTGTTCGTAGGGTCGCCAGAAGTCGGGATCGACTTGAAGGCAGTACAACCAACCACCCTTTGCTGAAGAGGGCCATAAACAAAAGATGCTTGAGCACAGCCACATTACAGCTAAGGATAGTGACATCTAGTGACTGAACCAGGCGGAGATCTCTTAAGAGGCGCCTTTCCTCAAAGGCAAGGCAGGCAACGGTCTTCATATGCAGTAGGCAGTCTTATTTACTTTGCATATATTTTCCCCAAGGGGAAAACATTTTCTACATAAGCAGGGAGAGGGAGGACAGACGCCCACAGCCAAAGGTGCCAGCCAAAAAAGCCTTATGCTGGGCAATGTCTTGCTAATATGTGAAGGACCAGCCTAGTCAAGCCACCTGAAGAACACATACAAGTGGCGGGAGGCTCTGTGCTTAGGGGTGTTCCCTTACTGGCTATGCTGTGGATATACCAAAAGGGGCATGGAGACTGAAGGCCTTGTGCTCTGAGGTCCTGTGTTTATTTCCGCTTAACAAAATTTACATACCGCTCGGTTGTGAAAAACCTCTAAGTGGTTTATAAGAAACATTAAAATTATCAATAAAAACAGTTAAAAACATGCAATTAAACAATATTTTTAAGAACAATTAAATACGGCAGCAGAAGGTGCCTGCCTGATGTCAAAAAGTCGTCCATCAGGGCGACCAAGGGTGACTTGGCCCCATGGCCAGGCCTGAGCCCAGGCTGGAACAGATCTAAATAATCCGTGCCATCCAAGAATGCCTGCCGCTGGCCCCCCACTACTCTCTCCAACACCGTCCACAAGAAGGGGGTGTTTGTGGCTGGTCGATAGCTATTGCAACCCAAGGGGTCCAGGGCCAGTTTGTTTAAGAGTGGTTGCACCACCGCCTCCTTTCAAGGCCGCAGTGAAGCGTTCACCACACTCTGCCCAGCCTCTGCTAAAATGAATTCCGGTGGCGAAAGAGTCCACCACCGCCTGGGCAGCTCATCCCAATGTCAAACAGCTCTTCATTTGGTGGATAAAGCCCGGAGTTTCCTTCATCAGCTTTTTCGTTCCAGGGGGTTAGAACAACAGGGGAGTGTTTTTCCATACTATGATACTCTGAGGTGTTCTTAGGGCAGCTTCTGCCTCTTGGCCTAGCTTATTTCATAGGGTTGCTGTCAATGTGAAGTACAGAGCTGTAAGTAGCTGTGAATTCCTGGGAGGAAGGACAAGAATGCATACATACTAAATTATCAGAACTAGATTACTGGCCTCTAACTGAGCAGACACAGGAAGGGGTTAGACCTGGGACAAGTGTTACAAGCAAGCAGTTGCACACTGAATCCTTGTTCGTCATATGGCAGGGGGTGGGGAACCCGTGGACCTCCAGATGTTGGGACTCCTTAACTCCCATCAACCCCAGCTTGCACGGCTAATCGCCAGGAATGATGGGAGTTGGAATCCAACGATATCTGGAGGGCTGCAGGTTACCACACCCTGTCATAAAGTTTGGGGTACTATGTGCCAGCACCGAACATTGTAGGCCACCAGAGTGGTTAGCTGCAGCCATTTAGTTTGCAAAACGTAGAAGCGAGCGGTGACTGCGTACCTTCTGTTGGCTCTCTGAAATCCATGGAACCACCACGCATTGGAGGGACATCCCTGAAACGCCCCGTGCCTCCCATGGGGGGACCACCTCCTCGCCGATCTCCGGGGCGCGTTCTGCCTCCTCGGCCCCCCAGGAAGTCATCATCTCGGAAACCTGTTAAGAGAGACGCAGACGTAAACACCGGCTCTTGCAAGGTCTCCGAGTCCAGCGACAGCCACCCAGGTAACCTCATCAGTGGTTTTATCCAACCTGGAGGAGCATCTCGCAGAGCGGCGCTGGAGGACTGGTGGCTTGGAGAGTGGCTTACCAAGAGACAGAAATGGGTTTTTTTAGTTCATGCACTGGAGAGATCTGGCTACGAGAAGATGGCTGGGCAACAAGCAGAGGAGGCAGTCTGCCATTTCACACAGCTGGCTTCAGGAAGTAAAAGGTATTCTGATAGCCTTAGCACTGCTCACTTGTTGCTGACAGGTAAATTGGAGCTGAATCCTGAAAAGACAGAGGTGTGACGTGTCCCAAGGTCTCAAGTGTGGGAGGTGGGAAGACAGCCTGTCCTCCATGGGTTGCACTCCCCTGGAAGGAGCAGGTACGTAGCCTGGGGGTACTCCGGGATTGAACCCTACCGCTGGAAGTTCAAGGTGGCCTCGGTGGCTAGGAGTGTCTGTTTGCCAGCTACGTCCCCTTTTGGATAAAAATGACTTGGCCACTGTACTCCATGCTCTGATATCTTCCAGACTGGATTACTGCAAGGAGCTCTATGTGGGGCTGCCCTTGAAGACGACACAGAAACCTCAACTGGTCCAAAATGCAACGGCCAGATTACTGGTTAGGGTTCCTTTTAGATCTCATACAACCTGTTTTTAAAGAGCTGCATTGGATGCCAGTTCACTTCTGGGCCCAATTCAAGGTGCTCACACTAGTGTTTCAAGCCATACATAACTTTGGCCCCAAATATCTGAGACTGCCTCCTTCCCTACATGCCCTCTCAGGTGTTAAGACCTGCAGAAGTGGCTGTCTTAGTAGTTCCACTGCCCTCAGAAGCTCACGGGGTGGCATTGCGGGAGACATCATTCTCTGGGGCAGCTCCTAGACTGGAACTCCCTCCCCACAGAGATGCGTCTGCCACCTTCACTAAAAAAAATGTCCCTGACTGCTTAAGATGCACCTCTTTACCTTTGACACTTGAAAAACTTATCTTTAGGATCTTAACCTAGTCTTTTGACGGCAGTATGTCTTGAACTGCTTTTAATGTTATATTGTAAATTGCTGTGATCCGCCCTTAGAGTGAAGGGTGGGTAATAAATCAAAATACAGTAGAACCTTGTATAACGCAGGGAATGAGGCACAAAGGATGCACCTGTGTTATAGGGCTTCCATGTTATAACGAAAGCTGCATTCTGTAAACAGTATTTTACTCAGGGGATGTCATCAAACCATCAGCGAGCCGTGTTACAGCAAGGTTCTACTGTAGCAGCATCAGTCATAGTAATAATACTGATAGTAATAATGACATTGGAAAACCAATGCCACTATTACTATCAGTATTATTATTATTACTACTGCTGCTGCTCTTGAAAACCAGAGAGCTTTTGGGGATTGCATGACTTGGCTGTGGCCAATGCTATAGTTTTGCCATTTTGTTTGGTGGTGGTGCAAAAAAAATAGCTATTTTGCTTTTATTGAAGTGCTTATTTAATTGGCCTGTTAAGCTGCCTTAGATTTCCTTGCAAAAGAAAGAATATATTTTAAAAAAATTAAGTGTCAATGGTATAAGGAGGGACAGAGTGAAAAAGGAAGAAAAGATTCACACTTCCATTCCTTTGGGGGAGTTTCAAGTTTGAGCTTACTGGAGTTAACCCTGTTTTTGCTTTTGGAAACAAGGTACCCCTTGCTGCTGTAATAAAGAGGCATAAGATGCATTTTATGAAAAGGCCTCACATTACTGACAATCAATCGATCCCTGAAGCAAGTAGTCTTTAAATTAGGACGGGAGGACAATCTGCACCCGCCGATGTATCCATATCTATGTAAGGATCCCAGAAGAAATCCCAGTTTGTATGTCAAGAATAACGTCTAGACTTCAGGTGTGAAGATGCGATAGCCAAAAGGAAAACAAAATGATTGAAAACAAGGAAAAAGCAGCCCAAGTTCACCAGCAGGGAGACAGGAAAAGAATAACTAGATGATCTTACAACTTCTACCCACTATGGATTGCCTCCAGCGTCTTCTTGTGCAATTAAGAATATGACCCAGTATCTAGAGAGGCGAGGACATGAATTTCAAGTCCAACCTTTGCCATGGGCACAGTGTGTAGGCATGAGCATTTGACTTGTGGCCCCAGGTTCTCATCTGTAAAATGGGAACAACCTCCATTAAAGGTGGCAGTGGAGGTTGGATTGGCCATGGCCATGGCCTGCCTTCAAGTCCATCCCAACTTATGGCGACCCTATGAATAGGGTTTTCATGGTCAGCAGTATTCAGAGGGGGTTTACCATTGCCTCCCTCTGAGGCTGAGAGGCAGTGACTGGCCCAAGGTCACCCAGTGAGCTTCATGGCTGTGTGGGGATTCGAACCCTGGTCTCCCAGGTCGTAGTCCAGCACTCTAACCACTACACCACACTGGCTCTCAGAATTGTCTGTACAACTCCCTCATTTTGCTAATTGCTACATAATGATAAAGAGCGGTAAAAGGAAATAGCTATATAAGGCATCCTGCACTGAGCAGTTCCTCTTGGCTTATGGAGCCAAAGCATCTATATGTGCCACTCGACTGCCTCCACCCATATTGATACAGGATAAGCAGCAAGCCAGCATATTCAGCTGAAAAGCAAGCTTGAGAAAGTTAGTAAGCTTCCAAGGGGTGGAGAGGATATGCTATCTGGGCTATTCTCATCTACTCCTCACCCAGTGAGCCTGACATTTTTATTACAGGAGTCAAAATTGTTGGGTGCACCAGAGAGAAAGAGAGAGACAGACAGACAGACACAAAGACCTAAATGATGCCAAGACAGAATAGCTCAGAATTTCACGATCCAAATCATGTCTTCTGAAAATTCAAGTTACAAGGAAGGGTACTTACATTTGTCAAAAAGATCCAACACTTATTCATGCCCTCAAGTTGCCAAAGAATCCAACTTTTTTTTCCTCTCCCCCACACCTCAGTGTCTATGACTAGACACTGAAATTATTCCAAAAACACAGAACACAAACACTTGTAACCTTTGCCATGATCTTCAAAAATTAAAAATGTCCAGATCAAATTTTGGATGTCTGCTTTTCCGGGCCAACCAGACTGCCTGTGTAACAGGCATGTCTGACACAGCAAGGCATAAGGATGTAAAAAAAAAATTAAGGCAAGCATTTTTGTGTGTGTGTGTGTGTGTGGGAATTCAGTAATGTGAAAAAGGAGAAATACTGCTACCAGAATTGAAGTCATCTCTGGAATCCCATCCACCTCCTCGTGATTCCCGCGGACCTCCGCCCATGCCTGAAAGGAAAGCCACATTGCAAGCCTGGGTCAATGGGGAAGGCGGGAAGATGCAGAAGGTTCCACTTCCCGTGGGTGGAAATTCCAAGGCGCTCTCAGTCTGGGGCAAACGTCAGGCAACTGCAGGAGAATGTGGCTAGATCAGGAGGCGTGAAAATCTGAGGAAGGACACCCACACTTCGCTCACAAAGAAGGGGACTCATCTGGGCCTGTGCAGGAAGTTTGCAATGAAGGGACTAGCAAAGTGGCAGCACCTCCGGAAAACACAAATATTTAAAGACCACTTTCCGTATTTCCCTGAGCCGAGATGTGCTGAAACCACTGACGCCCTCTCCCTACTGTCCTTTTGTCGTCAGGTAAAGACCTTTTTATTCCGACAGGCCTTTGGAATAGAAGATGTTTAAGGATAGCGTTTAAGAAGTGTGCTGTATTGTTTTACTGCCTTAATTGCACTATCTTGAAACTGTTTTTAAGCATTTTAAGTGTATGTTTTCAACGTTGTATATAGTTTAATTCAATTTTAAATGCAGGTTTTTGTATGCTTTTATTATATGTATTCATTTTTATTTGTAAGCCGCCCTGAGTTCCAGCTTTGGAAAAAGGGCGGGGTAAAAATAAAGGTGATGATGATGATGATACAACATCACAAGACCATGCACAGAAGTGGGGCGGGTCCCGTCAAGCTTGGGAAAGTGATGTATTTTCTGCAATGAAACCTACATGGCCATTTCAGCTCCTGCGTTTGGGAGCATTCAGCCTTGTGACCGGCACAGCTGCCCAGGCTATGAAGCAGAGCATTAGCAAGTTTGAAATTCTGAACATGAGTTACACCAGGGAAAAAAGGACAACTTTATTTCCTTTTAGACCCAACAACTCTAGTGACCCCAAACTGCACCATTTTCAAAGGACCGGTATCCATGTTAGTCCCACGATCCAAGTCATGAGGCAATGTGCTTATCTGATCAAGCGGCGTGAATAAAATAGTAGATGAACACTTTTGAGCTCATGTTGACGCCTCCGTTGTTCTAGAGAGCGCCAAACTATGGCTGGCTCATTTGCAATATCTTTCTGCTGTTGGCTACCATGTAGCTGTCCACGGATATGACAAGGCTGGGATCTTCTAAACCTGGCTGTGTGCCCCAGAGCTCTTTAGAACAAAGGAGGCAGCAGCATTAATACAGCCTGGCATTGCTTACTGCACGCTTTTGCAGAGGACGACTTGTTCATTAAGAGGTTATGATTTATCTGCTCATTCCTGCTTGAAAGGCAGCACCTCAAGATATAACATGCCAATCTTGTTATCCTAAGTAGTTTTCAAACTCCAGACTGAACATTTTTTATAAAAAAACAGCTGGAGCGAATCATATCTTCAAAAGCTGTCATACCAGTCTACGCTAAGACTACTTGGCTATCAGAGCCAAGAAGTACAAAGTCACCTCCCATGTTTGCAAAGTGCCAAACAACGGAAAGAGTTAAAAGACGCATTTGCTTCCAAGAAAAAAAGAAAAGAAAATGCAGGTTGAGGTGCTTTGGGACATGCAAGCTGTTTACTCCACTGCCTCCCCCTCCCCCGCAGCAAGCCAAGGAAAAGCAGGAGGCAGGAATATTTCCTCCAGTCCAATTTCTCATGTGCTCTGTGCTGATGATGTACAGGATGCGGACAGACCAAAATCTCCAGCCCAGGGAAGCAACCAGGGTTTTGTCACAACTGTTTCCAGGACTACTGGACCTTGAAATGCCAATGCTTGTAACTCCTCATATTGGGTCTGCCTCCCCTCCTTCAATGAGGTCCATCCCTTGAAGGCCTTTAACGAGATCAAGCTACCTTTTCCCATTCATCTGCCTGGCTCTGTGCCTGCCTATGAGATCCTCACACGTGGGAGGAAAGTGTCATCCAACAATGTTTGAAGTCTCCCAGTGGGCGTTTGCCGGCACACCATGTGGCTACTTGGGAGGGCAAGACCACCTGTGCCGGCAGGTGGAACACACCTGAGAGGCTGGAGAAGAGGACTTGCTATCATTGTCGCTCTGCAGAACTCCTGCTGTGCTGGAGCCAGCTGTGAACCATCCAGCCCAGAGGCAAGGGCAAGCGTCAGGCCTGCAGGATCCAATTTGCGTTTTACTAGAACCCTCAGATCTGCCAACTGGAGTCAGGCCCAGAAGGAAGATGCAGGGTTGTACGCAAAGCTAGTCCTACTCAGAATATAATGGGCATGACTAACCTGGTTCCCTTAGTTTCAATGGGTCTTCTCTGAGTAAAACGTAGCTTGATACAACCTATATTCTAGGGCAGCCTTTGGGTCCCCAGATGTTGCTGGACTATCATGATTCCTGACCATTGCCTGAGCTGGCTAGGACTGATGGGAGTTGTCACCCAGCAATATCTGAAAACCTAAAGGTTGGGAAAGGCTGCTCTAGGGATTAAAGAGCACAGTACCTCTATGCAACTGCTGAGTGCAGGAATTTGTTGGGAGTACCAGAACTGAGCTGAGCTCACTGCCCTTCCACACAAAAATCCATCCCTCGTTAAATATCGTTTCTCAGACTGTATACTGCTTAGAGGATTCTGAACGATTAAGCAGTATATAAATCTGTTAAGTAACAAAATATTCCAAGCCTCCTCAAATTCAGCAGCCTAATCCAGGCGTGTGTGCCATTTTGTTGTCACTATTGTTAAACAACTGGGGAGTCAGAAATCCTTGCCACTTATGTATTTAATTAGGGGTTTTGTCATCTTGGAATGTACTGATGTGTTTACTAACAAACTGTTTTCAAATGTTATCATGATAACATGAACATTTACTGCAAACTGCTTAGAGCAGTTTACTGTTGAAAAGCAACATGTGACTAAACTAAAACCACTTACCAGCTTTGCATTATACATACGCACATGCCAGAACAGTGGTACTAATCCCCAAACTTGCTTTCCCATGGATCACTTGAAAACTGCCAAGGGTCTTCGACGGGCCACTTCATGGCTTTTCTGCCTTGTAGCCACTGTAATGCCCTGTGCTAGATGCTGCATGATTTTTAATTGTATTTTTACTGTATCTTATTTCTTATATATTGTATTACAATTTGAATTCTCTAGAATACGGTATCAGAAATAAAAGTAGTAATAAAAGATACAATTAAAAGTCAATATGAGTTTTTCACACCGTGGGTGTGCAATCTCCTGCCTTCAACCACAAATCCACAAATGTGCTGCGGACCATCTGCTCATGGAACGTTGGTGGCTCGTGGACCACAGTTTGGGAACCCCTGCACTAATACATTCATCCCAGTTTGTGGTGTGTTAAACAATCCCCACGGAAACATCACCTCTATCATCGGGGCCGCCACCTTTTCTGAAACCGAAGCCACCTTTGTCTTGTTTCCTGCCTTCAGCAATGTCAACCCGGAGCGACCTGTCGTTGAAAAGCTGTTGGATGCAACAGAAAAAGGTATCTTAACTGCTTGTAGTTCCAGCGCAGGTTGCTACCACTCCTCAAATGCTACTTGTTAAAATTCACTAACAGGCAAAAAACAACAACAACAACACCTTGTGGTTTAAGAATGCACCGACTGTCAACAGGTATTTCTATCAAACTTTAAAAAGCAGAGAAATTGGGCAGCAATAGTGAATGCACCAGGGGAGCAGGAGACCTGACCTCCTCTCTGAGATATTGGACTGCCCTACAAATTTGTAAAAATGTAAACACAATTTGGGCTGGTCTGCCACAGTCCACTTCCTGTGGTACCATGTGCCTCTGAGGAAGGGAGGAGGAGGGCAGAAGGGGAGGGAGGGGGAAGGAAGGGCAGGTTTGATCATTTACATGCTTACTGAGTTAAATGGGATTTAATCCTGCGCAATCATGCTTAAGATAAGTGAAACTGACCTGAGGAGGGGAAAGGGGGAGGAGGAGGAGATTGGGTGGGTGGGCACTGAGCAGAGGGAAAGCCCCTTTCCTTTCCAAAAGGAAAACATTGTGACCAGTATCATTTTTCAGGGTTTCCCCCACCTTCTTATTCTACAGCAGACACATGTAGCCTCCCAACCAAATTTAAACCAAACCAAAGCTGTCCCTGACCACACCCACAGCAGACATTTATTCCACTTTAACAGTCATGGTTTCCCCCCAAAAAATCCTGGGCAGTGTAGTTTGTGAAGGGCACTGAGAGTTGTTAGGAGATGCCCTATTCCCCTCACAGAGTTACAATCCCCAGAATTCTCTGGGAAGAGGGGATGATTGTTAAACCACTCTGGCCACTGGAGCTCTGTCAGATTCTCTCTAGTGTTTTGTGTATCATCATGAAAATTTAGAAGGTTGTTAAAGAAGCGTTTCTGAGTCCAGGATTACAAGTTTTGTAAGCTTTTGTTTTGAAATGAGCTTATGGGAAGCAGCAGAATGGCATGGGGGTATTTTCAATTTAACATGGTGGAATGTGAAAAATCCATGCTGGCTACAGTATATAAATAGTAAACTTACTGCTCCATCATATGTCAGAGCTTCTTTAAGTGAGTCAACCTCATCAAATTCTACATAACAAAATCCTGTAAGACAAAAAAGAGAAAGATTTTTTCCAGCTCAGCACCTGGAAAACTGCATGGTGTACACAAGTGGGGTGTTAGAATATCACGGCAAAGAAGTCAAACTAGGAGATCAGATGCAAAGATCAGCTAGCCAGAGTGAGGTGACTGAACGGGTCATGGGATAGTAAATGCATCTGTGCATGGCGGAGTGTGGCCTGCAGCACTCAAGAGGCAAAAATACATCCACTTCTTAAAAAGCCCACTCTGGACCCAATGGAGTGTATAAGTGTAGACCAGTCACCCACACCCCTTTCTGGCAAAGGTGGTTGTGGAGCAACTGGGCGAGACTGATTACCTAGATCCACTACAATCTAGGTTCAGCCCTGGTTTCCGAGTTGAGCCAGTCTTGGTCGCCCTGATGGATGACCTTTATCGTGAGACGGGGGAATGTGACTCAGTAGCTTTTGCTAACATTGGCACCGCATTATGGTGGTTCCGGTCTTACCTACAGGGCTGCGCTCTCAGTCCATCGCTTTTTGTATTTTTTAAAGCTGCATTTTGTGTTTTTAGCTTTTTCAGAATGTTCCTCGCTTTATTTTTTGTATGATTCGTATACGGCGGTCCTGGTTGTCGTTTGTATCAGTATTCTGTTCGCAGACTTGCGATTCTCACAACGGTCGTAAGGCAGCGTGTAATGGTTTAACAATGGTTTAACAATTGACTGCAGGGATACAGGAAGCAGCCTTCTGTCAAGTCAGATGGCACTGTCCACGCAGACTGCCAGTGGCCCTCCAGGGGTTCAGGCACCGTCTCTCTGAGCCCTACCCCGAGAGTGAACCTGGGGCCACCTGCGTGCGAAGCAGATGATCAGCCACATCAGTGACAGCTCTTCCCAATGAGGGACTCTCTGCCTCGCGATTGTGTTCCCCTCCGGCAGACCTCCCTGACAACCCTGAGCTGTGGCAGGCAGCAGAGGTGAGCAGGGGACCACACGTGGCACTTGGCGCTTGTCCTCAAAGCACCTGCACTTCCTGGGTGGGCTCTGCCCCCACGTGAATATGGAGGGGAGGGGCCCTTCTACACCTTGTAGGAGAGCCAGCAAATAATGCCACTCTCGCCAGCTATTCCCGTCCAGGCTAACAATGCTTTGCTCCATCCATCACTGAAGACTCTCACGAACGATCCTCACAGGAAAGCAATGCCAGGGAGGCACTAGTCACACTGCCTTGAGGGGCATTTCATTAGCTATCTCCCACATTTGCAGATAGCAAGCGCAACCCACCACAAAATCTTAACAGTGCGGCATGCTTTTGTTCAAGACCGCAGCCAGCCACATCTCCCTTTAGGAGGCTCCACTCCATTCTCCTCATCGTAACTCTGCCCTGAAGGTCACTATTAGTAAGGTACAATTTAAGGCTCTTCAAAATGACATGCACATCTTAAAACCTAGTCTATCTCAACACTAACCAGCACCAAGGCAGCTGCCTCTCCTCCGCATGAAGGAGAAACCTGGAAGCACCTACCTTTAAATTTATCTGTCTCTTTGTCTCTGACTAATCGCACACTCCTTATGCTGAGATCCTTGAAGATGGCATCAATGTCTCCTTGGACCGTGTTGAAGGGGAGGTTGCCAATGTACGCTGTGAAGGGGGGCTCTGTTGGAAGCTCTTTCTGCTTATGTGAGCCCAGGCCAGAGGCACCACGAGACCTGTGGACAAGGACAGAAGGGAAGCCCACATCAGAGTGCTCCTGTGGGATTAGGGAGCAGCAAGGTCAGCACTCCCACCATCCCTGACCATGGACCATGGACCATGCTGGCTGGGGCTGATGCGAGATGCAGTCCAGCACCACCACCTGGAGGGCCACAGCTTCCCCTCCCGCTGCACTAAACCATCACCCAATTCACAAACAAAACAAAGGTGGGAGAAGCCATTTTGCGGGGTTAACACTACTTCCAAGTCCAACAGACACATGCTCAATTTATTCCTTAAAAGGCTGAAAGTGAGCAGGTAGGCGGAGTAGAGATGTCAGAGTGGAGTCGTAGCTTGGCCATCTAAACGGACAGGTCCTTGCCTTCAACAGCTGACAATACAAATGCCACCTCAGGGAGGAAGGACAGGTTATAAATTTAATAATGAACAAATAAATTTAGCCAGGGCAGGGAGAAGAGGGACACAATCTATGTGTGTGGGCGAGTGTATGAATATGAACACATGGGAACAGAAACCAGAATTTTTGTATTAACCGAGTACATGTTTTTACTCAGCTAAAAATCTTACTGTTAATTAGCTACACGCTGCAGTCTGAACAACAGAAGTATGTGAGCAAATCCAATTAAGTGCGGCTCCCATAGTATGAACCACCATTTTTAAAAAAATGATCAATGAGCAGCAACCCTATCACTAGGGGAGCACAGAAACATAGAACTTACCTGAATCCAAATTAAGTCATATATCCTGTGTGTTCAGGTTTACACATCCACCACTGCTGAGTGTTGCAACCCTGTCTCATGCATGCATGGCTCAGTCAGTAGTCAGCTGCCAAGTTCAACTGAACAGAGGACTACAGCTGAGCTGCCTCGCCCTATGCCTGTCTACTTGAATAGCAAGTACCACTAAGTTCAAGGCAATGTTAAAAAAAACACCACAGATGTGACTCATAGCCTTATAGTATTCCATGCCAGCCCTACTCAGAGTAGACCCACTGAAGTTGGCATGACTAACTTAGGTGCGCTAATGTCAATGGATCTACTCTGAGCAGGAGTTGGCTGAATGCAACCCTTAGTCAGTGAATGCTTAGAAGTGCATGATGTTGCCCTTTTGTCCAGTCTCTAACCCCTTTCAGCGCATACTTGTATGGGAATTGCATACAGCTACTGAATGTCACTCAAGAGTGTTCCAGACTTAAAAACAGGTATGGGCAGAGTTTTTCATGGGACATCACAAAAATGCATACACACCTTCCTCTTGAACAAGGGTTTGTTCACGAAAGCCCACGGGGGATAGAAATGTGCCTTCTTTTTTAGCATAAGCTTTTCATTTAATTATATTAATCTGTCTAGCCTGCAGATGATAAAGATGTCTATGGAAAATTAAAGGGCGTACGTACATACCCATCTCATTCTGTTCCCTGGAGGCCTGGTATAGTACTTAGTATTAGGTTTAAATGAGATAGAAGGAGAACTACTAAACTAGTTAGCAGAGTAAACTAAACTTAGTAGAGTATGTTTTGCAAAGCAGAATGAGAATTAACCAGGCCACCTTCCCCTCAGATACAGCTGGAATAGCACAGTGGGGAGGACAGCCTGGCTGGGAGTCCAGAGTCTGTGAGTTCAAATCCCCGCTTGTGTCTCCTGGGTGTCACAGGCCAGCTAAAGATCACCCCCTCCCCAGTGAGTGGCTCAGGAGTTATGTGCCCTGCCACCTGTGCATAGTCCCAAGGAGCCCAGTTGCCCCCAAGCTGGCAGTTGTGGACAAGGAAGGGGCTGGCTTGAGCAGCTGTGGCAAGCTGAGCAGGCCCTAGCCAGCTGGGGAGGACTAGCCTCAGAGGGAGGCAATGGTAAACCCCCTCTGAATACCCCTCACCATGAAAATCCTATTCATACGGTAGCCATAAGTCGGGATCGACCTGAAGGCAGTCCATTTCCATTTCCTCCCCCCTATACAGACTAGCTGAATAAAAGCAACAGAGACGGATTTCTTTGGTAAACAGGATTAAGAATATTTATTCACAACCTTTCATATGTTCAGGTAACACAGGAGAGAAAAGACAGAAGTAGGTGGTAGATTTTAGTCCATGATCGGGATGTTCTGAGAGAGAAACCTGTGGAGGCTTCTCTCTCCTGTGGTTTAATGGAGAATATGCAAAAGAGAACTCCTCCTCACTTAAAGAAAAAGGAAGAGAAGGGGGGGAAAGCCACCTGGTCAACAGGAAGTTACATCACAGTAAACAAGCAGAGAGGTACGCCCAAATTCTTAGCGCTATTGCTTCGTTAATGACTCTGGGGATCAAAATACGATCAACAGCTTTTCATGCAATATGTTTTTGCAAGCACACGTTTTGGCCGACCCCCTCTGCATGGCACTGATCCACCCATTTCCAAGCTGCAGAGTGCACAGCCTTAAAGACTCTCACTGATTTTCTGAAAGGGATGCCTCAGGAGTTTCAGTGAAGATCAGCAACGACAGCTTCTCTACAGTTACTGACATTCCCTTGCCGTGCACACATGTGGGAGAGAGGAGGGCATGTTTTAGGGTGCACCTTAGTTGGGAAAGAAGGGAAGACTTATGTTTACATGTTCATTTATATCCTGCCGCAGGATAGTTTCGTTTAACATGTTTAAACGCATTGAGGCATATTAAAAGAAAAACAAAAGATCAAATTACAAACAAGAACAGTTCTCGGTGGAAGCAAGTGTAAATCAAGAGCGCACTCCAATATGGGCCCCAGAATCTACAGCAGATCAAACAAGGTTTCTGCAGTGAGCGATCAGTGTCAAAAGGGCATTCTGAGATGAGGAAGTGTGGGTGCCACTGGACTACACTCCTATGAATGTTCAGTCAGAAATAGTTTCCCAGAACGAAAAATCGTTATGCTGCTTTTTAATGGTTTTAATGATCTCTTTTAACTCGGAGAGCCACCAAGAGGGCATATGCTATCGGGCATCCGTAATGATATAGGGCGATATCCAATGTTAGCCATACTTGGAGCAGACATATAAATGGACTTAGTTGAAAATCAGCTGTAATAAGGAAATTAGCCCTAATGTGTTTAGGAGGGTTTATTCTCAAGTAAAGCACGCATAGGACTGCAACGTACGCAGCAAAAGGCCAAGTATTCTAGGTCCTATGACATCAAGTTTATAGGGGGGAAATTTAATAAGGCCTGCTAGTATAAAAAGATTCCACTGTGATCAATCAAAAGCATACATAGGCTACATCTGCACAAGACATTTAAAGCTGTACTCTGCCACTTTAAACAGTCACGGCTTTCTTGAAAGAGTCTTGGGAACTGTAGCTTGTAAAGGGTGCTGAAAGGTGCTAGGAGACCCCTATTTCCCTAACAGAGCAAGACTTCCCAAAGTTGTTTCCCAATCAATCCCTCTGTCCGAAGAAATCTGGGAATTATAGCTCTAGGAGGGGGAATAGAGCTCTCCTAACAACTCTCAGTACCCTTTAAACTACAGTTCCCAGCATTCTTTGGGGGAAGCCAGGACTGTTCAAAGTGAAATAATAGGGCTTTAAATGTAAAGAGCTCTTGGGGCCATATTCCAGATCAAATTAATTATCCTGAACAGCCTTGAATGACACACTTATATTTTCAGCCAGGACAGTTGAAATGTGGGAAAAGAGTAACTTCTCCCACTCTTTCAGCACAGGACGTTGTAAGCTTAATGAGCACAAACAACTTTTGATACAAAATTATCTTGTATGCACAGTGTTAAATTTGTTAACTTGCCTAGCGGGCTTTAAATTAGGAGGGCATAAAAACAATCCAACATCTTGAAAGGTGTCTGGAACAGCAAGCTAGCCCAACCAGCTGGCACTGTCAATTGATGTCCATGATGACATTGACAAGCAGTCAAAACATGACATACTGCAGGCCATATGTGGGCTATTTTATAGGCAGGGCAGGCAGAAGGTAGGCCAGGATCTACTGATAGACTCCGGCGTAGTCTGCAGTTTGATCAGCAACAATTTATGCCAACAGTTTCAAAAGAGCAAGTGCAAAGCTCTTATATCATGGCTGGCCTTGCGCCAATGGAAAATCTCAGAGCCTCAGTAAAATTTAAGCCAGTATTAACAGGTAGCCTTGGGCCGAGTCTTCGTACAGCTCTCCTAGTGGATTTTTGAAAGAGTTGCATCAGGATCCCTACGTCTAGGTAACTCAAATGTAGACCAGTAGTTGTATATTTATTATTTTACTCTGCTCTTCAGATGAAAAGGCTCCCAAAGACTAACAGTACAACAGTCCCTTCCCTGCGGGCTCACAATCTAAAGGCATGACATAGAAGGAAAAAGGGAGGAGGAGGGAGGAAAAAACCAGCAAGCTCAGGCACCATTTCTCTGGGATGGAAACAGTTATTTTACCCCAGGCTCTAATTGGTGGGCCTCAGGGTTCTAGTAGAAATGAAAGTAAACCCCCATGAGCCTGAAGTCTGCCCACCTCTGTTTTAGAATGTTCTGATATGCAAGAACACCTCCTCGGCTGCAGTCTTCCCAAGACACGTTTGCTGCCGTTCTTACAGAAAGAAAACTATTCAACAGGCGAACTATATATTTGTACTTAAAATGCTCATTTTTATGATGCCCCTGCCAGAAATTCTGCCGGTACCACTTAGATAAGCGGCACATCATTGCTAGGAAAAAATACTGCATGAGCACACTAACAAAAAAAGTGGATTTGAAGAAAAATGCCAGGAAGGGGGATAACTTAAGGTTAGGAAGGCAGCATCTGGACCAACCCTAACCAAATCCTTTTGGATACTTTATCAGTTCTCCCTATGGAATACATCCCAGTTGTATTCTCTATACCTGATCAGCATGCTTCAAATGCATATAAAGAAACCACAAGCCTCAGATATCAATCGAACATTAGAAGAGCCTGGCTGTTCAATAAGGCCCAGCGGCCCATTTAAAACTTCTGTTTTCGAAACAGAAACACTTCTGTTTTCAGCAACAGGTATTCAGAAGCATCCTCCCTGCAATGGTGAAGGACAAATCCAAACATACCTGGAACTCTTCACACTCTTCAACATGAGAAACTGATACCAAAAATGGGCAGAAGAGCCTAGGCAAACATCCAAGTACTGTTGTTAGAAAACCACAAATAATGCCTATTTTACCCTCTGATTTAAACCAAGTAAGACCACACTTAAATTTAAATACATGTGGAAAAAGAAGAGATACAGAAGGGTACGATAAGGGTGTGGTGTTGGGTACAGGATTGTTGAGAGGCTGTATAAATGCATATCCGTCCTACCTTCCAAATCTACATGCTAAAAGGGAACAGTCACCACCACCTACTCAGTTCTTCTTTGGCGAAGAAACAGAGAAACCAGCAGACTCAGTGCTGGAAGGCACGGAAAGATCCTCCCTACCTGCACCTAACTGTGCATTACCAGCTCACATCAGGGACCCGCCTCAATATAATATTAACCCCAGCAGCATGATCTCATGGATAAGTGCACTATGTTTTTAAAAGCATGACAAATCATGTTGTGTCTTATGGAATCTGACAGCAAAGCGCTTAAGGAAATTGACTTTTGCTTTGTGTCTTCCTTTCCACTTCACCCAGGCGCAAATAGGTTGGACTTGGTAGACCTTACTACACTTAACAGAGGCAATAGACTGATGGAACATGCAAGCACCAGACAGTCCTCTGAAGGGATGGCATGTTTCCATGGAGGGCAACTTTGCCTTATGAACCCACCGTGACTGATTCATCCGCTTTCATAAGGACACTCCACAGAGATGGTACATTATGCACACATTTAGAACTGCTGTTCAACCTACTTGACTGGTGAGCCAGCCTCAACACCACAAGCCACTTAGACACTCCCTCTGTCACACCAATCCCATCGTGTTTCCTTATGACCACCTGCATACAAGTCCATTTATGAAGGAGGCCAAGGATGGACACTGCTGTCCATGAAGGCAGACAAGAGACTACAAGGTCAATGGGAACGCAGTAAAAGCCAGATTGCCTGATATACCCTGGAGGAACTGGTGTTTAGAATGATGTCAAGTGGGCACAATGTGCCCCAAAGACCATCTACTTTACAATGAAACTTAAAATTCTTCTGCATGGCTTCTCGTGGTGAACTCCATATCCTTGTCAAAAACCCAACTGCAAGCCTGCAACACACGCTTTTAGAAACAACTTGTCTCACGTCTGTACTAATACCGTACCTAAAGGAACCCACAACCTAACTAAGCCATCACCGCTGCAACACAAGAGCATCTGACAATCTGGGAAGATTCATGCTCCTTAAGTAGAAATGAAGAGGGGAGATACGATAACCTTTCAAGTCCTTGAAGAGTGCTGTCACAGAGAGGAGGGCCAGAACCTCTGCTTGATCACCCCAGAGAGTGCAGGACACAGAATAATGGGCTCAAGCTACAGGAAGCCAGATTTCAACTGGACATCAGGAAAAATGTCCTAACTGTTACCAAGAGGTACAACAAAGAAACCAGTGACGTAGCGAGGTGGTGGGCTGTCCAACACTGGAGGCCTTCAAGAGGCAGCTGGACCGCCACCTCTCGGGGTTGCTTTAAGCAAGGGATTGGCCTTATAGGTTCTTCCATTCTATGATTCTCAGCTCACTCTCTAGGCTTGTGTAGATGCCCATAGGGTCTGCCCTAGCCTAGGTGAACCGCTGACCCTAGATTGAGACTTGCTGAGGCAAATGGCCTATATTTCACTCTCCGCATATTACTGGAACCAGCATAATTCTCATTAGTGCAAGGACAGCTGCCAGCTATGAAGTCAATGCCATTTAGGGAGAATAAGTAAAGCAGTACAGCAGAAGTGTTGCAACTCTGATGGGCTCCTTATTTTTAAAAAAGCTTAGAAAAGCTGGTGATAAATCTGAGTCACCCATTTGCAATACAAGGTTCAAGAGACATGCCTGACACCCCTTTGAAAAATGTATGCCTAGCCTAGCTTTGTGCAATTCAGATGTTTCGGGCTAGAACTTCCGTCAGTGGCAGCCAGCAACTGATTCCAGACAGTTTACAATCGCATAAAATGACAGTAAAAGCAAACGTCTATTAAAAGTATAGTAAAGCCGAAGAATACAGGGTTAAATAAAAACCAAATATCTGAAAAGCCAGAAAAAACGAAAAAGTTAGCCTGATAGGCAAATGATGACAAGCTCAGCACAAGTCAAACCTAACATGAGAAAATAAGAAGAGCCTGCTGGATCAGGCCAATGGCCCACCTAGTCCAGCATCCTGTTCTCCCAGTGGCCAACCAGATGCCCCAATAGGAAGCCCACGAGCAGGACCTGAGCGTAGGAGCACTCTGCCCTCTTGCGATTTCCCGCAACTGCTATTCAGAAGCATGCTTGATCGTCACCTTGTAGTGGTGAGTGGGCGTGCGTGTTCCAATGAACACTATGAGCGATGCCGTCGGGAGTCATGTACTCCCAGCAGGGTCACCCATGGCGGTAAGGTCAAGGGAGAGGAACCAGACAAAGAATGAACCAAGAAAGCCCTCAACGGCAGAACAGGCGGAGGATAGCAATGTGTATGTTACAACGCCTGTGAAGGCGGACGAAGGCTGCAGCAGATAAAAGACTTCCAATCATCATGGTATCCATGCCACTGGATCAAAGCCTTTTTCTGTCAAGATTGTGTGTTGATCGTCATGCGCCAATCTCCCCACATAAAACAAATTCACTCACAGGCGTCTTCCAACCAAATTATCTTGGGAGACAATCTTACTTGGCCACGAGTGATTGTCAGTGATGATGAATGAATGCTTCAACTAAAGAGGCACACAGCATAGCCATCATGGCTAGTAGGCAATGATAGCCCTCTCCTCCATTTATTTGCCTAATTCTCTTGCAAAGCCATCCACGTTGGTGGCCATCACTGCCTGTCATGGGAGCAAATTCCATCGTCTCACTCCGCGCTGTGTAAAGAAGAACTTTCTTTTGTCTGTCCTGAATCCTCAAACATTCAGCTTCATTGGATGCCCGTGCGTTCTAGTGCTGAGTGAGAAAAAAATCCTATTCACTTTCTTCATGTTATGTGTGACTACAGACTTCTCTAAAAGTCTTTGGGAAGGGAGCTCAACAAGGCTGAACATGCCCTCATGGTCACCGCCTGTCTCACAACAATAAATGGGACTCCCTGTGTAATAAGTGCTGAAAGCTGGCTGACACACTGTTTGCCAGAACAGAATAAAAATATTTTACTGCAGACCAAAATCTTGTTTCCAGCCCAGACACTGAGGCAGTAACTTTACTATATAATTATATTCACTACCATTTGAGAGTAACTGAAAGTCAAACTTAAGGAACTAGAAAACAACTAGAAAGTTATCAATATTAGTTAAGCGGCCATCAACATTTATTTTTTTATTTCATTTGTATCCCGCCCTTCCTCCCAGCAGGAGCCCAGGGTGGCAAACAAAGCACTAAAACACTTTAAAACATCATAAATACAAATCTTATAATACATTAAAACAAGATAGCATTAAAACATTTTTTTAAAAAAAAAAACAACTTTAAAAAGGGTTAAAAACATTATTAAAAAACGTATTAAACAATTCTGACACAGATGCAGAGATGTGCTCCTTGTTGTCTTTGGAAAACAAGCACACCTCTTTCAGGCTTGAGTCCCTGCAGCGTTAAAAAGCTTAAATTAGCCCATCTGTATTTCAGATTGCCCAGATCATTTCAGTCATTAAACAATATGTGGCGACTATAGCCACAGGAATCAACACTTTTGCAAAAGGCAGCAGTAACCAGTTCATCCCCTTTCCAAGGGATTGCGCCCTCCTATTGCTTTCAGGAGCCTTCGCTGGAGCCTATGGAATCTGGTGTACGATAGAGAATATTCAACATTGTACTCATTGCCTGTTTTGGTGAAATCAAACTGAAGAATAAGCACCAAGTACTAAAAGTTCCCTTCCCACACCAACAAGCAACACATGAGTAGCACTGGGACTTGAGCATGCATTCAGTTTTGTGGGTCCAACAACACTCGGAGTCCTTCTCAACTGAGATTAGACAGGCATCCTCGGCTGAACTGTAGGTGCACAACGTTTTTCTTCCAGCAGACATTTTAAGGTAGTGTTTGGGTCTGAACAGTTTTACGATGATCTTTCATTGGTTTGTTGTCTGTACGGGTTTTTTTTATGTACACTGCTCAAACATGCTATTTATTATTAAGTTCCCAAACTGTGGTCCGTGAGCTTCACTCAGTTGGTCTGGGGCATATCTGCATTAAATAATCATATTGATTTTTAATTGCCTTTTTATTTCATAGTATTCAAATTGTGACATGAATTGGCCACCAGAGCAGATCCTTTAAAGCCAGTGTTATATGGGCCTGGCCACAGCATTCTGCATGAGTTGCAGGCTTTGAACCATTTGAGGGCAGCTCCACACAGAACATGCTACAATAATCCAGCTTGAGTTTGAGAATATGGGTTACTGTGGCCAGGCTTTCTCTAACAGGAATGTTCGTAGCTAGAGAACAGGAAACAGGTACCTAGCCAATGAAGCAAACTGGACCTCAAGTGACATAGGAGACTGAATACTAACGCAAGCTATGCATCTGCCTTTCAAGGAACTGCAACCCCATCCAGAACAGACCATCCCTCCAATATCTTGATTCAAGAACCCACAGCACCTCCATCTTGTCTGGATTCACTTCCAATTTACTGGCCCACATCCAGCCTATTAATGCCACCAGTTATCAGTCTAGTCCACACTCTGCTTCACCTGTTTCAGATGGAACACAGAAACAGAGTTGGGCGTCATCTACATATTGACAAAACCGCAACGGACTCCCAATGGGCTCTTCCTCCAGCTTTATATAAAAGTTAAAGTGTATGGGGGACAAGATTGAACCCTGCACCGTCAAATAACTGTCTAGTGGAGCTTTTCCGTATTGTCAGGGTTGTTGACATAACTCCAGGAAATGGAGTTTTAGACCCTGTGAATTGTTTGCAAGGCACTTTGAGGGTAAAGTTGCTTGCCTCCGCAGCAATCTTGATGCCCCATCCACATCTACTGTAGTCCCCAGTGAGATGTCCACTGCAACATCTGCTGCAACTTCTTGGGAACGGTTTCAGTTGATGCAGCCTGATGATGTGGACAAGGTGCTTGTGATGATGCGACCAGCAATGTGTCCTCTTGACCCTTGCCCTTCTTGGCTTATTAAAGCTTGCCAAGGGGGTGTGACCAAGTGGATCCAGGGTATGGTCAATGCATCATTGCAGGAGGAAGTGGTTCCAGCCGCCCTGAAAGAGACGGTGATTCGACTGCTCCTGAAAAAACCCACCCTGGACCCATTGGTTTGCGACAACTACTGCCTCATCGCAAACATCCCCTTTTTAGGGAAGGTGATTGAGAGGGTTGTGATGTAGCAATTGCAAGTAATGAAATAGATGATCTTGACCCATTCCAATCTGAGTTCAGGCTTGTTATGGGACTGAATTGGCCTTGGATGCCCTGATGGATGACCTTTATTGGGAGGAAAACAGGGGGAGTGCAACCCTGTTATTCTTACTTGATCTCTTGGCGGCTTTTGATACCATTGACCACAGTATCCTTCTGAGCTGATTTGGTGAGATGGGTATTGGAGGCACTGTTTTACAGTGGTTCTGATCCTATCTCCAGGGTCATTTTCAGAGAATAGGATTGGGTGATTGTCTTTCGGCCCCCTGGCAGTTGTACTATGGGGTGCCGCAGGATACCATCTTGCCCCCGATGCTGTTTAACATCTATATAAAGCCCTTACAAGCAGTCATTGGGAGATATGAGGTGAGGTGTCAGTAGTACGCTGATGAAACCCAGCTCTATTTCTCTATACCATCTGAATCAGGAGAGACTGTGCAAACCGTTGACTGGTGCCCGGACTCAGGCCAATAAACTGAGTCTGAATCCTAGCAAGAAGGAGGTGCTGTGGGTTGGTTGCCTGCTTTGGATGGGGTTGTACTCCCTCTGAAAGTGCAGATTCGTAGTCTAGATATGCTCCTGAATCCATCTTTGGTTAAAAATAACTGCTAGCCTGGCACTGCAAATGAACGAGTCCCTGGTTCAAATCTCTTCACTGCCATAAACTCACATGGTGACCTTACAGGCAAGTCACTCCAACTTTCCCTCCCACCCACATCTGCCACTAAATTACATAACAACAACAACTACTACACACATCTCGCTTTGTTATTAAGAATTTACACCTCTTAACTTCTCTCTGTTATAGAACACACACAGTTCTCACTGGAGTCATCAGTTTCGTCAATATATCTAGATCCCCTCCCCACCGATAAACACCCCTACAGTTATGGTTTAGTGTTAGGTGTGTATGCTACCTACCCCCATTTCAATCTCACTTCCTACAGGATTACAAATCCTTCCCCACCCATGCAAGAGATCCCAGGCCTGAGCCCCTTCCCCATCGGCTCCACGTACACCCTATAGATGTCCCTTTAACCTACGTCCCGTCATATACTACTCACCCCCATCAACACCCAAATTACTCTCCTCCAGCACCATCACCCCACCTCCCAGCACCCACCCCTAAGAGACATTCCAGACCTCAATGCTTTCCCTATAAGATTTATTCTTCACCCCCATGGATCCTGAGGTTCCAAGCCTGAGCCCCTTTTCTATAGGCTTTATTTATAACCAATAGATCCTCCCTATTACCTTGCCAACAGCTACTCACCCCAATTTTCTCTCCCCTTCCATTGACCACAACCCCCCAATCCACACAACTGAAATTGCAGACCCAACCCCTTTGTACGAGCTCCTTCCCCCATAAACTCTACAAGCCCTTTCCCTATTTTTTAACCCAACGTCTCTCTTATAATTACTTACTCAGTAAAAGCCCAAATTGTTCTTCCTCCATAGCCTCTCCTCTCACAAAACCCCCATTAAGAGACATTCCTGGCCTGAACAATCCCCTAAAAGCTTTATTTATACCCCATGGATCCCTCTTCCTCTAAATTAATTAACCCCAATAAAGATCCAGATTATCCCCCTCAAACTCTGTCAGCACTCCAATAATAATGCAAACTTGAAGCATTTCCCCATAAATTTTACTTACACCTCCATAGGTGCCTTTTAAAATCTAGTTAACCGCCATAAATGCCCAGATTATCCCCCATGGGCTCCCCTCTCTCTTTGCACCCCCATTGAGAACCACTCCAGGCCCCAACCATTCCTTCTTAAGCTTTACTTCCATACACCCCCTCCTCTCAATTAGTGAACCCTAATAAAAATCCAGATTACCCCCCACAAACTCTCTCACCACCCCCATAACAAACAATCCAGACCCGAACTGCTTCCCCATAAATTTTAACTTACGACTTCATAGATCCCCTTTTAAAACCCAAATTAATCCTGTAAAGGCCAAGATTATTCTCCTCCCCTCTCTCTTCGCGCCCCCATTAAGAGACACTCCAGGCCTGAACCATTCCACTCCCCATAACCATAACATCCCATAGATCCCCCTTGCTTAACCCACCTCCTCTGTCAGCACCGACTCGCTCCCTTCAAAAGGCAAACGATGCTCCCTCAAAATAAACACACAGATACCCTGACCCCCCCACCCCGGCATCACAATTCCCCACAAATTAGTTAAAACGCACATTGTTCCCTCCACGCACAGCGTCTCTCAGCAGCCCCAACACCAAACCATCCAGACCTGAACCGCTTTCCCACAAGTATCATTTACACCTTCATAGATCCCCCTTTTACATCCCAAATCAACGCCCCTAAAAGCCCAGATTATTCTCCCTTCATAGCGCGCCTCCCCCTCCATTTACACCCCCATTAAGAGACACTCCAGGCCTGAACTATGCCACCCCCACAACCTCCACTTACACCCCACGGATCCCCCCCTTGTTTAACTCCCCTTCCCTGTCAGATCCAACTTCAAAAGGCAAACGATGCTCCCTCAAAACACACCCACCCCACATCCCTCCCCCCTCGGCATCACAATCCACCCCACCCCGGGGCAGGCCCAGGGCCGCGCCTCGCCTCCTCGCTCGCCCAGAGTGGCCCGGCGGCTGCCTCCCCCAAAGCCTCGGCTCACCCGCGGCCGCCCCCGAAGCTGCTGTAGGCCCGATCGTCATAAGCGTCGAAATCCGCCATTGCTGCTCCTGCCGCCGCCTCAGCCTCCCCCCCGAAGCGCGAGCGAGCGATGCAGGACCCCGCGCCGCTTATATAGCGGGCCTAAGGCCAGGGGCTGTCCTCCGCGGTGCCTGACGCGAGGCGTCGCTCTGCGCTTGCGCCCCGCCAGGATGCCTTCGCGGGCGCCTGACTTAAAAAAGAAGCGGGGGTGGGGGAAGGGTGTGGAGAGGCGTTCAAAATGATCCAGCGCCATACAGGCGCGGGGGTGGGACGTGAAGCTTTCCTCCTGCTAGTTGACCCCTAATTTGGGGGGAAGAGAAAGGAAGCGGTGCAGAAATCCCTTTCTGACCTACAGTTAAAGCACATGCTTGCCATCCCCTGCCTGAAACCCTGGAAAGGCGTTGCAAGTCAGTGTAGAGCAGCCTTTCCCAACCATTGGGTCCCTGCTGGCCTGCAACTCCCACCAGCCCCAGCCAGCACGGCCAACGGTCAGGAATGATGGGAACTGTAGTCCAGCAACATCTGGGAACGACAATTTAGCTCCATAGTGAGCTTAAAGGGACCAACGGGTATAAGGGATCTTCCTCTGTTTTCCTCATAAGAGGAATGGCTTCATGCGGTTGATTGTTTTGGTTGCAACATTTTCTAGCTATGCAGTATCCTTTTTAAGGAGATGTGCAGCCCAGATTTTGCGCAAGCCTCAACAGACAGGTCACCCAGCTGCCCCTGCAGCACTAACAGATCATAAAATAGTAGAGTTGGAAGGGGCCTATAAGGCCATCAAGCCCAACCCCTTCCTCAATAGAGTGTGTTTTGCACGCAGAACCCCAGCATCTCCGGATAAGGCTGGGAGAGACTCTCTCTTTGAAACCCCGGAGAGCCATTTCCAGACGGTGCTAGATGAACCAACGGTCTGGCTCATTATAAGGCAGCTTCCTATGTCCCTGTGTCCCCAACTCTGAGGTACAGTGCCTCTGAACATGGGAGCTCCATTCCTAACTAAGCTTCGCCTAAAAAGATCACAAGGAGTTTGTTGGCAAATTGGAAGCTTCTCTCTGCAATTAAGGCATGATGGATTGATAAGAACAAGACCCCTGTTGTATCACAGGAAAAGTTCCATCTAGTCAAGAAGAGGCAGATGGGAAGCCCACAAAGGGGGTAACAGGACCCACCCATTCTGCCCTGGTCACAGTCATTCACAAATAAGCTGCTTTACAGCTCATAGCCACCTCTGAGAATCAAGCTCGGTTTTTCGGCCCTTTTTTCTTACACAGATGACAGATCTTCAGTTGCCCTTGCTGAGCATGGATTGCTTTGGACCTTTTTTTTCGTGCAAACAGCGCACCCACTTATGTATAGCAGTATTCTGCAGCCAATCATTCTTGGGCTGTAGTTTTCAGTCCTTCTCTCTCAAGTCTTACATTTATTTATTTTAGTGTACTATATGACTTGTGCCCAGCACGTGCAGCGATGCTTCTGAATAGGGGTATATTTTATCACCCTATTCGTTTAATCTCAGGAGCTAACACTTTCCCTTTTCATGCTGATTGACTCCTCGGGGCGTCTCCAAGGATCTCATTCTCAACCCAGCAGCAAAGAAGGGGGGGAGTGGTAAGGCTATGACTATAATGAAGGGACCCTGCACTTCTGAATTTGCAACTACATTACTTCCCGGGAGACCAGGGTTCGAATCCCTGCTGAGCCAGGTGAAGCTCACTGTGTAACCTTGGGCCAGCCACTGCCTCTCTGCTGAACCTACCTCACAGGGTTGTCATGGGTATAAAGGGAGGAGGGGGAGAGCCACGCCCACCACCTTAAGCTCCTTGGAGGAAAAGTGGGCTAGAAATGCAAGAAAGAAAGAAACGATTTGCAAGTAGTCCGTGGGGAGAGAGAAAACAAAACACTTTGGGGACCGCTAGCATAATGCATTTATGGATGTTTCTAAATCGAAGTCGCTTGGAGACCTTGATAACAAGCAACTAATTAAATTTATTTATTTATTTATTTACTTATTTATTTATTATTTGATATATATCCCACCCTTCCTCCCAGCAGGAGCCCAGGGCAGCAAACAAAAGCACTAAGAACATTTTGTTGTTGTTATGAGTCTTCAAGTCGATTACGACTGATGGTGACCCTATGAATTGGCTACCTCCAGTAGTATCTGTCGTGAACCACCCTGTTCAGATCTTGTAAATGCAGGTCTGCGGCTTCCTTTACAGAATCAATCCAGCTCATTTGGCCTTCCTCTTTTTCTACTCCCTTCTGTTTTTTCCAGCATTATTGTCTTTTCTAGTGAATCATGTCTTCTTATGATGTGTCCAAAGTATGATAACCTCAGTTTCATCATTTGAGCTTCCAGTGACAGTTCTGGTTTAATTTGTTCTAACACCCAATTTTGTCTTTTTCGCAGTCCATGGTATGCGCAAAGCTCTCCTCCAACACTTTAAAACATTAAAACACTTTAAAACATCATAAAAACAGACTTTAAAATACATTAAAACAAAACAACTTTAAAAACATTTTTTAAAAACCTTTGAAGACATCTTTAAAAAAGCAGTTAATACATTATTATTATTATTATTATTATTAATAATAATAATAATAAATTGTAATTGTTATTATTATTTCCTCCTCCCTGAATTAAGGCTTCCAAGCAGGCTCCCCCAAGGCACCAGGTTTAAAAGGTGTGCCCCAGCCACACATCTCCACCCGGGCCTCCAAGAGCGGGGGCAGTTGCTCAAGGGAGCCATTTGTTGGACGACTCCTTCCTGTGATGCACAGGCCAGAGTTTCACGTGCGGCAGGCGAGGGCTTTGCGCCCTGGACGGAAGTCTTGACCCGGAAGGGGAGGTTCGCACGTGTGTCCCTGCCCGCTGCTGCGTCCTCCGGGGCCCATTTCCCACGTGTGTTTTTTTCTCCCCGTTGTCCCTTTCTGCTGCGCTGTCACCAGCATGGCCGGGGATGGCAGCAACGGCAACCCAGGGGAGACGGCGGTGCCGCTCGCCCCGGCTCCGATCTCACACCCGGGCAGGCTCCTGGGCCAGAACCGGCAGTTTCTGGACTTCTTCTGGGATATCGCCAAACCGGAGCAGGAGATCCGCTTGAGGGCCACGGAGGAACTGCTGAGCTACCTGCGAGAGAACCAGAAAGTAAGAGAGTATCTATCTGCTTTTTAAGAGTTGTGGCCAGTGCTAGCCTTCCTCAGAGTAGACCCATTTAAACCAATGGGCAAAGTTAAGGCGGGCGTGTTGATTGCATGTAGAACTTGGAAAATGGAAATGGACTGCCTTCAAGTCGAGCCCTACTTATGGTGACCCCATGAATAGGGATTTCAGGGTGAGCGGTATTCAGAGAGGGTTTCCCATTGCCTCCCCCTGAGGCTAGTCCTCCTCAGCTGGCTAGGGCCTGCTCCCCTTGCCACAGCTGCGCAAGCCAGCCCCTTCCTTGTCGGCAACTGCCAGCTGGGGGGCAACTGGGCTCCTTGGGACTCTGCAGCTTGACCACAGCTGCACAGGTGGCAGGGCACGTAACCCCTGAGCCACTTACAATGGAGTAATCTTTAACTGGCCCTTAACGCCCAGGAGACAGGAGTGGGGATTTGAACTCACAGACTCTGGACTCCCAGCCAGGCTCTCCTCCCCACTGTGGTATACTGTATGTATTCTATGTAGAACTTGAAAACTGGAAAATGAAATGGACTGTCTTCAAGTCGATTCTGACTTACCGCAACCCTATGAAGAGGGTTTTCATGGTAAGTGGTATTCAGAGGTGGTTTACCATTGCCTCCCTCTGAGGCTGAGAGGCAGTGACTGGCCCAAGGTCACCCAGTGAGTTTCATGGCTTTGAGATACAAGTCTATATATTCATGTTTTGCAAAGATGATGCTTTTTCTGGTTTTAAAAGGATTTTGTTTTGAAAGCCTCCTCCCCAATCAAAGATCTTAGGGTGAAATCCATTGCTAGTCGAACTCAGAGTAGACCCACTGAAGTTAATAGACATGGCTAACTTGGGGGCATTAATGTCACTGGGTCTACTCAGAGTAGGACTTTTATTTATTTAACTTATTTATTATTTATTAAATTTATACCCCTCCCTTCCTCCTAGAAGGAGCCCAGGGCTGCAAACAAAACCACCAAAAGCTTTCTAAAACATCTTAAAAACAAAGGAGTTTAAAACATATTAACACCACACCAGCTTTAAAAAAATATTAAAACAATATTAAAAACATTTAATATTTAAAAACAACATTAAAAACTTTTAAAAACATATTAAAACAAAATAACAGGTTTAAAAACATCCTTTAAAAAAACACCAGCTTTAAAAACATATTAAAAAACAATTCCAACACAGACTGGGATAAGGTCTCTACTTAAAAGGCTTGTTGAAAGAGGATGGTCTAGTGCCTGTTTAGTATTTAAGGGGAGGGAATTCCAGTTGTGTCGGTGCCACAACACTAAAGGATCGCTTCCTATGTTGTGTGGAACGGACCTCCTGATAAGATGGTATCTGCAGGAGGCCCTCATCTGCAGAGCACAGTGATTGACTACGTAAGGGGTAAGATGATCTCTGAATACAATCCTGAGTTTGTAATTACTGTGTCCACAAATGGCAAATCCACACCTTACATTTAAAATAGTATCATACCACTTTAAAGTTATAGCTTCCCCCAAAGAATCCTGGGAAGTGTAGTTTGTTCAGGGTGCTGAGAGTTATGAGGAGACCCCTATTCCCTTCACAGAGCTGCAGCTGCTAGAGTGATTTAACAATCAATATTTCTTCTTGGGGTACTCCGGGAATTGTAGCTCTGGGGGAGGAGAATAGGAACCTCCTAACAACTCTCAGCACCCTTCACAAACTACACTTCCCAGGATTCTTTGGGGAAGCCAAGACTGTATACCGTGGTATTGTGCTTTAAATGTAGGGTACAGATAAGTCATAAGCAATGGAATCACTTTGAAATCAGTGGACTTTGTTTATCGGGTTTGGTGGGTCTATTCTGATTATGACTTAGTTGCATATAATCCGATGTTGTTGTTATGTGCCTTCAAGTTTACGCTATGGCGACCTTATGAATCACAGGGTCTAAATTTTTACAAAGGCTAGACAGATAAAAAACAGATTACAAGCCTGCAGACAGGGACTAACAGGCATGACACAAAAAGAAAAGCAGTAGGGAGGGAGGAGGAAAGCAGCAAGTGCTTGTGCAGCTATGCCTTCACTGGCAGAGGATGGGGCCAGGTTCATCTCCTTCTTGCCATGATGAGGCAGGGCATGTAGCCTCCCAGTGGCCCTGGGTCAACTGGCTGATGCAGTCCTAGGGTAATGCTGGCATCGGACTAGCTTCCCTGTGGTGCTCGCACATTCTGCATATGGTGACAGTCACCCGTGTGTGTTTGTGGGCAAACTTTTCAGGAAAGAGAAGTTGCCAAGGTCTACTCCGTACGTTGCCTTTGCTGGAAAATCCGCTGCGTGTATAAAGCTGCATGAAGCCTGTAGGGAGCTTTGTAATGAACACACACACATCTATTTCGTTAGGGAAAGAGGTTTATACAATTTAAAAATAAATAATTTGCTGCTTATAAATATGGCAGGGAGCTGCAAACAAATGGAAACAAAAAAAAATAATACGTTTTTGTGCTGCATTTTGATTTGATTGTGTTACGCTTGAGAGACATACAGTAAGTAAGTCAATTAATAAATTATCTACACATTAGGTGCTGGGATTGCACTCTGAGCACGCTCAGAGGTGTGCTGTCCCCTTAGCATTGCCAGGTATTTGAAGCATGGAGCTGTGGGTTAGAAAAAGCAGATCGTGGGGCTGAATGGATGAGAGTTGGGGGTGACAAGGGGGTGCTTGCAAGGAGTTTAGAAAGGAGCCTTAAGGGGGTTGTCCCGCTTTGGAGGGTGGTGGTTAGGATTATGAGTATGGTCGTGAAAGGTAAGAGGTTTTTTAGGTAAATCAATCATTTCTTTAAAAAAATTGATCAGCTAAAAATCCTTTGAATTGAGCAGCAGAATGTGTGTGTGTGTATATATATATAGATATAGATATATTATTGGTATGTTCAAAAGGTTATAATACAGAAACAAAGAAAGAAACATCAAGTATGAGGATCAAACAAGGACCATAATAAAATACAATCTCGGGGAACAGAATTTTTATTTTATTTATTATTACCTTTATATCCCATCCTTCCTCCAAGGAGTTGTTCTCCCCCTCCTGATTTTATCCTCACAACAACCCTGCAGGGTAGGTTTGGCATAGAGACACTGAATGGCCCAAGGCCATCCAGCAAGCTTCATGGCTGAGTGGGATTTGAACTCGGATCTTAGTCCAGTGCTCTAACCATTGCACCACATTGGCTCTCAATAGCGACTGTCTAGTGAACCAAGGGGGAGGGGAGGGAGAGATAAAACAGCCCAAATCATCTGATAGAGCCTCTCCAGAAGGAACTGAGCAGCCATCATACTGCCTGAACATCTGAATAATTTATTTTAGGATGATGAACTGTTGAAGTACACCTTGAAGCGCCTGATTGATGGATTGGGAGCAACGCGAGAGGCAGCCCGCCCAGGATTCAGCTTGGCATTGGCTCAGGTTGGTGTTCCCTAGTGGAGCATGGATTTAAAGTAACACTACTAATGAGAAATGCTATTTTTAAAATAGACCTTTTACACAGAGGAGTTTGCAAAGAAAGCATTAATATATATGCAGAGCCCTGTAGATTTCAACGTGAGAGACGCCAGACGCCCAAACCTACTGTCCTGAAGATGTTGGACAATGACTCCCATCAGCCACCGCCAATGGAGGCTATCAGTGGCTACTAGCTCTGATGGCTGTGCTCTGCCACCATAGTCAGAGACTGTAGGCTTCTGAATAGTAGCAGGCACAGAAGGGGAGCCTGCTCTTGCGCCCAGGTCCTGCTTGCAGGCTTCCCATTGAGGTATGTGGCTGGGCACTGTGAGAACGGGATGCTGGACTAGATGGGCCACTGGCCTGATCCGGCAAAGCTCTTCCTAGGTACCTATGTTCAGTGGTCAGGGATGATGGGAGTTGTAGTCTCAGCAACGTTTAGGAGTATAGCTGCCTTATAAGGAGTCAGATTGCCGATGGATCAAGCTTGATACTGTCTACGCTGATTGGCAGTGGCCTTGCAGGTTTTTTAGGCAGAGGCGTTCCTAGCCGTACCTGGAGATGCCACAGGTTGAACCTGAGCCCTTCCACCTGTGAGGCTGATCTGGTTGGGGAAGTCTCATGGGAAACTGTAGGCTTTGAGGAAGGATTTCAGAATGGAGTGGGAGAGGAGGCTTTGAGACCCTTCTGTGCAGGTGCTGTCTCTGTTGTCTTTTTGGCGCCTGCCGAAGGCTTTCCTCTTTCAACAAGCCTTTTAAGTGGAGACCTTATCCCAGTCCGCGTCTGTGTTGGACTTGCTTTTTCAATATGTTTTTTTTTAAAGATGTGTTTAATTGATGGGTTTTTAGGGTTTTGTTCTTTGTTTGCCACCCTGGGTTCCTTCTAGGAGAAAGAGCGGGATACAAATGCGAGCATAAATTAATAAAGAAAATATAGAAAGAAGGAAGGCAAAGGGCAACAGCTCAGTTGGCTTAGCATGAGTGAGCAAGTGTTGCTGGTGTCCCGTAAGAAAGTCATGGATGCTTCACTCCTCGCCGTGCTTCTGGTGTTAATGAGGGGCTGCAGTCGGCGCTGGTGCACACTGTGCCGAAGTCTGGCCTATGCATCAGCCTTCATTGGATCCTTCCGTCCTGGTTCAATTTGCTCAGCAGGAACCCAGGGGAACAAGGAGCAAAGCACGACCACGGGAAAAACCGCAGACTCAAAACCGTAACGGAAACAAATACACTGGGTTCTTGATGCACAAAGCTTAAGGGTATTACGAGATAATGAGCTCACAGACAATAAAGCAAAGATAATATTTGAAATTACAACAGTGTAAAGTAACTTAGAAAATAATATATATGTTATCTGTGATTAGATATTTGCATACGCTAATCAGTGCTTAATGATGACGTGAACCAACAGCAGACTAATAAAAATATGAACTAATAGATTGGAAACTGTTTTTAGCGCATTGTTTGCCACCCTTGGCTCCTGCTGGGAGGAAGGGCAGGATACAAATTAAATAATAAATAAAATAAATAAAACCAACAGCAAATAGAACCAAGACTGAAGGATCCCATCATGGTTAAGCCCTGATTAACAACTGGGAGCCAAGCCATGGTTTGGCTTGATGTTGCATCTGACCCCAGGCTTGTGGCTTCTCTTGCTTCAACGAAGCCATGAGCTGTCACCAAGGTTTGTTTTTGTCTTAGTGCCTGTGGTTTGGCTGGGGCGAGCTCCCAGACTGTTGTAGGGATTGAAAAAGGGACGTCATGTGGTAGGAACAGTGCATGACTTTGTAGGGTGCTGGACGGAGGTGAGAGGGGCCAATGGTGCAGAGCCGTGCTTTGCAGAGGAAAGGCTGCACTAGTCTAAGCCAGGGGGCCGTCAGATTTCAGGCTTGCGGGGGCTGTTTGGTTTTTCACTCAAATCCTGAGGCCCGCTAACCAGAGCCAGGTGCAAAACTCTCAGCCCAGTTGGACAGGCGTATGCTAAGAATTAAGGACCAGGGTGCCTCTGAGCATGGGCTGAAAAGCCCGGGAGGTCAGGACCAGAACCAAGCTCGCATGTCCTTCAACCAGGGGAGGGCCGTAGCTCAGTGGTAGCGCATCTGCGTTGCTTGCTGAAGGTCCCAAGTTCCATCCCTGGCACCTGCAGTTTAGGGCTGAGAATGTCCCCTTCCCAAAACCCCGGAGAGCTGCTACCAGTCAGTGTAGACCATACTGAGCTAGATGAACCAATGGCTCAACTCGGCATGAGGCCCTTCCCTCTGTTCCTAACCACCCGCCCCACCTTTATAACTGTCTTCAAGTCACACGAGCAGCTTGATATAACGCCCCCTAGAAAGTTGTTGCGTCACTTTCTCTTTATATGCATGCACAGGTGTTCCCTTCTTTTCTCTCTCTCCAGGTATTGCAGGTTTTTGAGGAGATCCCCCTCCTCAAAGCCCTAGACCAGATCAAAGAAAAATACAACCTTGGAAGCATCAAGAAGGTGAGGGGACTGGGTGGGCTTTGAGTTTAACATTCGCGGTCGCCATAAACAGGATTTCCTTTTACAGTGGGAGCAACTCTGCAGGTCTGCTGTGTCCCTTCCTTCCTTCCATGTCCTACTCTCGCCTGGCCGGGACATCAGAAGGGTTTATTGTTAAGTAACCATGGCTTTCCGTTTCATCCAACCCAGGGATTGACTGGGGAGGGCAGCTATGAGAGAACTAGAAAAGGTCCTCAAATGCAAAGAGGTATCACTGAACACCAATGTCAGGATCGTTCATGGTATTCCTGATCTCTACGTATGGATGTGAAAGTTGGACAGTGAAAAGAGCGGATAAGAGAAAAATCAACTCCTTTGAAATGTGGTGTTGGAGGAGAGCTTTGCGCATACCACGGACTGCGAAAAAGACAAATAATTGGGTGTTAGAACAAATTAAAGCATAACTGTCACTAGAAGCTAAAATGATGAAACTGAAGTTTGATTGAAACTTTATTTTTACCCTGCCCTTTTTCCAAACTGGAACTCAGGGCGGCTTACAAATAGAACTACATGTAGTTAAAAACATAAAAAAACATACAATTAAAATACAATTAAACTATGCACAACCTTAAAACCTTAAAAGGCACTTAAAAATCTAAAAACAATTTAAAATAATACAAATAATAATATAAAACAATAAAACAAGCCTTGTAAAGTTATACTTTGGACACATAATGCGAAGACATGATTCACTAGAAAAGACAATATTGCTGGGAAAAACAGAAGGGAGTAGAAAAAGAGGAAGGCCAAACAAGAGATGGATTGATTCCATAAAGGAAGCCACAGACCTGAACTTACAAGATCAGGGTGGTTCATGACAGATGCTCTTGGAGGTCACTGATTCATAGGGTCACCATAATTCATAGGGTCACCATAATTCATAATCGACTTGAAGGCACATAACAACAACGAGTAACGATTGTCAGTTGTTGCTTTTTGTTGATTTCTTGCATTTATGTCCCAACTTTTCTCCAAGGGAGTTTAAGGGGTGGCATACATGGTTCTCCTGCTCCTCATTTTATCCACACAACAACCTTGTGAGGTAGGTTAGGCTGAGAGATGTGAGATCACCCAGGCCACATTGATTCCCCTATTATTCAGCTTTAAACTGTCACAGTTTCTCCCAAAGAAACTGGGGAACTGTAGTTTGTGAAGGTGCTGAGAGTTGTTAGGAGACTCCTATTCCCTTTCCAGAGCTACAATTCTCAGAATGGTTTAACAGTCAGTCCCTCTTCCTAGGGAACTCTGGAAATTGTAGCTCTCTGAGGAGAAAAGGGAGGGGGGTGTCTCCTAACAATTCTCTGCATCCTTAACAAACTACACTTCCCAGGATTCTTTGGTGGAAGCCATGACTGTTTACAGTGGAATAATAGTGGAATCGATGTGTTGTGTGAATGTGGCCGCAGTGAGCTTCACATGGCTGAGTGGGGCTTCAAACCCTAGTCTCCCAGACCCTAGTCCAACACTCTAACCATTACACCACACTGGTCAACTTCAAATCAAGGGCAATGAAGCTAGCTTCTTTTAAACCAGGGGTTCTTCATCTGTAGTCCATGGGTGAGCTGTGGGGGTCTGTAAACTGGGAGCAATTCCCCCCCCCAATGCAATAAAATAAAATGTATTTATTTCTGCGGGGTTGCAGTTTTAATCAGATTCTCAAAGGGGTCTGTGACCCCAGAAAGGTTAACAGCCATTGTTTTAAACAAACTGTGGCTAGTATAAACTAGGTGTAGGGAACCTGTGATCCCTCCAGAAGTTGATGGAGTCTGGGGTGTGTGTGTCTCCTAACACCTCTCAGCACCCTTAGTAAACTACAGTTCCCATGATCCATTGGGGGAAGCTGGGACTGTGGGATAATAGTGGAATATATGTATGGTGTGAATGTGGTCAAGGAGAGGTGGTGGGGGGATGTATGCAAGCGATTGTGGCTGTCCGGCCAGCAGAAGGGAAGGGGTGAAGACTATGGAAATGGGGTGGGTGGAAAATCCTTCTTGTCTGACCCACCCAGGACCATGTCATGATGACCGACAATCAGAGAGGTTGAAGGATTTGGGGGTCATCCAGATCAGGAGCCTTTTTGAGGGCTGCATTCCCACATTGGCACATTCCAGTGGTGGGCGTTTGCCTTGCCCTGTCATAGCAAGTGGCCTTTCTATGTTGGTTTCCTGTTTGTTGCAGAAACTCTTCCGGAATGCTCTGTTTGGACACTTCTTCGGAGTACTGGCTCTCTTCCAATCTGGACGCCTTCCAAAGGTAAGGCTAAATGCCACTGTGAATGTTTCTGGACTGCATATCCCTGGTGCAAACCCTGGGAATAATTTTTTTAAAAAGTAAATGCTGCATTTTCTGATCTGCATAAATGATGCTGATGAGCGCTGTGTTTCTGAGTAGCCCATTGCACGGGAGCTTTAGTTCCAGCTGTTGCTGGAAATCCTAAATCAGCCCCCTCACCTTTCTCTGACGCTGCTCGCACGCTTTCAAGCCTATCCTGGCATCCATATGGACTAGAAACTTGATAACTTGATTCACTGGCACATCTAGCCCAGTGATGTCTACTCTGCAGGGCAGTGGCTTCACACAGGTTTTTTTTGGGGGGGGTCTTTACCATCACCTGCTATCCAAGATCCTTTTTTTCCCATCTGGGGTAAACTGTCAGTAGGGTACGTGCTGGGATGGACAGGACCAGAGCCAGATATGGGAGGGCCCACCTGATTTCTCCGTCTGTTACTGCTGCGGGCAGGATGGATTGCTCTTGCCAGGGGTCCAAACTGGAGCCTTGCAGAGGCCTTTGGGAAAGAGGTTGAGGGGCACTGTTTGCCCACCCTGTTCTAAATGGAGATGGCGAGGGTTCAAGCCCGGAGACACCTGGTGTCACGTAGCGGGCAAGAGACTGAGCGATGAATCGTGGTGCCCCTGGTTCGAATCTTGCCTCTGCCGCAAGGTTCTGGGTGGGGAACTTTTTTCAGCCCAAGGCCTGCATTCCCTTCTGGGCAGCCCCCCGAGGGCCACGTGCTGGGGCAGAAGTGGGCGTGGCAACAAATGCTAATTTCCCCTTTTGTACAGTAGGCTCCTTTCTCAACACGCTGCTCTCCCTGTCCTTCATCCGGGCAAGCAGAGGCATGATCAGAGGTCAAGGGCGTACTCCAGCTGGGCAAAAACACTCCAGGAAGGTGCAAAGAAGGGCCAGCAAGGGGCGCGTTCTGGGATGGGTTCCGAGGGCCAGATACGAGAGGCCTGGAGGGCCTGAGATTCCCCACCCCTGCCCTAGGTGGACATATGCAAGCCATTCTCACCCTCCTAAAAGAATCTGCAATATGTGGGATAATAACACCGACCTACCTTACAGGGTTGTAAGAATGCACATGAAGTACTTCGGACACGTGCAAGAGCTATATTTGTGTTGAGTATTAGAACTGTTGTTATGTTGCTGAACTTCCTAGCCGTGTGCTAGGTATCTTCCTTTCGAGACAGGCTGTTGGTCCATCTAGCCCAGTGCTGTCTACTCTGACCGGCAGCAGCTCTCCATGGCCTGTCCCAGTGTTGCTCCCCGAGACCTTTTTAACTAGAGATGCCAGTTCAATTGGCAGCCTTCCGCATGCAAAGCGCGTCCTCTACCACTGAACTAAGAGGCTGGCCTGGGCGACTTCTCCAGCGGGTGCCCCCTGGATGTTTCAGACTGTTGGCCGTACTGGTTGGGGCTGATGGAGCATTGGGAGTCCAACAATACTCCTTCTAGGAGGAAGGGTGGGATATAAATTTAATAAACAAACATCTTGAGGGCACCTGGTTGGGGAAAGCCAGTAGATCGGGTCTACTCAAATTGGCAATGACTCTCCCAGGTATCTGACATGGAGGTCTTTGCCATCGCTTGCTACCTGAGACCCTTCTGTGCAGGCGCTGTCTCTGTTGTCTGTTTGGTGCCTGCCGAAGGCCTTCCTCTTTCAACAAGCCTTTTAAGTGGAGACCTTATCCCAGTCTGCTACTGAAGACCTTCCTCTTTCAACAAGCCTTTTAAGTGGAGACCTTATCCCGGTCTGTGTCTGTGTTGGACTTGCTTTTTAAACAGGTTTTGTTCTTAAAAATGTGTTTAATTGATGGGTTTTTAGGGTTTTGTTGTTTGTTTTGCCACCCTGGGTTCCTTCTAGGAGGAAGAGCGGGATATAAATGCGAGCATAAATTAATAAAGAAAATAACAGAAAGAAGGAAGGCAAAGGGCAACAGCTCAGTGGTAGAACATCTGTTTTGCAGGCAGAAGGTCAACTGCTCAGTCCCCAGCAGGGATGTCAGCGTCCCTTGACTGAAACCCTGGCAATCCATTGCCAGGCAGCATAGACAGCATTGGGCTAGATGGCCCAGTATGGTCCGACTTGCCAGAAGGCAACTTCCTAGGTTGCTCAAGTGCTTGCCTTTCTTCTTGAGTGCTCTGGCTCACATCCATCCTCATCCCTTTTCTCTCTTGGATTTCTTAGGATTCAAAGGCTCTCCTTGGGTGCGTCCAGCTTCTTCAGAGCCTTTCGGAGCACCGCGCCCATCTCAAGGACCTCCCGAGGAAGACCTTGGCTGATATCGTCTCCGAGGTACGGTTGTCGGTTATGGAATTTGCATCCTGCCCTTCCTCCCAAGGGAGCCCGGAGTGGCAAACGTCAAAATGTTGACACAATACAATATAAAATCAAAGGACAAAGTATTTAAAAGCAATTAAAAACCTTCCAGAACAGCGGCGTCCAACAGTTTTTTTTCATACCTTGCTGTGGTTAATGTTTTTGCCACATGACCAGAAATAATAATGATAATAATATGTGGTTTTGAGGGTGGGAAAATACACAGTGATGTTTTAATTTTTTATTGATAAGAATTAGTGTGAAATCAGACGTATCTTTTTATTGGGTAGCGCAGGGAACTTGGGGATAAAGTCAGGTAAGACTACATCTCAGCATCGTTCAGTATCTACCACCTGTATATGCGACGTTCAAAAACAGCGGTTGTGCATGGACTCTCCCCACAGCGCAAGCACATTTTGCAGTGTATGACACCAAGACCAAATCTGCGATTAAGGGCGGAGGGTGGGCACTTTTTTTGAACTGGTACATGTATAAAAGAATTTCATTTTAAAAATTATTTTAAAAAACAGATGGTGGAAGTAAAGTCTCCATTCGCCACAAATCAATAGTTGTTTTGCGACACGTGGTGAATGGTGACTGTATTGGACGCCAGGGATCTAGAACATCTAACAACATTTGAAAGCAGTCGCGTACCCTCAAAGTTACTCATTTCACGGTTTGCCGTGGCTAGTATCTCTCAGCCATTAAATCCCTGGGTAAACAGAAGTCTTTAAATTTCTCCTGAAAGTCAATACAGTAATACCTCTCATTAATATACTCAATGGGACCAGAGCGAGTACATAAACCGAAAATGTCCTTGAAGTGACACACTACCTTTGAAAACTTTTCTTACTTCTCCTTCATGCGGAGCCTCAAAGCCCCACGCTAAAGCCTCTGCTGCTGCACTGCCGCGCCTCCCAGCTGATCTGCGGTGGCGCGATTGTGTCTATTTTCACCCCCGCACTCTAAAGCCTCTGCTGCTGTGCTGCGTTTCTGGAGAAATACAGACATATGGAGCATGTACGTTATAGCGAGGCTACGTTAAGTGAAGCGACGTTAAGCGGGGTATGCCTGTACTGAGGGAGACAGGCACACCTCATCCAGGAGGGCATTCCACCGTTGGGGAACCATCACCAAGAAGGCCCTGTCACAGATCAATGACAACCGGGCAGCAGCCAGAGGCAGTGTCACCAACGGTGCCTCCTGTGTCAATTATGGGGCTTGAGATGGTTGATATTGGTAGAATTGCTCCTTTAACTACTCAGGTCCCAAGCCTGTTGCAGTTAGATCTATTCCCTTCCCTTCAGTAGACGGTTCAGGGTAGGCCACCACAATGTAAAATACAGCATTAAAAATGGTTTAAAACAATATCTGACATTTGGTCAGCTGATGGTGATATTGGAATAACAGAGTTGGAAGGGGACTTCAGAAGTCATTGACAAACTAAACCAATCCGATCATCATCATCATAAACACCTAGCCTTATCTGTAAATTTATAACGAGTGAACCAAGAGGTTGGAACAATAATGTGGGATTCGATCAAATAAATACACCTATGAAACCAAAATATATATTCAGTAAATAAGACTGGTGAACCTGACAATCTTAATGGTATGGTGTGTGCATATAAAAAGATCAAAGGCCTGACTGCATTCCCGTAAGATCATCTTCAGTGGGACAGTGTGCAGTCATTTGAAAGCAGAGCTGTACCCAGAGGCTATTATAAAACCCAAAATAAAAGAGTATAAGCTCTGGTAACATTTGTAGCACCTAACTCGGGTGACTCGTTGCTGTTTAGGAAGAACCACGATTAAGCATGCGTAGATACAGACCTGCTCGATTGATTGATTGATGACATTTATATCCCACCTTTCCTCCACGGAGCTCAAGGTGGCATATGTGGTTCTGTTCATTCCTATTTTACCCTTCCGGCTCCTCTGTGAGGTAGGTGAGTCTGAGAGCATGTGGTCATGAGCTTCATGGCTGTGTGGGGATTTGAACCCTGGTCTCCCAGGTCGTAGTCCAACACCTTAACCCAGCCTTTCCCAACCAGTGTGCCTCCAGATGTTGTTGGACCACAATTCCCATCTTTCCTGACCATTGGCAATGCTGGCTGAGGCTGATGGGAGTTGTGGTCCAACAACATCTGGAGGCACACTGGTTGGGAAAGGCTGCCTTAACCACTACACCACACTGGCTCTCTCGGAACTACAATTCCTAGAGTTGCCTCGGAAGAGGGATTGATTGATAAACCACTCTGGGAATTGTAGCTCTGTGAAGGGAACAGAAGGTCTCCTAGCAACTGTCAGCACCCATAAAAATCTACAGTTCCCGGGATTCTCTGGGGGAAGCCATGACTGTTTAAAGTGGAATAAAAGTAGGGAATGAATGCTGCCGTATACCACTTTAAACAGAGCCCCTATTCCCCTTTCACAGAGCTAGTGTTCCCGGAGTGGTTTAACAGTCAATCCCTTTTCCCAGAGAACTCTGGGAATTTTAGCTCTGGGAGTGGAATAGGGGGACCTCCTTACAACACTCAGCACCCTTCACAAACTACGGTTCCCGGGATTCTTTGGGGGGGGAGCCATGACTCTGTAAGGTGGCATGATAGTGCTTTAAATGCATGGGGTGGATGGGGGCCTTGGATAGAGGTGGGTGGTCTTGAGGTGTTGGAAGAAGAAAGCCAGCGTGGAGTTCAAAAAGCCAGTGTCTTATTTCGCTTTTGCTCTTGCTGTCTACAGATTCCAGAAGCCGTGTTTGAAGACGTCCTCTTCAGCATCTTGGAGGACGACCTCACCTCAGCCTTCAGCACTCCGGAGCAGCTTTACCTCCTGTTGGTGGGCATCCAGAAGTTCCCCAGGGTTCTCCGGCCACAAAAACTGAAGGCTCTCTTGGGCACAGCCGCCATCGTCACAGCGGAAAATATTCCCAGGTAGGTAGACCAGGAACAGATGCAGAAAGTAACTTGGAAAATATCTTGAAGCGATGTGATACATATGCATTTGCATAAGCTCATTAATTAAAACAATAAAAATGCAGAATAAATCAGAATAAATCATACTTTTTCCTCTGCACACCCACTACTTGCATATTTTTGCTCCTAAGTATCCTAGAATATTAGAATAAAGAGAGACATAATTACATACGAGAGGGTAGGCCTTTTGCAAAGCATGCGAAAGTAGGGCAGAGAAGATAGCGGCAAGAAATGGAGAAATAGTAATCCAGAGACAATCCCCTCCACCTCCCGAAGGACTTAATTATTGTTGGAAGTGGGGCAAGAGCAACTCCTGTTTTGTTCCAGAAGGGACATAGAGTCCGGGTCCTCCAGCTGGCTAGGCTTGCCTACCTTTACCTGTGCTCTTCTCTACCTAACTTCCTTCCATTGTAAACTGATATGCTCAGGTAAGCTTATCTGCCCCTCCTGCCTTTATTTTTCTTCTTTGACTGTCCGAGGAGAGAGGAGACCTCTTTGTCTTTGCTCTCTCTCCTGAGCCATGAGGGCAATACCCACGTCTGCGCACTGCACCTCCACCTTAGTTAGTTAGAACTAGGTATGCCTTCCTATCTACTCTGTATTTCTATAAATAAAGTAGCTTTTCTTATTTTACTAAGTCTTAAGTCTCAGTGATCTCACTGCAGGGTAAAAGCCGGCCACTTAGGAAAACGCACGCATCTCAGACCGTTGACGATCTCTGCTCATTTATACAAATATACATAATAATTATCAGGCTGTAGCTCAGTGGCAGAGCACAAGCCTTATATGCCAAAGGTCTCAAATTCGATCCCCAATGGTAGGACTGGGGAAGGACACTGGGTTGCTGCTGGCACCCGGTTAGATGATCCGGAGTTAGACCTTTTGCTGCTTTCGATAATTCACAAAGATGTAAGCCTCGGTGATGCTGGCAGAGTCTTCCAGGGGTCTTGGTGGTGGCTGAGCATCCGCTTTGCATGCCGAACGTCCCCTGTTCAGTCTCCAGCTTCTCCAGATAGGGGCTGGGAATCTCTCTGGTCTGAAATCCCGGAGAGCAGTCAGAGTGGAGGGCTTACATGGGTCAGTAGTCTGATTCGGCATAAGGCGGCTAGTCTGGAATCCCCTCCCCCAGTCAATGGTAGATAGTTTTTTAAAAAAGTTTAAATGTTGTCTTGTTTGGTCTTCCTTCCAGGCTTGTGGAGGTTTTGAAAATGGCGGCCAAGTCGGAGAAAAAGGACAGAACTCTCCCGACCGTCGGGCTGGACTTGATGAAGGTCGCCGTGAAGGAAGGCACCTTCGAGCTCTTCTGGAAAGAAGCCGTTGAGAGCGGGTTGCTGAAAGACAACGTTGGACCCTGCAGGTTTGTGTGTGTGTGTGTGTGTGTGGACCTCACTTGCGCCCCCCCAGTTTTATTTTCTCTCTCCAATTTTTCTGTGTTAGTCCTGTGGTTTTTGAACTGTACTTTGGGGCATTCCCAGGTTCTTCATAAGTTTGTTGGGGTTCCCAGGGACCTTCGTGGTTGAGCGGGGGTTTAATCCTACGTTTCCCTGGCTCTGAACCAAAGCACTAGCCACTGTCTGACTCTGATACTCTAAAGCAGGGGTTTCAAAACTGTGACCCGTGGATCACCAGTGGCCCGTGAGCTTCATTCAGGTAGTCCGTGGCATGTCTGTGAAGAACACGTAAATTTGAGTTCTGTAGAATCACATGGAATTCAAATTGTAATGCAATAAAATCCAATATAAGAAATAACACAAAGCAATCAAAATACAATTTGAAATCGTGCAGCATCTAGCACAACTCTTTACAATTGCTGCAGCAGGCAGGAAAACAATCGACTAAGTCCTACTTGGAGCAGACCCGTTGAAATGAATGAACCGAAGTTAGTTGTGCCCATAACTTCAATGGGTCTACTCTGAGTAGGACTGACATTGCATACCACCCATTCACGGAGACCCTTAGCAATTTTCCAGTGGTCCGTGGAGGAAAAAAAGAGTTTGGGAACCACTGCTCGAAGGGAAAGTGTTGTCTCCACCCTTAAAAGGACTTTCTTTATAAAAGTATTTACCGACGTCTTGCAAAACATCAGCAACATAAAAACATTGAAAGCAATACCGGGTGCTGATTTTGCTGAATCAGCACCCACCCTCCACTTTATATGCAGTTGTGGCAGGACATACCCCCCAGACACCCCAAAAATTCTGCAACCAATGAGACGTGTGCCATTTGAACTCTGTCAGAGAATGCTTTGTAACTCAAAAGCCTGCATACTGAGGCAGCAACAGGTGCTGGTTCAAAAGAACAGAACTCGGTTCCCTTGGGTATTGTAAAAAGCGTAAAACTTGAGCCCATCATAAAAATGTTGTGTTTACAGCGATCCAGCTTGCAGAGGGCATTACAGGCGCACATGAACTAAAGAACAAGCCCCTTACAAGACAGCATTGCAAGTCATGACCCCGAACGATGGTTACATCAAGCCACCCAACTTGATAACACAAGTCGTCTACATGACATAGATTGATCTATGTTTGTAACGGCATATTGCTAAACAAAACAATTATGTATGTACGTAAGTCATCTACGTGTCTTTGCACTGACAGCCACTTGGCGGCTCAAATTACGGCGCACAAATAAGAGCAAAAGCTACGCGTTCGCTCATAGAAATGTTGCAGCTGCCTCTGGGGCGGAGCAAGGCTGAAGAATATCTTCACGAGCTTTGGGGCTGATGACTAGGATCGGAAGCCTATTCCATGAATGGGCCTGGGTTCGAAGCCCACTTTCGCCTATTGATTTTTATTGTTGATTCTTGTTGATTATAATTCTTATTGATTATAATTATATTATCGATGATAATTAGTTTTGATTATTATTATTATTTATGACCTCTTTCTTGTCTTGCGTGTCTTGTTCTCCCTTAGTTATATGTGTTACCGGCTGCTGGGCAGTGCCCTCCCGCTCCTCTCGCTTAGCCAGCTCAAGATGGTTCTCCGAGGGGAAGTTATGCGCCATTATGGGATCCATGTTGTGTCAACCCAGGTAGGGGAACGCAACAATATCTATTGGGGATTTTTGTAGGGTTATGTTTGCATGCAATAAGTCCTGGGTTCAATCTGCACCACATCTCACGTAGCAGCTTTGAAAGGCAACCTGTGGCTCTCCAGATGTTGCCGGGCTCCTAACTCCTGCTGTTCTGACCATTGGCTATGTTGGCTGTGGCTTATGGGAGCTGGGAGCCCAACACCATTTGGAGCACCGCAGGTTTCGCACGAGTGGCTACAGGGGCAGGGGCCTTGATGAGAAACCAGCTTGTTATTTGCACAAGATTGCCCTTGACGAAACAGTTGTGCCAACACCCAAAACGCGTTGGGCTGCAATAAAAATTTCTCATATTCTCCACTCTCCGCTGTTCGCTGGTTTGGCACCTTGAGGGTCTTCCTTTTCTTGCCTGGACTGTTTTTGGGTGCTTCCCTCTTTGCTTTTTTGGGCCTCCTCCAGATGCCATCTTATCAGGAGTCTGTTCAGTGCAACATAGGAATCAGGCCTTTAGTGTGGTGGCACTGACACTTTGGAATTCTGTCCTCTTAAATATGAGCAGGGCTGGCACCAAAGGGCGGCCAGGTTGGGCCCTGGCCAAGGGTCCCTGCAGCCCAGAGGGGCCCCTGAAGGGCCCCTCCTTAGGGTTTGGCGGTAGCGCTCCCCTTCTGCAATCCTTGGCAGGGTCGACTCCTGACCCTGCCGCAGATTGCAGAGATGGAGCTCCCAGGCCCTCCCCCCCACAGACTGTGTGGGCCCGTGGCACCTGCCCACTGCACCTACCTCTTCTCCCTTTCTGTGAATGCCCTGCACTCTGTGCACGCAGCTGCCAACCACCAAGATGGCAGCAGAGGCTTCTCTAAGGGGCTAATGCCCCTACCACCATGTTGATTGATGGCAGGCATGTACGCACACACAGCGTAGCACGCATGTGTGCCATCAACAAAGATGGGGGCGGGGGTATCAGCCCCTTAGAGAAGCCTCTGTGGCCATCTTGGTTGAGGGCAGCAGCCTGCACGCCCAACATGCAGGGCATTCACAGAAAGAGAGAAGAGGGAGATGGAGCAATCCTGCATGGTCGGGGGGGGGGCTGGGAGCAGGGGGCCCAGGGCAGGCTGGTGTCCAAGGACCCAGTCACGCCTGGCACCGGCCCTAAACATGAGAGAGGCTCTGTTGTCTTTTGGGCACCTACTGAAGACCTTTTTATTTCATCAAGCTTTTATCCCAGTCTGTAACTGTATTGGAGATGCTTTTTAAGATGCTTTGATTGTTTTATCACTTGTTTGCCACTCTGGGCTCCTTTGGGAGGAAGGGGGGGATATAAATTTAATAAATAAAAAATAATCTCTGGCCATTGGCCACGATGGCTGGGGATGAAGGGAGTCTGCGTCGAGTTCATCCTTCCCCAACCTGGTGTCAGCGGCATAGTCGTCCAGGGTCCCAGAGAGACCCCTTCCTTTTTGGGGTGCAGGGTCCCTGTGTCTCCAGTATCGTTTCCTGCTGACTGGAGCCAGTCATTGAAAGGAATCGAATCAGCCACTGAGAAGACTCTTCTCAGTGGCTAGCACACTCCCTTTCATGCTGATTGGCTCCTAGGAATGTCTGTGGTTGTGGGAAAGTGGAGAAAATGACAAAGAGCAAGCAAGCAAGGGAAAGTGAAAAAAGAGATATGAGAGGGGAAAACTTGGACTGAAGGGGGTCTCTCCCTCCCCCTCTCTATCTCCCCCCCCTCTCTCTCCCCCCCTCTGCTGTATGGCATCCGATTTGTTAACAAGGATCTTATTCTCAACCCAGCAGCAAAACAAAAAAAGGGGGGAAATATGTGTGATTTTGTTCCAGTTCAAACCCAGGAGTAGTAAGGGAGGAGAAGGGAAAGAGAGAAGATATGTCTGGGTTGGGAAAGTGTGTGTGCTTTTAAAGATGTTCTGTATATATATGTTGTGCATGGTAAGATGAAATGCAAATGAGTATGCCTAAGTGTGTGTGCATGTGCGTGTGGTACAGCCAACACCAGAGGTGAGGATCGTGAAATCCCATAATTAAGTTTCCTCCGAAAACTCATAAGCTCTGCCCAAATGCAGTCACTGGGTCTTACTATGACAACCATGAAGGGAAACTCAGCAAAGGAAGTTCCTTACCTTACAGCAACTTGGTACATTTCCCCATATACGTGCACAGAAAATAGTAGATCTAGTTGAAAGGCAACACATGGAGATCTGCATTGATTGTTACAATGCACCACTAAAGGAAAGTACACAACGAAATGAACTTTTAGTTCCGTACTTTGTTTGGAATAATCTTAGAAGGTTGCATAATCTTGGAAGGGGGAATGTCTGTGCGGGGGCATGGCTGTGAGGGGAGTATGGTGTGACTATAACGAAGGGACCCTGCACTTCTGAATTTACCACTTCACTACTGTCTGGTACCCTCCAGATCTTGCTGGACTAAAACTCCCGTCAGTCCTAACTTGGGACCATGCCGTCTGGAGCTAATGGGACTTCTAGTCCAAAAGGTTGGAGAAGGCTGGTATACCTCGATTGGGAGCGGCTCTTTGGGATTTCAGGCAAGGGACATTCCCAGCTTTACTTGCAGGTCCCAGGGATTGAACCTGGGACCTTCTGCATGCAAGGCAGTTTCTCTGCTGCTGAGCTTTGTCTGTGTATTTCAGCTCCACGGTCGGTTTAAGTTTGCCCCAGAGATGGAGGCCTATGTCGGCTCGTTCTTGGAAGGATGCAGCGACCCGGAAAAGCAGCTAGCAGTGGTGATCGGCTTCTCCACCCTCACCAACCAAGGCTACCCGGCTGTGCCCACCTTCTGGAAAGTGTTGAGGCACCTGCTTCCCGCTGCATTGCTGAAGTACACTGGCTGGCTGAAGGCCATGTTCCTCAGTCCGGACTTTGACAGCTGCGTGGAGTTTGCAACCAAGCGGCAGCAGCTAAACGAGAAGAAAAGCGACGTGTGAGTCTCGGGGATGCGGGCTTTGGAAAACCAAGCTGGGTAGCATAGGACGATGCCTCATATTGGGTCAGACCCATGGGGTGCGTCTAGCTCACTGTTGCCTACACGGACTGGCAGCAGCTTGCCAGGATTTCAGGGAGGGGAATCTTTCTCTGCCCGAGCTGGAGATGCCAGGGATGGAATTTCTTTTTCATGCAGAAACATTAACGCTGAACTGTGGCTCTTCCACCAAAAAAACAAAGTAAGCTTCAAGTCCTCATGGTTCTGAATGAAGGACTGATTTAAAGAGTTACAGAGGAAGCTGCCTTCTGTTGAGTCAGGCCCTTGATCTGTCTAGTTCAGTATCGCCTACCCTGACGGGCAGCAGCTCTCCAGGATTTCAGAAGGGCACTCTCTCCCAGCCATACCTGCAGATGCCATTGGAGACTGAACTTGGGACTTTTCCTGCTTTCAAGGCAGAGGCTCTGCTGGCTGAGCTAAAGTCCTTCCTCATTCTTTCATGTGCATTCAGTCGCAACCTTGTGAGGCTCCTACTCATCAGTGTGAATCCTGCTCCAGGGTTAAGCGTTGTGTGTTTTGGGAGGAAGGGTCTATTGGTACCTTTCACCCCAAGCGGTTTAGGGTTCCTATACCTTCCTTCCACCCCTGTGTCTGGGATGGTTGTCAGTTTATTTATTATTATTATTATTATTATTATTACATTTATATCCCGCCCTTCCTCCCAGCAGGAGCCCAGGGTGACAACCAAAAGCACTAAAAACATTTTAAAAAATCATAAAAACAAACTTTAAAACACATTAAAACAAAACATCTTCAAAAACATTAATTAAAAAAATTGCGTAATTGCATCCTGCCTTTTATCAAAATAGGAACCTGCCTTTTACCAAAATCAGTCACAGGCACATCATCTATGTATAGCACTCTTACACCATTTCTAACACTCAAGGATAACTCTGGGAACTGTCATTTGGAAAGGGTGCTGGGAATTGTAGCCCTGCGATGTCAGCACCCTGCCCAGACTACAGTTTCCAGGATTCTCCGTGAAGGTTAAAAGCGACCTAATGGTGCTTTAAATGTATGGTGTGGATATGATCAGGATTCCCTATTAGAATCATAGAGTAGTAGAGTTGGAAGGGGCCTATAAGGCCATCAAGTCCAACCCCCTGCTCAATGCAGGAATCGAAATCAAAGCATTCTCGACAGATGGCTGTCCAGCGGCCTCTTGAACGCCTCCAGTGTCAGAGAGCCCACTACCTCTCTAGGTCATTGGTTCCATTGTCATATGGCTCTATAATAATAATAATAAATAATAATAATAATATTTAATTTGTGTGTCGCCTATCTGGCAGATAGCCACTCTAGGCGACGTACATTAAAATGGGATAAAATACAATAGTATCAAATGCAGTCACATTAATCTCAATAAATAAAATACTGGACAGTCATCAGTACATTTATAAAAACATTTACATATACAGCATATAATAGATGACAATTCATGGAGATTAACCCATCCCAAGGATCTCAAAGGCCTGTTGAAATAGCCACGTCTTCAGGGCCTTGCAGAATACATCCAGGGAAGGGGCATGTCGGAGATCAAACGGGAGGGAGTTCCAGAGAGTGGGGGCCACCACAGAAAAAGCCCTCTCCCTAGTACCCACCAACCTAGCTGTTTTGGTTGGTGGGATTGAGAGAAGGCCTTGCGTGGCTGATCTGGTCGGGCGGCATAATTGGTGGCGGTGGAGGCGCTCTTTCAGGTAAACTGGGCCGAAACCGTACAGGGTTTTAAAGGCTAAGACCAACACCTTGAATCGGGCCCGGAAAACAACCAGCAGCCAGTGTAGATCAAATAACACCGGCGTAATGTGATCACGGCGGCGGCTGTTGGTAAGTAAGCGCGCCGCTGCATTCTGTATAAGTTGCAATTTCCGGGTTGTTTTCAAGGGTAACCCCACGTAGAGCGCATTACAGTAGTCCAATCGAGAGGTGACCACGGCATGTATTACGAGTGGGAGCTGTTGAACAGGGAGGTAGGAAGGTTTTCCTGATGTCCAGTTGAAATCTGGCTTCATAAGAACATAAGAAGAGCCTGCTGGGTCAGGCCAGTGGCCCATCTAGTCCAGCATCCTGTTCTCACAGTGGTCAACCAGGTGCCTGGGGGAAGCCCGCAAGCAGGACCCGAGTGCAGGGACACTCTCCCCTCCTGAGGCTTCCGGCAACTGGTTTTCAGAAGCATACTGCCTCTGACTAGTAGCCATTGATAGCCCTGTCCGCCATGAATTTGTCTAATCTTTTAAAGCCATCCAAGCTGGTGGCCATTACTGCGTCTTGTGGGAGCAAATTCCATAGTTTAACTATGCGCTGAGTAAAGAAGTACTTCCTTTTGTTTGTCCTGAATCTTCTAACATTCAGCTTCTTTGAATGTCCACGAGTTCTAGTATTATGAGAGAGGGAGAAAAACTTTTCTCTATCCACTTTCTCAATGCCATGCATAATTTTATACACTTCTATCATGTCTCCTCTGACCTGACTTTTCTCTAAACTAAAAAGCCCCAAATGCTGCAACCTTTCCTCGTAAGGGAGTCGCTCCATCCCCTTGATCATTCTGGTTGCCCTCTTCTGAACCTTTTCCAACTCTATAATATCCTTTTTGAGATGAGGCGACCAGAACTGTACACAGTATTCCAAATGCGGCCGCAACATAGATTTATACAACGGCATTATGATATCGGCTGTTTTATTTTCAATACCTTTCCTAATTATCCCTAGCATGGAATTTGCCTTTTTCGCAGCTGCCGCACACTGGGTCAACATTTTCATCATGCTGTCCACTACAACCCTGAGGTCTCTCTCCTGGTCGGTCACCACCAGTTCAGACCCCATGAGCGTATATGTGAAATTCAGATTTTTTGCTCCAATATGCATAATTTTACACTTGTTTATACTGAATTGCATTTTTCCGCCCATTCACTCAGTTTGGAGAGGTCTTTTTGGAGCTCTTCGCAATCCCTTTTTGTTTTAACAACCCTGAACAATTTAGTATCATCAGCAAACTTGGCCACTTCACTGCTCACTCCTAATTCTAGGTCATTAATGAACAAGTTGAAAAGTACAGGTCCCAATACCGATCCTTGAGGGACTCCACTTTCTACAGCCCTCCATTGGGAGAACTGTCCATTTATTCCTACTCTCTGCTTTCTGCTTCTTAACCAATTCCTTATCCACAAGAGGGCTTCTCCTCTTATTCATGACTGCTAAGCTTCCTCAGAAGCCTTTGATGAGGTACCTTGTCAAATGCTTTTTGAAAGTCTAAGTACACTATGTCCACTGGATCACCTCTATCTATATGCTTGTTGACACTCTCAAAGAATTCTAATAGGTTACTGAGACAGGACTTTCCCTCGCAGAAGCCATGCTGGCTCTGCTTCAGCAAGGCTTGTTCTTCTATAATCTAGCTTTAATAATACTTTCTACCAGTTTTCCAGGGACAGAAGTTAAGCTAACTGGCCTGTAAATTCCGGGATCCCCTCTGGATCCCTTTTTGAAGATTGGTGTTACATTTGCCACTTTCCAGTCCTCAGGCACGGAGGAGGACCCAAGGGACAAGTTACATATTTTAGTTAGCAGATCAGCAATTTCACCTTTGAGTTCTTTGAGAACTCTCGGGTGCATGCCATCCGGGCCCGGTGATTTGTCAGTTTTTATATTGTCCATTAAGCTTAGAACTTCCTCTCTCGTTACCACTATTTGTCTTAGTTCCTCAGAATCCCTTCCTGCAAATGTTAGTTCAGGTTCAGGGATCTGCCCTATATCTTCCACTGTGAAGACAGATGCAAAGAATTCATTTAGCTTCTCTGCAATCTCCTTATCGTTCTTTAGTACACCTTTGACTCCCTTATCATCCAAGGGTCCAATCGCCTCCCTAGATGGTCTCCTGCTTTGAATGTATTTATAGAATTTTTTGTTGTTGGTTTTTATGTTCTTAGCAATGTGCTCAATGTCCTCAAATTCTTTTTTAGCATCCCTTATTGTCTTCTTGCATTTCTTTTGCCAGAGTTTGTGTTCCTTTTTATTTTCTTCATTCGGACAAGACTTCCATTTTCTGAAGGAAGACTTTTTGTCTCTAAGAGCTTCCTTGACTTTGCTCGTTAACCATGCTGGCATCTTCTTGGCCCTGGCGGTACCTTTTCTGATCTGCGGTATGCACTCCAGTTGAGCTTCTAATATAGTGTTTTTAAACAACTTCCAAGCATTTTTGAGTGATGTGACCCCCTGGACTTTGTTTTTCAGCTTTCTTTTTACCAGTTCCCTCATTTTTGTGAAGTTTCCTCTTTTGAAGTCAAATGTGACTGTGTTGGATTTTCTTGGCAATTGGCCAGTTACATGTATGTTTAATTTAATAGCACTATGGTCACTGCTCCCAATCGGTTTGACAACACTTACATCTCACACCAGGTCCCGGTCCCCACTGAGGATTAAGTCCAGGGTTGCCATCCCTCTGGTCGATTCCATGACCAACTGGTCTAGGGCATAGTCATTTAGGATATCTAGAAATTTTGCTTCTTTGTCGTGACTGGAACACATATGTGGCCAGTCTATGTCTGGGTAGTTGAAGTCACCCATTACTACCACATTTCCTAGTTTGGATGCTTCCTCAATTTCATATCTCATCTCCAGGTCTCCCTGAGCATTTTGATCAGGGGGACGATAGATCGTTCCCAGTATTAAATCTCTCCTGGGGCATGGTATCACCACCCACAACGATTCTGTGGAGGAATCCGCCTCTTTGGGGGTTTAGAGCTTGCTGGATTCAATGCCTTCTTTCACGTATAGAGTGACACCGCCACCAATACGTTCTTCCCTGTCCTTCCGATATAGTTTATATCCAGGGATAACCGTATCCCACTGGTTTTCTCCATTCCACCAGGTCTCTGTTATGCTCACTATATCAATGCTCTCCTCTAAGACCAAGCACTCCAGTTCTCCCATCTTGGTTCGGAGGCTCCTAGCATTAGCGTACAGGCACTTGTAAGCAGTGTCTCTCTTCAAGTGTCTTTGGCACTTGTGGTTTGGCCTGTGGTAATTTTGCCCTTCTGAATTTATATCCTGTGCCCCTGCTTTCACAATGTCTACTTCTAGGCCTACCCCTTTTTTTCCTCAGCTCCTGTCGGGTTTCCCCCCTCAGTCAGTTTAAAAGCTGCTCTGCCACCTTTTTAATTTTAAGTGCCAGCAGTCTGGTTCCATTCTGGTTCAAGTGGAGCCCGTCCCTTTTGTACAGGCCCGGCTTGTCCCAAAATGTTCCCCAGTCCTAACAAATCCAAACCCTTCCACCCAACACCATAGTCTCATCCACGCATTGAGACTGCAAAGCTGTGCCTGTCTGGCTGGTCCTGCACGTGGAACCGGTAGCATTTCAGAGAAAGCCACCTTGGCAGTCCTGGCTTTCAGCATCCTACCTAGCAACCTAAATTTTGCTTCCAGAACCTCACGGCTGCATTTCCTCATGTCGTTGGTGCCAACATGCACCACGACCACTGACTCCTCCCCAGCACTGTCTACCAAACTATCTAAACGACGGGCGATATCCGCAACCTTCATACCAGGAAGGCAAAACACCTTGCGGTCTACACGCCCATCACACACCCCACTGTCCATATTCCTAATGATCGAATCGCCCACTACAAGGATCCCTCCACTCCCTGGAGATATATCCTCAGCACGAGAGGATAGCTGCTCAGCCCCCAAGGAATGGGCCTTCTAAAGGATCATTTCCCTCTTCCTCAGCTGGATGCTCTCCTTCCCCGAGACCATCGTTCTCCATGATAGCAGGAGAGCTATCATCCTTGGAGTGGGACACTTCCTGCAACTGGAGTCCATTATTCCATGTCCTGCACTCTGGGACGATCAAGAAGAGATCCCGGCTCTCCTCTATGTGACAACCTTTCGTGTACTTGAAGAGTGCTATCATATCTCCCCTCAGTCTTCTCTTCTCCAAGCTAAACATACCCAGTTCTTTCAGTCTCTCCTCATAGGGCTTTGTTTCCAGTCCCCTGTGGCCTATTTTGGTTGGCTGTGGCCCTCCAGGGTTTCAGATTGTCATCCCCCCTCCAGTCCTACCTGATGATAATAGCAATGTCTCAGAAGGCTGAACGATGGTTTAGCCTTACCTGTGAACCAGCCTAGTGCCTGAAGCAATGGAGGCTCCTCCATTGGAGTTAGTGGAGCAGCGTCCCACCATCCTCAGTCTGTGCTCAGCCAGGCTCCACTTGCCTGCCTTCTTACAACCAGTCCAGGGGGTGGCACTGCTGTCAATTTCCTCCTCCTCCATCTCCGTTTTTGCAGAACCCAGCAGGCAGGAGGATGGAGACCAAACTAGAACTAGCTGGCCCCGCCTCCCACTGGCTCTGGCTCTGCCTCTTGTTGGGCTCCCTGCCTTCTGCCCCACCAGTTACAATGCCAACCCCCTCTAGCCTCAAATCTTTCACGTTCCATTTCCAGACTCTCAAGGGAAGCGGCTACTTTCAATTGCATGTTCCTTTCTGTCCGTACAGGGAAATGACCGATCGCTGCGTTGCGCGGCTGAGGAAGTGGATCATCGCTCGGCTCGCTGGCATCGTTGAAAACCCACAAATCAAGAAGGAGGAGGAGTTTGTGACTGACGTGACCAGGTATAAGGGATGAGGCGGCTGGTCGCAGCTTGCACCGCCCGCTTGCTGGGGGAACGATGCGTTGTTTGTTTGAGGTAGCTGATAGGCCTTAAACTAAAGGGCTGCCATGCCCACCAGCTTTGTATGATCTTAGGCTGCATCCACCCTATACACTTAAAACGCTATGATGCCATTTTAAACAGCCATGGCTTCCCCCAAGGAATCCTGGGGACTGTGGTTTGTTAAGAGCCTGATAGTTGTCAGGAAACCTCTATTCCCCTCACAATTACCAGAGTGGTTTAACAATCAATCCCTTTCCCCGGGAGACTCTGGAAATTGTAGTGCTCTGAGGGAATTAGGGCCCCCCATCTATTCTTGTAGGCTCCCCATGACGGGCACATCTCCTCTGGCACTTTGTAACACACTATGCGTATTTATAGGGCCACATTAAAAAAAATAATATTTCAGGTACTGCAAGACTTCTTGCATTTACTTTCCTGGACGACAGCCACAGCACAGGCTAGATTTCACTGTGATGCAACAGCTCCCAGCTCAAATCTTTCATATTTAACTTCTGCATACATGAGGACTGGACACTTGTTTTCAAATGTAAGTGGGTATCCCTGGAGTTCTCCGCCAAGAGTCTCCAGAGTCTCACATCTTTGGGGAAGGCTTCTTTGTGTCAGCAACCTATGTTAAGACGTTGCTGTCTCGTTCTGCCAGGTTCTGCTTCTTTCACGCCTTTTTCAAGACCAAGAAACAGATCCCTGAGATAATAGAGACGAAAACCACCCCATCGGTCCCTCTGAAAGAGCCGTCCCGCGCAGCAACCGCAAACTCGTTTTTCAGGTATCTGCTTGGCTGTCTTGCTAGCTCGGCAAAATGGGTAGATTCCCAAGTAGACAGTTGTGCAATTAGCAATGGTATGAATAACTTTTTAAGAAGTAAATTGCGTGCCTTTTGGGTCTTGGTCAGGACTGGGGCCCTAGTGTGGAGAGTAGGGGGACCTTTAACCTTTTAACTCCCTGTTGCGGCTCCAGTCCAGATCACACACGGACGCTGCACCCCACATCTGTGATTTGCAGGGGGACGTGAAGGAAGCTCCTAGTGGAGTCCATGTAAACTCTATTTCCCCAGTGCAGATAGCAGACACAGGGGGGCTGATCTTGGTAGGTAGGTATGGTTTATTTATATACCACTTTTTGGCCAAAAGGCCGCCAAACTGGTGAACAGCATGTTATAAAACTTATATTGGAAAACAACATATTACGTAAGAAATATACAGTAAAAACACAGTGTGTACTGTAGGTAAATCAAAACCATGTTTTAAAAACAGCGTGAAAATTCAATCAGTATTATTATTTATCACATTTGTATACTGTCCCATCGCCGAAGCTCTCTGGGCGGTTTACAGCAATTAAAAACAAATATAGAAATTTAAAAACACTTAAAAAAAAAATCAATTTAAAAACACATGCTAAAATCAGTAGTACCAATTATGTAATAAGTTCCAGCAGTCAATAGATGTGGCCCATTGGAGGTGGCAAGAATCAGCCCTTCGACTTGGCTTCTTTGCAGAAGGAAGGAAGTCAGCAGGACCACCTCGCTGGACGGGGATCTTAGCAGGGAGCAAAAGGTTAAAGCCTCCCCTCTGTGCACCACACGCAGACGCAGGGTGTGTGTTTTACACCTTCTCCAGTTTAGCCCTTTGATGGGATTCACTGGCGTCTGGAGCTGAGGGACGACGCAGAGGCTGAATCCCAGCACGTCATCCCACAGTTTTGCCTGCCCGTGTCGGCTTTGAGTCCTGACGTTCACAGGTCAAATGCATCTTTCCAATATGTGAAGCATCTTCCATCGCTTGCTTCAGACACCTTGTAAAAGCACTCCCACCCCCCCCACCCCCGGCTTTTCCTGACCCATAAGACGAGCGTGTTATGGAATTCCGGTTTTGTTTTTTGTTTTTAAAGTTTGTGTAACGGAAACATTGGAAGTTGCCTTATACCGAGTCAGGCCATTGGTCTATCTTAGCTCAGTATTGTCTACACTGACGGGCAGTGGCTCTTCAGGGTTTCAGGCAGGAGTCTCTCCCAACACTACCAGGAGATGCCAGGGATTGACCATGGGATGTTCTGTACTTGTTTGTTTGTTTATTTATTTATATTTTAAAACTTATATACCGCCCGACTAGCAATAGCTCTCTGGGCGGTGAACATAAATATTTATGTATTATCATTTATTTATTAAATTTATATCCCACCCTTCCTCCCAGAAGGAGCCCAGGGCGGCAAACAAAAACATTAAAAGCACTTTAAAATATCTTAAAAACAAAGAGACTTTAAAACGTATTAAGAGAAAACATCTTTAAATACATATTGAAACATCTTAAAAACGACTTTAAAAATGACTTAAAGACCAGTTCCAGTAGACTAGAGTAAGGTCTCTACTTAAAAGGCTTGTTGAAAGAGGGAGGTCGTCAGTAGGCGCTGAAAAGATAACAGAGATGGTGCCTGTTTAATATTTCAGGGGAGGGAATTCCAAAGGGTGGGTGCTGCCACACTAAAGGTCCACTTCCTATGTTGTGGAATAGACCTCCTGATAAGATGGTATCTGCAGGAGGCCCTCGCCTGCAGAGCACAGTGATCGACTGGATATATAAGGGGTAAGATGATCTTTCAGGTGTCCTGGTCCCAAACTGCATGGGGCTTTGTGCACCAAAACTAGAACCTTGAACTTAGCCTGGTAGCTAATGGGCACCCAGCGCAATCCTTTCAGCAGCGGGGTGACATGTTGGCGATCCCCTGCCCCAGTGAGAGGTTGCGCATGCAGAGCAGATACTCTGTCACGAGGCTACGGCCCCTCCCCACTGCTACTTGTTTACGGGTATTTATTTATGTATTTAAATATTTCTGTGTCACGAATTCATGCACTGTAACAAGGTGGTGCACAGCAACATACACAAGTGCAATGCAACACTAAAAACAAATAGTAATTTAATTTAAATTTTTTAATATAATTTAATTTTTTTATATTGTATTGTTTATATTGTATATTATTGTATTTTTATACCTGTGTTTATTTTTCTTGTAATCTGCCTTTAGGGCCTTTGGCCGAAAGGCAGGGTATAAATAAAATTTAATCATCATCATCATCATCATCATTAAAATGTCTGGCTAATCATGAGAGTTGTTCACGCTCTGGTAACTTCTAGATTGGATTACTGTAATGCGCTCTACGTAGGGCTGCCCTTGAAGACAGTTCGGAAACTTCAGCTAGTGCAAAACGCGGCAGCCAGGTTGCTGACGAGGACCAATCGGTCCGCGCATATAACACCTGTCCTGGCCCGCTTGCACTGGCTACCTATTTGTTTCCGAGCCAGGTTCAAGATGCTGGTGTTGACCTATAAAGCCTTACACGGTGTGGGACTGCAATACCTTGTGGAACGCCTCTCCCGCTATGAACCTACCCGTCCACTTCGTTCAGTATCTAAGGCCCTCCTCCGGGTACCAAATCATCAAGATGCCCGGAGGATTATTACTAGATCCAGGGCCTTTTCTGTAGTGGCCCCCGAATTGTGGAACAGCTTACCAGAGGAGATACGCCTGGCGCCTACGGTACTTTCTTTCAGGCGCCAGGTTAAGACCTGGCTATGCTCCCAGGCATTTTAATGTTTTAATGTTTAATGTTAACGTTTAATGTTTTCATGTTTAATGTTCTAGTTTTAAAATCTTGCTGCTACTTGTTATTGATTTTATTGTAATATTGTATTTTAACCTTGTACACCGCCCAGAGAGCTATTAGCTACGGGCGGTTTATAAATTAAATGAAATAAATAAATAAATAATAATAAACAGCTGCCTTGGCCTTTCCGCAGAAAAACAAGCCACAATAAAATCTCCTCTTCATACGGAATTCTGGTGATAGTTTATGACAGGATTGTAGGCAAAAGGAGCCCATTGAGATAGATGAGCAACGCATTGGCTTGCTCGGGGGAAACCCTGAGGCTTGCAGAACTTTTCTTTTTTAAAAAAATGAACATCTAAGGAGGCCCAGAACCTAACAGCAGCTCAGTAGCCATGGAACCCTGGAAATGCCAAGGATTGAACTTGGGACTTTCTGTGCGCAAAGCTGATGCTGTGCTAGACCCCTGCAGAGGAGCTCTTCTTTAGAGGAGGGTGGAGACATTGCAGTGTGTCATACCCGAATTAAACTCGAGCTTAAGCTGCCCCGCAGGCCTGTTTCTAATTGCTGCGTTCTCCGCAGTTTGCTTCAACATTTGAACACGATGCCCGCCCTGGGGGACTCCGCCGGAGCGGAAGAAATGAGGAGGAAGCACCTCCATGGCTTGACCACCAACGGGGACACGTGGCTGTACCTCATTGTCCAGTATGCCAAGGTCCTCTTTTTGCACCGGGAGCAGGTCGCGGTTGTGGTCCCATTTGGTGACGAAGAGCAACTTGCTTGGAACCGGTAAGAAACGCCTACAGCACGGGCGTTGGAGGGGGAAATCTGTGGCCTTCCTGATGTGGTGGGACTCCAACTCTCAGAAGACCCAGCCACCATGGCCAGTGATTGGGGACAATGGGAATTAGTAGTCCAGCAATATCTGGCCATAGGTCCCCCACCCTACCCCTGTCGTGTTAGACAACCGCGAACGTAAGAAGAACTTTCTGGATGAGGCCAGTGGCCCATCTAGTCCAGCATCCTGTTCTCACAGTGGCCATCCAGATGCCCCAATGGGAAGCCCACAAGCAGGACCTGAGTGCAAGAGCACTCCCCCCTCCTGTAGCTAGAGGCAACAGGTTTTCAGAAGCATAATGCCTCTGACCGTCGAGGCAGAAACCAGCCGTCATGGTTAGTAACCATTTGTAGCCTGATCCTCCATGAATTTGTCTAGTCCTTTTTAAAAAGCCATCCACGTTGGTAGCCATCTCTGCTTCTTGTAGATTCACTATGTTCTGCATGAAGAAGAGTTGACACCAGCCATAGAATCATAGAATAGTAGAGTTGGAAGGGGCCTATAAGGCCATCAAGTCCAACCCTCTGCTTAATGCAGGAATCCAAATCAAAGCATTCCTGACAGATGGCTGTCCAGCTGCCTCTTGAAGGCCTTCAGTGTTGGAGAGCCCACTACCTCTCTAGGTCATTGGTTCCATTGTCGTATGGCTCTAACAGTTAGGAACTTTTTCCTGATGTCCAGTTGAAATCTGGCTTCCTGCAACTTGAGCCCATTATTCTGTGTCCTGCACTCTGGGACGATTGAGAAGAGATGTTGGCCCTCCTCTGTGTGACAACTTTTCGAGTACTTGAAAAGTGCGATCATATCGCCCCTCTGTCTTCTCTCCTTAAGGCTAAATATGCCCAGTTCTTTCAGTCTCTCCTTATAGGGCTTTGTTTCCAGTCCCCTGATATCCTTGTTGCCCTCTTGAGCCTGTTCCAGGTTGTTTGCATCCTTCTTAAAGTGTGGTGTCCAGAACTGGATGCAGTACTCAAGATGAGGCCTAAGCAGTACTGAATAGAGGGGAGCCAATACTTCACACGATTTGGAAACTATGCTTCTGTTAATGCAGCCTAAAATAGCACTTGCCTTTTTTGCAGCCACATCACACTGTAGGCTCATATTCAACTTATGATCAACAACAGTCCCATGATTCTTCTCACATGTCGTATTGCTGAGCCAAGTATCCTCCATCTTATAACTGTGCATTTGGTTTCTTTTTCCTAAGTGTAGAACTTTGCACTTATCCCTGTTAAATGTTGTTCTGTTGTTTTCAGCCCAATGCTCCAGCCTGTCAAGATCCCTTTGAATTTTGTTTCTGTCTTCCAAGGTATTAGCTATCCCTCCCAATTTTGTATCATCTGCAAATTTGACAAGCAGTCCCTGCACCTCCTCATCCAAGTCAGTAATAAAAACGTTGAAGAACAGTGTTAGGTTCCTGCTTGCCTACTGCTTTTTTTTTTTTTACTATATAGAAGGCTAGAGTTGGAAGGGACCTCAAAGGTCATCCAGCCCAACCCACTGCTGCTGCATCCCTGACAGATGGCCATCTAGCCTCTCTGCTTATAAATGTCTAGCAAAGGAGAGTCCGCCATGTTCTGAGGCTTTGTTGAAATCCTCCTTGCTTGGTTCGGGTTCTGCCTTTTGGCACAGCAGGAACCAAACTTGTTGCGAGGCTGTCTGGTTTGTTGTTGGTTGCTTTTCTGATTGTTTTATGCTGCCCTGGAATGAGCTGCAGTGTAGGTATTAAATCAGTCTGGCTGTTTTTTTGCCCCATCACAGAATGCTGCTGACAGTGGAAGCCCTGAGGAGGAAAGAGAAGAAAAGCTACCACTTGAAATCCTCTGCCTTCCAACACCTGCTGCTGTTGGTTGGTATCCACCTTTTCAAGGTAATTTTGGGCAGCGCTCGAAGCAACTCTCGTGGAGGTACTCTCGAATACAGCTGCGGCCAGAATTCCTGAGCCACTTCTAAAGCCCCATCTGCACATTTATAGCACTGTTATTCCGTTTCATAAACAGGCAGGATTCCCCAAAGGATCCTGGGAATGGTAGTTTGTGAGGGGTACTGAGAGTTGTTCGGAGGTCCCTGTTCCCATCACAGAGCTACAATTCCTGGGGTGGTTTAACAGTCTGCCCCTCTTCCCAGGAGACTCTGGGAATTGTTGCTTTGTGAGGGGAATAGGGGTCTCCGAACAACTCTCAGCATTCTTAACAAACTACAGTTCCCAAGATTCTTTGGGGGATTATGTCTTTTTAAAATGGTATGATACTGCTTGAAATGTACAGTGCAGATGGTGCCTTGGGTCTACTCTGAGCAGAAATTTACATTTAAAACAGTATCATGCTGCTTTAAACAGGCATGGCTTCCCCCAAAGGATCCTGGGAACTATAGTTTGGGAAGGGTGCTGCTGAGAGTTGCTAGGAGACCCCTATTCCCCTCACGGAGCTACAAGTTCCCAGAGTGGCTTAACAGCCAATACTTCTTCCCAGGGGAACATTTGAAGAAAAGCCTTTTTCCTTTACGAGCAAGTCACCAAAAAGATGATCTCCCATCCTAACCTACCTTGCAGGGCTGTTCATGTGGTTAGCGTGGAGAAGGGGAACCTTGCATGCTGCCCTGAGCCAGTTGCTCCGCAAGGTGGGATGAAAACGTGGTGGTGCTGGTGATGATGATATTTAAATTCTTATTTTTCTCCTGGGTTTCATGTTTTCCCCCTCCTCCCTCGATTCGCACCCAATTAGTCTCCCGCAGAGTGTGTGAACCTTCTGAGCGATCTGCAGAACTGCACCCAGAGAGCGTTTGGTGAGAAACCCAAGAGGAAAAAGGCGGCTGCAGCCGGTGAGTCTCCACTCCGAGCCTGGTTGATTGCAGCCTTGTAAATAAGCCCACCAAAGTTACTAGCCTGATTTAAAAAATAACTAGCCCGCTGGAGTCTGTATGGAAATGTGAACGGTGCTGAACACCCCACCGCCACCTCCAAGCTATTTTCTGTTTGTTTCGTAGACTTTCAGATCAGGTGCACAGGGAGGGGGAACCTTTGCCCCCCCCCGATGCTTCTGAACTACAACTCCCATCAGCCCAGCAAACGTGGCCAAGGCTGATGGGAGTTGTAGTTCTGATGGGAGTTGTAGTTCAGCAACATCTGGAGGGCCAAAGGATCCCCACAGCTGCCCTAGAGTTAGTCCTACTCGGAGAAGATGCACTGAAATTAATGGACATGACTGACCGAATGCCCCTTAATTTCAATGGGTCTACTCTGAGTAAAACTTAGTTGGCAATAGCCCCTAGGCTAGGTGTGGGGAAACCTTCCCCCTCCCCGAACATTGCTGAACTGCAACGCTCGCCAGCCAGTGTCCAAGGTTGATGGGAGTTGTAGTTCAGCAACATTTGGGGAGGGGGCAAAGATTCCCCACACCTGCCCTCAGCTGCTGGCAGAGCTGTTGTATCCCGGGTGCAGATGGAGGACAGTGTGTCCCCTCCGTCCTTCACCAGCCCGCTCCGGTGCAGTTCCTTGCCACTATGGCTGCTAGGTTGGCACTTAAACACAAGGCTGATTTGTCGAGTGATTTGCCGGCTTGCGTCGCCTGCCGGGGGCACTCAGGCTGTAGGTGTATTTTGTTCTTCTCAGGTGGCGAAGAAGAGCCAGACTGGGTGGAGGTGATTGTCGAAGTCCTCCTTTCCCTCCTGGCCCAGTCCAGCGGGCTGATCCGGCGGGTCTGCAAAAGCGTCTTTGGCCTTGTCTGTCGGCACATGACGAAGGGTGCCCTGCAGCTCATCCTGGATGTGAGTTGGGGCTCAGGAGGGACACCTGTGCCATTACTAGAGCCGTCCAGAATCAAAAAGAAACTGTGGCTGATTTATTCCGACGCGTTTGCCTCGGGTTATGTTGACGCTGCTGCAGGGGGAGAAATATTTCCGTTTAGATCAGGGTTGGGCAACCTGCAGAGCTCGGTCCTAGCTGTACGTGGGGGCTACAGAGGGGAAAAGGCACCAGCCAAAAGAGAGAGAGAGAGAGAGAGAGAGCTGATGATAGCCCATCTCTGGCTCCTTCCCTGCCCACTTGCTGGCATGCACTCCCTGACAGATTACCTTTTCAACCCGAGGGCCATCTTCCTTTCAGGGCAACCTTCCGAGGGCCACATGCTAGTGTGGAATAATGCAGCCTTTCCCAACCTTTGGGTCCCCTGATGTTGCTGGACTACAACTCCCATCAGCCCTTGCAGCTGGCATGGTCAGGAATGATGGGATTTGTAGTCCAGCAACATCTGGGGACCCAAAGGTTGGGAAAGGCTGGTGTAGCGGCTGGAATGACAGCCTGGGACCTGGCTGCCCAGGGTTCAAATCCCTGCTCGGCTGTGAAGCTCTTAGGGTGACCTTGGGCCTGTCGCCACCTCTCAGCCTAACTTGCCTCGCAGGGCTGTTGCAAGGATAAAATTGGGAGAGAGGGAGAGCCACGTTTGGGTGCCACCATGAGCTGCTTGGAGGAAAGGTGGGAAATACGTGGATTAAATAAGTGAAAAATGCCAGTTGTGGGCAGAGCAAGAGGCAAAAGCAGGCTGAGCAATGAATCTAAATTTTACCTTTCTGTAGTAGGCTGGGTTTCTTTGACGCATTCCTCTCTGTCCTCCGTCCTGGCAAACAAAAGTCATTATGGGAATTCAAGGACACATTCTAGCCAGGCAAAAATGGTCGAGGAGGGTGCAAAGCTGGGGGGAATGCCCTGGGGAGAGTTGCAAAGGTCACATGAGAGAGGCCTGGAAGACCGCGTTTGGCACCCCTCCTCCAGGCCTGAGTCCCCCACTCTTCCCTGAGGGCGCAAAGCCCTTGATAGAACACTGTTTCCATGTGCCTGCTTTGGATGGCGTGGCCCTGCCTTTCAGCGAGCTTGCCGTTGGGGACATTCCCTCCTTTGTATGTGTGAGGGAGGAGGGGGGTGCCTTTGCTAATACGGCTCCTGTAACCCAGGCTTGGGAGCCAGCGTTGGCCACCTGCAAAATATATATATGTATGTGTAAAATTATCCCTAAGGTTCTTGACCCACGGCACAACCAGGATGAAGAAAGCGCCATTGTCGTGACAGAAGAAACTGAGAAGAGGAAATCTTTGCCCAAGGATGAGGTAACTCCTACTGAGTTCATCATAAGAATGCCCTCAGCCCGTAAACTCCCTTTCCTAAGTGGTGCTAAGAGCTCTTTTTCCCTTTCAGGTTTGTCAACGTGGTTAATAAACTGAGCAAAATATGGGGCATGGCTGTTATTACTTGACCTCCCAGGGTTGTATTCGAGGTTAGTCTTGCTCAGGGTAGACCCGCTGAAATGAATAGACACGACTACCTTAGGGCCATTAATTTCAGTAGGACTGCTTTGAGTAGGACATAGCTGGGTGCGAGCCATAGTCCCATGTAAGTGGCTTCTTAAAGTTGGAAGATATGAGCCAACATAGTCTTGTTTCTGGGGACAGAAATAGGCTTAGGCCCTCTCTGCACTGTACAGTTAAAGCAGTTTCATACCACTTGAGAACTGTAGTTTGCTAAGGGTGCTGAGAGACTCCTGTTCTTCCTCACAGAGCTACAATTCCCAGACTGGTTTAATAAATCAATCCCTCTTCCCCAGGAACTGTGAGAACTGTAGCTCTGTGAGGGGAATCAGGGTTCCCTAACAACTCTCAGCGCCCTTAACGAACTACACATCCCAGGATTCTTTGGGGAGGTCATGGCTGTTTAAAGTGGTACGATATTGCTTTAAATGTATAGTGCAGATGGGGCCTTAGTTCTAGGCTGTACCGCTTCAGGCAAGGCGTCACATGACTGGATGCTCCAAACCATGGTTTAAGGTTGCTTGTCTTCCTCCCCACCTCTAATTTTCTCTTGGTACAGCACCCTCGGAAGGCAGAACAGCAACTGTAACTATGATCTGTCAATTCATACGTCATGCTTAACCATGGTTGATCTTCCTTTACCATGGTTTAGTGTGACACCTTTTGGTGATGTGGCTAATGTCGTCGTTTATTGGACCTTGGGGGCTCCGAGAGAAGAGGCAGTCTGAATTGAGCCGAGTCAGATTGAAGATGGGTCCAGTCAATTAGGTCAGGTTGTTAGTCAGTTACCATGGCTGCATTTGGATAGTCTGTTTTCCCGACAATCCTTACTTGTTAATTTTTGCATTGTATGAGGTCTTGTCGCACAACCTAAAAGCCGCTTCTGGAAATCTAGTGGAAACTCAAGTGGACGTTTAGGGCTCATTTCTGTGCTAATTGCTTCCAGAGAAAGGAAAATTAATGGGGATTCCATTTGCATCCCCGTTAACCTGGGAAATCGCAGGAGTTTGGCATTTTATTTTCCCCGTGGTTTTCTTGGGATCGCACCACTGCCGCTCAGGTAACGGAATTGGAGGTGGTATGCCAGCATGCTGAAGCGCACATGCACATAAAGGTGTGGGGGGCAACGCTGTTGTTGCGTCACACCATGCCACGCTGGTGTGAATGAAATAACTGTAATGCACTTTATGTGGGGCTGCGCTTGTATCTGGTCTGGACAGAGTGCAGTAGCCATCATGCTTACAAGAGCAGATTACTGGCAACATGTTACTCTCTGCTGGAAGAGCTGCACTGATTGCCAATTTGCTACCCAGGCCAAGTGCAGGGTACTTGAGGTTTATTCACAAAGCCCTAAACAACTTGGATCCAAAGTACCTTAAGGACTGTAACTCCCTATGTTCCATCTTGATCATTGAGATCTTCTGATGGGGCGCTTTTGGTGATTTCCCCATGCCCCTGAGGTTTGTTTGGCCCTTCACCAAGGGCTGAGCCTTTAGCGTGCCTTGTGGAACTCCCTGCCACTAGAAGTTCAGCAGGAACCATCACTTCTTTCAGGCATCTCCCGAACCACTGACCTTTTTAAACAGGTCTTGTGATACAAATTTTCTTTTCCAGCCAATGCAGTACTTAGGGATGCTTTTGTTGATGTTTCCATCGGCTTTTAATCCTATCATGTTTTTGTATGTTGTGATGCTGCCTTACTTTCATGAAAGGTGTAGCTTGTAAATATTTTAATAAAATAAATAACATAAAATTTGGCATGATATGGTGGAATATTAACGAAAAAATGCCACAGTTCCATAATGCATCAGGTACTGCAGCGTGAAAGGAACGCTCAAAATTGGAACCGCAGGGCTAGAATTATAATCAGGAAAAATGATGCAATAAACCCCATGTCTGAATGCAGCCAATGTGGGTCAGGTTAGGGTTAGTCAGGTCAGAGGCAGTCAGGTTTTAGAGAAACCCAAGTATGTCAAAGCTGCCTAGTCCATTAATGCTTAGCCAAAGCAGATTCTGGTGAACAGCAGTCAGGACCACAGATAACTCCAGATCCACAGAAAAATGTTGGCTCAGCAAAGGCTTGGAGTCATTTGGAGGCTTTAAAGGCTGACGGGGCGGCAGCAGCCTTCCAATAGCTCTACCCTCCCACCAGAGCTGTCTACAGTCCTTACAAGGACTGATGGCTGATTTTGCAGTGCTGTGAAGCCAAAGAAGCTGCAGAGGAGTCATCCTGGAGTCTGAAGATGATGGGAGAGAGAGGTCCATCCAGTGGAGACTGGTGGCTCCAATGTTAGTGCAGCAGTGGATCTGAGTCCAAGCTTTCAAGGAGTTGTCCAAGGTGCTGAAACCTATTCCCCAATATAGGTTCAGCACCTTGGATGGCTCCTTGAAAGCTCGGACTGAAACCCAGAGCAGATTCACTGCCCCACTGGCATAGGAGCAACCGGTCCCCACTGTGTCTGTGACTGGGAAGCTGTAGAAGGGGTGGCAAGAGCTCCTCCTTGACCTGTGATTTATCAGAAACTGAATTCTCGAGGTGATGCTGGGACTCGGGTGCAGGCGGCATGTCGGAGGGTGGGTGTGCAGGCCGGCTTGGTCCACAATCCTGGAACACCTTCCCAAGATAGACCCATTTAACCCCCTTCATTGTTGGCCTTTTATGGTGTTGTAAAGGCATGTCTGTTCCTTGGCGCATTCAAGGTGGGGGGAGGTCTGTTCAACCTAAGAAGTTGCCTTATACGGAATCAGACGGTTGGTCTATTTAAGTATTGTCTACACCAGTGATGTATTTATGTAACTTTATGTAACTTTAAACTTGCCAATGAGGACATAGAACTTGTCAAGGATTATCAATACCTTGGCACAGTCATTAACCAAAATGGAGACAATAGTCAAGAAATCAGAAGAAGGCTAGGACTGGGGAGGGCAGCTATGAGAGAACTAGAAAAGGTCCTCAAATGCTAAGATGTATCACTGAACACCAAAGTCAGGATCATTCAGACCATGGTATTCCCAATCTCTATGTATGGATGTGAAAGCTTGACAATGAAAAAAGCGGATAAGAGAAAAATCAACTCATTTGAAATGTGGTGTTGGAGGAGAGCTTTGCGCATACCATGGACTGCGAAAAAGACAAATAATTGGGGGCAGCGGTCTTTGTGAAAGAAGGACAGGGAAAGATATTACCCTTAGAATGGATGAAAGTTCAATAATGAAGGTAACTGCAGGGACATCGAGAACTCCAAAAAGAAAAATTATGCTGTCTTGGAAGAATGACCTTAATTCTGCTGAGTCTGCTTCCACTGAGCATCTGTCTTAACAGCAAGTAGTGATGGGCCTTCTAGTCCTCTCAGTGTTGAGCCTGAACCAAAGAGAGCCATAGGACCCATCCGCACCATACCTTTAAAGCACTCTTACACCACTTTAAACAGTCATGGCATCCCCAAAAGAATCCTGGGAACTGTAGCTTGTTAAGGCACAGAGAGTTGCGAGGAGACCCCTATCTTCTTCACAGAGCTACAATTCCCAGAGTGGTTTAACAGTCAGTCCTTTTTCCCAGAGAACTCTGGGAATTGTAGCTCTCTGAGGGGAAGAAGGGTCTCCTAACAACTCCCAGATTCTCTGGGGGAAGCCATGACTGTCTGAAGTGGCACCAGGGTGCTTTAAAGGTATGATGTGGATGGGGCCTAGGATGTCCCAGCATGGTTCAACAATCAGTCTCTCTTCCCAGAGAACTCTGGGAATGTTAGCTCTGTGAAGGGAAAGGGGGTCTCCTAGCAACTCTCAGGGCCCTTCACAAATCTCAGTTCCCAAGCTTCTTTGGGGGGGGGGGAAGCTGTGACTGTTTAAAGTGGCACGATACTGTTTCAAACGTACAGTGTGAATGAGGCCGCAGGCCGAGAAACGTGGATGTTTTTCTTTTTCGGCAGAGTGAAGAGGACGACAGCGGGGAGAGTTCTTCTGGCGAAGACAGCTCTGACGAGAGCGAGGAGGGAAGCAAAGGGGGGGAGGAGGAGGAGGAGGCTGCGGAGACGGGCAGCGAAGACGAGGATGTCGAGGACGCCGAGAAATTCCGCGCCACGCTGCAAAGTGTTCTGCAAGCTGGGAACGCGCTGGTAAGGTCCCCGAGAGGGCGAGGCGCAGAAGGCTTTGCTGTGGCTTTTGTCATCTGGGCTCGGAGAACCCAAGTTCTGCAACCGAGAAAGCTGAATTTAAGCACCTATAAGAAGAGCCTACTGGATCAGGCCAGTGGCCCGTCTAGTCCAGCATCCTGTTCTCACAGTGGCCAACCAGGTGCCTGGGAGAAGCCCGCAAGCAGGACCTGAGTGCAAAGAGCACTCTCCCCTTCAGCGATTCCCCACAACTGCTATTCAGAAGCATGCGGCCTCCGACTGTGGATGCAGAACATAGGCACTGTGGCTAATAGCCATCGGCAGCCTTTTCCTCAATGAATTTGTCTCATCCTCTTTTAAAGCCATTCAAGATGGTGGCCGTCGCTGCCTCTTGTGGGAGCCGATTCACGCACGGTGTGAAGGAGGACTTTCCTTTGGCTGGCCTGAATCCCCCAACATTCAGCTCTGTTGAAAGTCCGCGAGTTCTAGTATTACGAGAGGGAGAAAAGCTGGCCTGTGTCCCATGTTAGTCCTGTTCAGAGGAGACCCACTGAATTTTAACGAGTGCCACCAACTCCTTAGGTCCATGAGCTTTGATAGGTGTCATCCAAGTAGAACTTAGTTGGGTATTTCCCAACTTTTTGTCTTATCAGTGGAGGTGAGGGATGTTGCAGGACTGCAGCTCTCATCATCCCCAGCCACCACAGCCAGCGATCAAGGATTATGGGAGTTGGAGTCCAACAATATCTGGGGGGGGGGGTGGAACAGGGTCCCCATCCCTGCCCTAGTGCAGGAGCTTACATGCCAAAAAACAATAACAACAAACCATACCTTGGTTTCAATAGGACTGCTAAAAAGTACTGGGTGGCAGAGTCTAGCCACCATTTAAATTTCCCACAATGCCCCAGGAGCAGGGCCGTGTGAGATTAAAATGGCAGCTACAACTTAGCTGCTTGGCACACTGACTGGAGCGGCAGGGCAGATGTTTTATTTTAAGGGATTTGGAGTCAGGCAGGTGTCAGCAGCCGTGGGATTTGCCAGGTTGTTGCAGCCGAGGGAGATGCCTGCTCGGTGGTGACACCCGCCGTGGGTCTGACTCAGTCAAAGGCAGATTTCTGTGTTCCTGGTGATTTTGGCTTAGCTGGAAACAAGCTCTGGCTCTTAAGGTGGTATCCAGTGTTGATTTTACTCAGAGTAGACCCATTGAAATTGATGGCGATGACTAACTTGAGTCTATTCGTTTCAGTGGGTCTTCTCTGAGTAAAACTTGATTGGATTTCTGATGCTGATTTATGACATCGCGCCACTTCTGACCCTATTTTAAGTTTTTTTAAAAAAGGTAGACTTTTTTTTACTTTTAAAAAATTCAAGGGTGGCGATGACAGCGACGAGGACGTCGACGATGAAGCCATGATGTCCCTCGATGAGAACCTGTCGGCGCTCTTTGCCGAGCAGAAGAAGCGCATCCAAGCCAAGAAAGACGAGAAGGAAAAGATGCGTAGGGAGAAAATTTTACGCCGAGAATTCAAGATCAAGGTGGGAGGCCAGGCTTTCCAAGTCGGCCCTCCGAACATTTTGAAATGGCACTAAAAAAGTGCAAAGTAATTGAGGTGGTTCGGATTGTCTTATGTCATCACGTTCCACAGAGATAAACGTAGAATAAAAACAGATTCTGACCCTTGACAGGAGGTAAAGAGATGTGCCCTTTTCAGCTGCACCTAGAGAATCTTGCTTTAAAAGGTGGGGTAAATATATTTTCATAATAAAAAAAAGCCAGGATCTGGACTATGGTTTAATATCCAGACTTGTTCTAAAGCTGTTAATCATCGTTTCCTGGTTTGGATGAAACTGGTCAATTATCCTGGCCTGATTGCCGCTTGTGTCTGTGGGCAACAGGCTCATTTGTATCTGAATACTTGAAATGGAGCCTTTGTAGCATGTGTTTTTATTATTAAAATATTTTCATCTTGCCTTTCAAGGCAAGATTCTCTTGGTGCAGCTGAAAACACTAAAATAAAAAATAACACTACTGTAAAACAGCAGCAATCTGTCTGTCTGTAAAACCACAGGAGTATTGGGAGATTTCGCAGACCCCTTTTGCTCTCGGAAAGGGGCATTGTCTGTTTTTATTTTGACGCGCAACTTACTGCACAGGGCATTCTTAATTTAGAACCGCTGTCCTTCTCTGTGTGGCCGGACCTCATGAGAGGACCCTGTCATGTTTGGGATTGTTTTAATTGTGGCCTCCAGGGGCCAGTATAAGCTTGCGAAACAGGTTTGGGCATTGCTAACAGCTCCAGCATGTAAACAGTTCTTTGGTGGCAGCATCAAATCCTGAGCTAGCTTTTGAGTCACATAGATTTTTTTCTTCTGGCTGGATGTTAACTTTTTTTTTTTTTTTTTAAGTGGATTAGGAGGGAGAAGGTATAAAGATCCTTTTTGATAGAGTGGTGGAAACCTTGTCCGCAATATGTGACAGATGGTGACTGAGGAACCGTTTTGCACACTGTTTTATTTATTTATTTATTATTTGATTTATATTGATTTTAGGCTGCGATCCTATACTCGCTTCCCTGAAAGTAAGGCCCATGAAACACAATAGGGTTTATTTCTCAGTAGACACAGAAAGGATTTTTTCATTTGTTCAAGGTATTTATGTTCTGATTAATCATTAACATTTAAAAGGTTTGCATTAAAATAAACCATTCAGAGAATAAAACAATGAAAATGTATCATAAAACCAAACACAAACCACCTCAATATGCCTGCTGGAACAAGAAAGTCTTAGCCAGGCACCCGAAGATCAACAAGAAGGGTGCCTTTCTAATCTCAGTTGGGAAAGAGTTCCACAGGCTTGGACCCACGACACAGAATGCATGGCTTCTAGTACTTGAGAGCCAAGCATCCAAGCCGTAGGGGACCACCAGCAGAGACTCCCCCAAAGATCTCAGTCATCAGGCCAGGATATAAGGGATCCGGTGGTCCTTAAGATATCCTGGAGCCAAGTTGTTAAGGACCTTGTAAATGAATACGAGAACCTTGAGCCTGGTAAGATATGCGCATCCGGTGCTTAACAGCTTGCGCTGGAATTATGTGCTGGTGGCAGCCTGTCCCCATCAGCAGTCTAGCCGTAGCATTTTGCAGCAGCTGGAGCCTTGGGACTGGGTACACGGGCAGCCCCACACAGAGCACGCTGCAGTAGCCAAGTCTTGAGATTACCAGTGCACGAGTCACTGCAGCCAGACTACCCTTGTCCAAGAACGGCTGTCGTTGGCGCACCAGCCGTAGCTGGTAAAAGGTGCAAAAGATCTCGCATTGCACAAAAGCATAGTACGCGATGCAACAGAGAAGAGACAGCCACAGGCCACCTCTGTGCTGCTAGATTAGGTGGGGCACCTGAGGCCTGAGGGGACTCTACCCATGCCACCCCCTCCCACCAGCCCTGTATTGCACTCTCTCCCAGAGTGCTTTTGCCTGGCTTGAATGTGTCCATCTCTGATTGTGTTTCTAGCTTGCCTGGATGAAGGACAGAGCGGCGCGTGTGTGTATAGAAATTAGCCTACTGTATAAAGACCCAGGCTATGGTCTGAAGGCACATGAGGCCAGCACCCTGCTGAAGCTAAGCAGGGTCGGGTCTGGTCAGTGCCTGGATGGGAGACTGCCTGGGAACCATATGCAAGCCACCTTGGGTTTCTATCATGAAAAGAAAGGCGGGGTATAAATGTAATACATAAATAAAATATTTCATTCGTTCCTCCACCCCTTTTGCCTCTGGACACACCCACCAACGGCATGCGGCCCTGGAAGGTTGTCCAGAAGGAAGGGTGGCCCTCAGGCTGGAAAACGGTTCCCCGATAACTAGGATGGCGGGCTATGGGAGCTTCCTTTCTCTGCCCTAATTCTGGAGAGTGCCTGCCAGTCAGAACAGACAACGCAGAAGCAGACAGAAGGCAGTGTCTTAGGTCCCTGTCTACCCCAGTCCTTCATGTCGGCCCAGCCCTAGACTGGGGAAGGCCGTAGCGCAGTGGTAGAGCATCCGTTTTGCACGTAGACAGTCCCTGGTTCAGTCCTCCAGTGGCATCTCCAGGTAAGGCAGGGGGAGACTCCTCCCCGAAACCATGGGGAGCTGCTGCCAGTCAGTGTAGACAAGACTGAGCTTGATAGACCCGTGGTCTGACTTGGGATCGGGTGGCTTCCTAGTTTCCTAGATGCTCTGCACATTCTGTTCTCGCGTTTCCAGGTCCTGGATTTGGTCGAGGTGTTCCTGGCGAAGCAGGCGGAGAGCCCCCTCGTGTTCGGCGTCATCGACCCGCTGCTCTCCGTGATCGAACAGAGCATGAGCTCCGAGTCAAACCAACAGGAGCAAGAGTACCTCCGGAAGACAGCGGACATCTTCACGTGAGTTTTGGGACCGAGTACGTGCGCGCGCTAGCTTCAGCTAGCCGGAAGGCTTGTGCCAGGTGGTGAGGAGGCTTTGGCTTTCCAGATGGTGCCAAACTGCAACTTCCATCAGGCCTGGGCGTTGGCCGTGCTTGCTGGGGCTGATGGGAGTTGTAGTTCAGCAACATTCAGTAATTTCCTAACTGTTAGAGCCATACGACAATGGAGCCAATGACCTAGAGAGGTAGTGGGCTCTCCGACACTGGAGGCCTTCAAGAGGCAGCTGGACAGCCATCTGTCGGGAATGCTTTGATTTGGATTCCTGCATTGAGCAGGGGGTTGGATTAGATGGCCTTATAGGCCCCTTCCAACTCTACTATTCTATGATTCTATGAACATCTGGAAGGCCCAAAGGGTCCCCATGCCTGCCTTCCACCGATTTCAGGGAGTTTGTCCGTTTAGCCTAGATTTGAGCACTCACAATTTGCCAGTTTGCCATCTAGCCAGGTTCAATTCACAATAAAGCCCTAAACAACTTGGGCCCAAAGTGCCTTAAGGATCGTCCATCCCTTATTCTCTATCTCGATCACTGAGGTCCTCTGGATGGGACACTTCTGACAATCCCTGGGGTTCGGTCGGCCTTACTAGGCATCAAACCTTTAGCCTGGCAGGCCACTGCCCTGTGGAACTCCCCACTGCTGGAGGTTCAGCAGGAATCATCCTTGCCTTCTGCCAGAAGTTGCCTTTGCGACGTGACACGCCTTTGAACTGTGCATTCGCTCTTAACCAACCAGTATTTATGGATGTTTTCACTGATGATTTATTGACGTTTAGTGGCGGAGCATCCTCTTTGCATGCAGAAGGTCTCAGGTTCAGTCCCCTGCATCTCCAGGTAGGGCTGGGAGAGATCCCCTGTCTGAAATTCTGGAGAGCCGCTGCCGTTCAGTGTGGACAATACTGGCCTAGATGGACCAACAGGTCTGGCCGAGTAGACGGCAGCATCCTCCGTTCTAATTTTTGTATGGCGTTCGCTGCCTTGTATTTTTGCAAAAGTGCGTATAAATATTTAAAGAAATGGTAAATAAACTGGCAGCAACCCTCTGGGGTCTTGGGCAAAAGTATTTCTCAGTCTTTCTGCCTGCATTCCTTTCCGTTCGTGATGCCGTGGGGTTGAACCTGTGACCTTCTGCCTTCTGGGCTGTGGCCCCTCAGTGGCATCGCTTCTAGACAGGAGCAAGCACTCCGTGATCGATCGGTCTGTCTTTGTTGGCAGTGGAGTTTATTTCAAGGGCCTGTGCTACATTTTTACCAGAGGTGCGAAATGAACGAACTGGGAATTACAAACCTTGTGTTTGCCCGTCCGCCTGTTGATGCGGATTCAGTCCACGTGATGCCGGAGGAGGATTTTTTCATTTCCGATGGACTCCTGGGTGTGAAGCGTTTTGCGCTCAGCACCAGGTTCTGCTGCAGAGAGAAAGTTTGCAGTTCAGTATAGTGTGTTCGGATACTTCTGATTGCATGAAATCTTCCAGCTCTGCTTGGAACTCAGTATTTTGAATTTTTTAAAGCTGCAGTAGCTGAACTACTGGAACAGGGTGATGTGGTTCAGAGGTGAACAAGCCATGACAAACCTCCAGCTCACACTTCCTCCTCTTTCATGGCCACGTCGAGGAGATGGGAAATTTTGCATTCAGATTCTCAACTAACCACAGTTCCTTGCGATGTCCAAACTAGCCGAACTGTGGTTTGTTTCAACTCTAGTTCATGAGAATAAATCAGGATCTGAAGCTGCTGTTTCATCGTGGTTTGTTCTTGCTAACTAGAGCTAAAAAGTCACATCTGTTTGGGTGGAATGGGGAACTAGGGTATAAAGTGTAATTAGATGTTCCTAACCTTCTCACATCCACTAGAGAAGAGGAGAGGGCAGACCATGTGAACCTGAGGCTCACTGCAGCTCATTTATGTAGGCTGTGCTTGCACATCATGATCAGCCAGGGTTGCTGGCTTAACCGCAGTTTATTTGTGAGTGAGCAGCGTCCTGGGACATACTTCTCTGTCACTCCCCCCAGACCAGGAAGCTGCAGTTAATCTTGGCTTCCCGTGATGACCGAACCAGGAATCATGATTTCTTTCCCCTTAATGAGCCAGGATCACTAGCCAACCTTAAACCAAGGCTTGCTGTTGACTTTCGAATCCTGGCTTGTCAGGGAGCATCAAATCAGGATCGCAGGAAGCCAGGCTTAATTGTGACTTGCTAGTTTTACTTCTTTTGCGTAGGCAGGAGTGATTGGTCAGCCTGCACCAGAATGCTATCCTGGTTTACTGCGACAGTGTGGATGTGGCCATAGTGGGGGAAACCATGGTTTGCCGGTGCTTTCCGAACTGAGCCAGTATCTCAAGATACTTTGCATGGGATGTGTTCAGCTGCCTTTAAACCCAGTGAGATTCTCTGGGTTCTTGTTCTCCCAAAGGATCCAGTTTTGCGTGGTTGCATGGGAAATGGCCACCTGGCCGGACTCCATTGGCATCTGCACTGGAGTTAGGACGAAGAGGACTCTGTGGGTTTCCCTCTGTGCCATGAGCCAGCCCCGAGTCCATCTACAACCTGACTGCACCGAGAAGAAAGAGTCTAGCCCAGGGATGGGGAACCTGCGGCCCTCAAGATGTTGGTGGACTACAGTTCCCATTATTCCTGACCATGGACTGTGCTGGCTGGGGCTATGGAGTCCAACAAACAACTGAAGGGCCACAGGCTCCCCTTTCTTGGCCTAGGAGCTGGACTGCCCCCATCCCTTAACGCAGCCTTTCCCAGCCTTTGGGTCCCCAGATGTTGTTGGACTACAACTCCTATCAGCCCCTGCAGCCCGCACGGCCAATGGCCAGGAATGATGGGAATTGTAGTCCAGCCGCATCTGGGACTCAAAGGTTGAGAAAGGCTGCCTTAATGTATCCTTAATTATGTTGGACCTTTTGTACCCCACTTTGATTATCGATTTTGGCTGGAAAGTGGACTGTCTTAATTGTTTTTCAACAAACAAGGGTAAAATGTGCACGGTTTCTTTGATTGACTAACTGCATTGTGTGGGGTGTTCCCCCTTGGCTTTCAGGAATCATTTATGTAGATCCAAGCAGTACTGCAAGAATGTGGCCCCTATCCGTGAGGAACTGCATGCCCAGCTGGAAAGCATGGTGAAGAGAGCTTGGAGGCAGAGCGACTCCTCGGTCGCCCTTTACTGTTTCAGGTGCGTCATTTGGGCAGACCTCTCTCTCTCTCTCTCTCCCTCCCTCCCTCACTTTTCATCTTCTCATTTAGTGCTGGAGTTGACAGGGATCTGGAACCCTGAGATTTTCAGTGGAGAAACAAAACCAGAGTTTTCCCAGTTTAAAAAACTTAAAGCAGGTTCCTAGTCCTCATGGACTAAGAACACCTCCCTCCTGTATAGATCTGCCCATCCACTCTTTGAAGGAGGCCCTATTCGTTACACCCGCAGAAGTTCGTCTCATGGCAGCTTGGAGGAGGCCTTCTCCGCGGTGGCCCCTAGACTGTGGAATGGGCTCCTCGTTGAAATATGGCAGGCACTTCCTGTGCTGAGCTTCCGCTGGCTGCTAAAAACTTACCCATTTGCTCAGGCTTTCCTTGATGTCTGAAACCAGCTGAACAATTCCTGGCTACTGTAATCGTGATATGTTGCATTTATCGGATTGTTTTTAGTGCATACACAGTTGGTTTTGAATCGTTTTATTGTGCACCAAGCAGCTTGGTATTATTTTCATGGGAGGTGGTACATAAGTGTTTTAAATAAATAAATAGCGGGTGTTCCGGAACAAAGATCGTGTGTGTTTGTGAGAGACAATCTGTCTTTGGGCAGGCAGAGCATGTGGCATTTGGAGTCATGGGGAATGCTCATCGCGGTGCGCACTGACGTCCCCTCTGGACTGTGCTTGTATTCTGAGTCGAATTGAAACTCCTAGGTTTTGACCTATGCATTAGGTTCCACAATTAACCCCCCAAAAAATCACACAAAAAGCTGCTTCCCACTGTATAACTTTTGCAAATTAAATGAGTTTTATTTTGTGTAATTTACTCTGCTGCCCAGGTAGCGCAGAGCCCCACCTCCTTGCCACTGAAAAACCCGTCTTAATCTTCACCTCCCTGCCTGGCTTTGCAGGCCTTGCTTACCCAGGGTTCAAGCCTATCCTTGCAGCCACAATATGGTCTAGAATCTTGCTTTTAAAAATGAAAAGCTGAGATTCTCAGGGTTCTGAATCTGAGCCTAAGAGAGACTTCTGTGCTTGGGCAGTGTGGAATAATATGCATGCACGCCTCCCCATGGTTTTCCTTGATTATTCTCTCTCTCTCTCTGTTCTGGCTTTTAGTGGCTCTTTGTACCTCTTCCGAGTATTGAAAGGAAATGCTTCTGTCGAAGCAGCTCCAGAGATTGCTCAGCCGAAAAAGAAGCTGAAGAGCAGCAAAGAAACCGGTGCCTCAGCTGGCCAGGTAAGGAGTCCCTGCGTTGCTGTGTTTGTGCCACTAAATGCAGCCTGTATTCTGCCCACTTGGATGCACTCCAGGCTACCGCAGGAAATTCCCCTGTCCCTCTTCCCCCGCTTGCCTTCTTCCAATCAGAGGCTCGTGTGAAACTTCTCCAGGACAACTTTCCATCATCCACCGATAACACAAATAGCAAATTCATTCTCCCGCTGCTGATCCGAACGTAACCAGAATGTCATCCGTTCTGTTTTGAAATGCCCCTTTAGAACATAAGAACCTAAGAAGAGCCTGCTGGATCAGGCCAGTGGCCCATCTAGTCCAGCATCCTGTTCTCACAGTGGCCAACCAGGTGCCTGGGGGAAGCCCGCAAGCAGGACCCGAGTGCAAGAACACTCTCCCCTCCTGAGGCTTCTGGCAACTGGTTTTCAGAAGCATGCTGCCTCTGGCTAGGGTGGCAGAGCACAGCCATCATGGCTAGTAGCCATTGATAGCCCTGTCCTCCATAAGAACATAAGAACATAAGCAGAGCCTGCTGGATCAGGCCAGTGGCCCATCTAGTCCAGCATCCTGTTCTCACAGTGGCCAACCAGGTGCCTGGGGGAAGCCCGCAAGCAGGACCCGAGTGCAAGAACACTCTCCCCTCCTGAGGCTTCCGGCAACTGGTTTTCCAAAGGGAAAATCCTTGAGGAATATCTTGTGCACTTTAACAGCCTACTCTGACCAAGACATTACCTTTTTCCTCCTAGAAGATGTTTACCCATTTGTAACATGGACAACAGCAACGGATGCTTTCGCTGCGAGAAAACTCCACACAGACAGAGCTAATGTGTGTCAGGCCACATCTGTAGCTCAGGGGTAAAACATCTGCCTTGCATGGAGAAGGTCCCAGGTTCAACCCCTGGAATCTCCAGTTAGGGCTGGGAATGTCCCCTACCTCCAACCCTGGAGAGCAGCTGCCAGTCAGAGCAGGCAATAGTGAGCTAGATGGACCATTGGTCTGACTCAGTATAAGGCAGCGTCCTGTGTTCCTATAAGAGTTTTAGAGTGTGTGCTCGGTCTAATTTTAGTTTAATTGGGTTTCACTCTATTGCATTAAAAGTTATGATGATGATTTTATTATTGATTCTGTTTGTTAGTCGCTTGTTACCCAACTGTGTTCAAGCAATGTACAACGCTGTTAAAAACACAAATAAATATCTCATACCACAGATACAAAACAACCACCCCCCCTGTAACAGCCACTGGATGTTTGGCAGCAGACTAATAACAAACAGAATCATCTTAGTCTATCAAGGCTAGGATACCTGAAAGACACTCTTACTGCGCTCTGCAGGTGAGGGCCTCCTGCAGATACCATCTTATCAGGGGGCTTGTTCTGCACAATATAGGAAACGGACCTTTAGTGTGGCAGCACCTACCCTGTGGAATTCCCTCCCCTTAAATATCAGGCAGGCGCCATCTCTGCTGTCTTTTCCATGCCTTTTGAAGACTTTCCTCTTCCAAGAAACCTTTTAAGTTGAGACCTATCCCAGTCCGCGTCTGTGTTAGAATTACTTTTAATATGTCTTTTAATACGTTTTTAACCCTTTTTAAAATATGTTTTAAAAGTTTTTTTTAAAATGTTTTTAACGCTTTGTTTTAATGTATTGTAAGGTCTTTTTATGATGTTTTAAAGTGTTTTTAGTGTTTCTGTTTGCCGCCCTGGGCTCCTGCTGGAAGGAAAGGCGGGGTATAAATAAAATAATAAATAAATAAATAAAAGCCTGGGAGAAAAGGAATAAAACCCTTTGCCTGGCGCCGAAAAGATGTCGACGAAGACGCCAGGCTGACCTTCCTGGGGAGTGCATCTCACAGATGGGGAGCCACAACGGAAAAGGCCCTCTCCCCTTACATAGTTTTTTATGTAATCATTTTAACTTTCTTACTGTGCTGGTTATTTTCACTTTATTGTTTACATATTGGAAATTTTTGGAGCTTATGTTTGAAGTTGTGAAGGCCAATGGTTCGTGCAAACATTTCTGTTGACAATTATGGTCATGTAACCAGAGAGGCACAATCTACCCACAAGAGGGTGGTATCGGCTGTCTTGGGGAAGCCTCAAAGTTTGAAGTAGTTCCACGCAATTTGTATCTTGGCAATCTAGAAACTCTTCGCAGTGAGTGCAGAGTGAGCATCTTTGGAGAGCCAGTGTGAGTGTGTCATGGTTAGAAGAGGGGAACGCATCCCTTCCGGGCCGTGCTTCCTTCTGGGCAGCACACAACTATGGTTATCCAGGGGCCACGTGCTATCCAGGGGCCACGTGCTGCCTAGGGCTGATGGGAGCTGTTGTCGGGCCTTGAAAACCTGGCTCTTTAACCAGGCTTGGGAAGGGGGTTAGGGTGGCAGAGTGTAGTTCTGTGGGGATTTATTCAGTTTTTAAATTTTATACTGTTTGCTTTTTGAATTGTTTTTACATGGATTGTATTGTATTTTGTTGTACGTCGCCCAGAGTGGCAGATTAACCTCTGCCAGATGGGCATCTAACAAATCTAATAAATAAACAAATAAATAGCCTAAAACATCTGGAAGGCATCAGGCTGGCAAAGGCAGTTTTCTATATTTTACTGTTTGCATTTCACTCTGAGACACAGCTGGTATAGCACAGTGGGGAGGAGAGCCTGGCTGTGAGTCCAGAGTCTGTGAGTTCAAATCCCCGCTCGTGTCTCCTGGGTGTCAAGGGCCAGCTAAAGATCACCCCACAGTGAGTGGCTCAGGGGTTACGTGCCCTGCCACCTGTGCAGCCGTGGGCAAGCTGCAGAGTCCCAAGGAGCCCAGTTGCCCCCCAGCTGGCAGTTGCGGACAAGGAAGGGGCTGGCTTGTGCAGCTGTGGCAAGGGGAGCAGGCCCTAGCCAGCTGGGGAGGACTAGCCTCAGAGGGAGGCAATGGGAAAACCCCCTCTGAATACCGCTTACCTGGAAATCCCTATTCATAGGGTCGCCATAAGTCGGGATCGACTTGAAGGCAATCTATTTCCCATTTTTTCATTCCACCCTGAATGAAGGGTGGGATATACGTTTTTTAAATTAATAAGAAGTTGTGGAGAATGTTGAAGTCCAAGCTGAACCCTTCCCAGCTTTTCTTTCTCTCTAGCTTCTGACATTTTTCTCCGCAACCTCCTCTCTGCAACCAGGAGTGCAGAGGGCTAGAACCTTTCGAAATCGAGCTGCAGTTCTGCAGATGCTACGTGCCAAATTCTGAGCTTTCACATTGTGATTACAGTGCAAAAGTTTTTTAAAGGGTATTGCACGCCTGCCTTTGCTTATTTGTGCAGGTTCTAGTTTGCAAGCAGCAGCACCTTGGAAATCGGTTGAAATTCTGCGGATGCTGAGTTTTGCGTTATGTGCCAAATTCTGAGTGTTTGCAGTAGGATATCAATGCTAAAAAAAGAAGAAGGCTGCCTTGGGTTTTGCATGTTTTAGATGGCGAGCCTTCCGAATGCGGACCACGGTTACTGCTTCTCTGCTCTGGGCGGCGCCTTGCACAAGACTGATCTCGATAACAGCTGAGTCGCTGTAATGATGGTGTGACTCGCAACATCCTTATACCTTTATGTCTTCCCTTCCTAGGCCCCTGCCCTTGGCAGCCTTGACCTGAGGCGAGTGTCAGCTGTGTACAAGGAGGCTTTGAACCTGTTTTTGACGAAACGCAAGAGCCCGCTGACAGGATCCATGTTCCTCGACCTCTTTGAACGGCACCCGGTAGGTAGAGGAAGGGCCTGTCTCACCTCCTTTCCACCCCGTTGACATTTATTTGTGTGAGTGCGTGAAAGGTGCAGTTGATGCCCGTTGGTTGCATGGGATCCGAGAAGGAAGGTATTTTGTTGTCCCAGCCGTCAAAGGCTAGTCTTTTGTCCCTAGAAAAAGGTTGCCGCCTCTCCCAGACTAGTGCTGACTTTGCTGGCCTGTTGGTGTGGCGGGTGGTTGCGCAAATGTCAGAGGTGCCTATTGGACAGCGTCTGTGACCTGGATGGGATGCAAGAACAGCCTTCCTGGGTCAGGCAGAAGGCCCATCTGGACCTTTGCTGGCCATTTTTGAGAGGTGGTGAGGTCATTCAGATCTCAAGCCCAGCGCAGGCACAGACTTACCTTTGATCTTAACACTGTAGTGTTTAGCACTAAGTTACCTGATATAAGAGATCCCTTATCTGACTACTTAGTGCTTAATTCGGAAAGAACAGATCTCCATGCCCGCCATCATATGGCATCAGGTGACTGACAGGCAGGGGTGTAGTTGCCTGAGATCTCAGGGACTCTTAGACCCCTTACTTTTTGGGGAGCCAGGTCCCAGCAGGGTCCCTATGTCTCCAGCATCCTACGAGCCAATCAGCATGAAAGGAGAGTGTGTTAGCCACTGAGAAGAGTCTTCTAGCGTGCTTCCTTGTCCTTTCCTACTGATTGGAGCCGATCAGAGTGAAAGGCGGTGAGCCATCCACTGAGAAGGCTCTTCTCAGTAGCTAAGACATTCCCCTTTCATGCTGATTGGTTCCTAAGGATGTCTTGTTGTGGTGGTATAAGACATTAACAAGGATCTCAGTATCAAGCCAGCAGCACAGGAGTGGAGAAGGGAGCATGACTGAGCCTAACACGAAGGGACCCTGCATGTCTGAATTTGCCACTATGCTACTGCTGACAGGTAGGCGTGGCTTGCACAAAATGGCCTGGCAGGCCAAATTCGGAAGCCAAATTAGGCCCATGTGCCAGAGGTTCCCTATCCCTGTTCCCTAGAGTGTCACTTGTGACACTGGTGCAAGGCTGCACTAACCCCAGGGTCTCTCTTGTTTTTTATTGAAGATCATGTGCAATCAGCTGATTGACACTGTTGTCAAGTCGATCACGGAGGGTGCCCGGCAACACCAGCAGGTAAGTGCAGAGGAGAGACTGAAAGAACTGGGCATGTTTAGCCTGTAGAAGAGAAGGCTGAGGGGAGATATGATAGTACTCTTCAAGTACATGAAAGGTTGTCACATAGAGGATGGCCGGGATCTCTTCTCGATCGTCCGAGTGCAGGACACAGAATAATGGGCTCAAGTTGCAGGAAGCCAGATTTCGACTGGACATCAGGAAAAACGTCCTAACTGTTAGAGCCATACGACAATGGAACCAATGACCTAGAGAGGTAGTGGGCTCCCCGACACTGGAGGCATTCAAGAGGCAGCTGGACAGTCATCTGTCGGGAATGCTTTGATTTGGATTCCTGCATTGCGCAGGGGGGTGGACTTGATGGCCTTATAGGCCCCTTCCAACTCTACTATTCTATGATTCTATGTCTGTGCCAGTGCAATCTGAAGAGATTTTTGAACTAACTCCTGTTCCTTCCCCCACTCCAGTGCAAATTGTCCCTCCCCTTTTAAGCTTTCAACACAGCTTAAGGCCCATCTGCACTAATACATTGCAAGCAGTCTCGTACCACTTTAAACGGTTAGGGCTTCCCGCAAGGAATCTTGGGAGCTGTAGTTTGTTGAAGGTGCTAAGAATGGTTTGGAGACCCCCTACTCCTTTCACACAGCTACAATTCCCAGAGTGGTTTGACAGTAAATCTCTTTTCCCAGGAAACTCTGGAAATTGTAGCTCTGCGAGGCAAACTGTGCATCTCTCAGGACACTTAAGGAACTACAGTTCCCAGGGTTCTTTGGGGGAAGCCGTTTAAATGTATCGTGCAGGTAGGGGCTTAGTGCTAACCAAAGTTGGCACCTCTTCTAATCACTGCTAACCAAGGTTCTCAACCTATAACCACGTTGTGAAATTGGGGTTGGAAGATATTTTACACACCTGACAGAGAGATTCTGGTTAATGTTGGTACAGATGTAACGCAAAACCATCCAAACCATCTCTGTGGTGATGTGGAGCAGGTCTTGTAGTGTGGCAGCACCAGTGCTCTGAAACGCCTGCCCTGTGGATCTTGGACAGGCACCAACCCTTTTGGGATTTCAGCACTTACTGAAGATATTTTTATTCCAACAGGCCTTCCCCCAAAGGATAATCCTGGCCTGGTTGCTGTTCATTTTGGAACAGCATCATGTTCTTTTAATAGACTTTTATTTGATTATTAATATTAAGATCTCCTCAGAGTAAACCCACTGAAATTAATGGACCTATGTTAATCACGTCCATTGATTTCACTGGGTTAGAATCATAGAATAGTAGAGTTGGAAGGGGCCTACAAGGCCATCTAGTCCAACCCCCTGCTCAATGCAGGAATCCAAATCAAAGCATTCCCAACAGGTGGCTGTCCAGCTGCCTCTTGAATGCCTCCAGTGTCGGAGAGCCCACTACCTCCCTAGGTCATTGGTTCCATTGTCGTAGTTATATTCAACTAAGTCTTTTACTCAGGGCAGACCCATTGAAATTAATAGTTCCAACTTCGTCATGGCCATCATTTTCAATGGATCTATTCTGAGTAGGCCAAACCTGGATACAACCCAATGGGACTACTTTGAGTAGGACTGACTAATGTTGGAACCTATCCATTTTTTATTGATACCTGTTTGTACATTGCTTTGAGGTTCTTCTGAATGGAAAGCAATTCAGTAAACTTCTAAATAAATTAATTAAACCATGGTTAAAAATAATCAGGGAAAAGAGGGTGAAAATCTCCTTCTTTCCCTGTGTGCCAAATTCCAATGCAATCCCCTCCCCACGAATATCTGCAGATCCTGTCTTAACCAGGGTAATTCATCTCCAAGTTAAGAAAGAATTTGGTTAGTATTGGCATGGTTATTAATGCTAAGAAATGGTCAAAGCTGATGACAATATGGGATTTGCACCAGAGAGAAGAATTCCCCCTTTGCCTCCCTTGCCAACTTGAACCATGGTTTTTGTGTAACATCTGCACAAACACTAACCAGGCTCTTCAAATCCTGGGGTTGCATCCATCTAATTTGTACTCGGAATGGACCCTTTGAGATTATGGACCCAAGGTAGTCATGCCCTTCAGTTTCAGTGGCCCTCCTCTGTGTAGGACCAATGCTGGATGCAACCCCGGTTTCCAGTGTTGGTCAAGATGGCAACCATAGTTAGTGCTAACCATAGTTAGCATTGGTGCAGATGTCATGCTAATTTCTTATTAAGGTTCACAGGGAAGGCAGGGATTTAAAGGGGTGGAGAGCCTGCAGTCCAATCCCAATCCTTTAACCATGGTTGTAGGTCAAAAAGCATGGTTAAACTCACCATCAGTTTTTCTTCAGATGCTCTGTTCTGACCAGGAATTCTCTTCCATGGCTCTAATACATTTACTTCTGGCCCTTACTTTGCCTCCTTTTCTGTCGGTTGTGTTTGGGATTTGGCTTATCTCTTAACATGGCGGACACAGCAGTTTGTGATGAATAGCTTAGGATAAATATTAAATGGGACAAGACGCCTCGATGGGTCTGCTAATGGTCTGCGTCAGACCTCTGGCTCGCATAAGAGCTTTTGGCAATTCCAAGACTTATAATTACTTGTGAGGCAGAACGTGTCTGGACTATGAAGCGATGTGAGAAGATTGTCTGGTGTTTCCCTCCTGGGTTTGGGAGTGCATGTGTTTGTTTCCTGTGGTTCTTTTGGCTTCCTATCATTGTCAGCCTGGCATTGTTCATAAGCTTCGAATTCTTATATTTCAAATTCCTGACTGAAACATGCACACAAGCAAGACTTAATTTCCCCTGCCTCCCCACCCCCTTGCACACGAATGCCATTCGGATCTTATTGCGGTGACAACCCCCCCCCCCCCGGGAAGTTAACCTTCAAAATGGCTTCCTCAAGTTGTTTATCCCTGCATGAAGAGAATATGTTGTTGTTCCAGAGCATGTCTGTGTGTATGTGTGTGAGAGGAAGAGAGCACTCTGATTTCTTTCCTTTTTTCCCCCCTGGATGGTATTTAATTTTACCCCGTGTAACTTAGATACCTGCCAGAATTGTGAGTGTAAAGAGCGATCATGGCTTAACATTTTGCTGTGGCTGATCTTGACATTTTTTTGATGTCTGCCTTCTCCAAACTGGTGCCCTCCAGATATTTTGGACTACAGCTGTGCTGGCTGGGGCTGATGGGAGTTGTAGTCTAAAACATCTGGAGGGCACCAGGTTGGGGAACGACTGCTGTCTCTCTCTCTCTCTCTCTCTCTCTCTCTCTCTCTCTCTCTCTCTCTCTCTCTCTCTCCACACAGCCACCACACACCGCGCACACATATATTTTTTCTCTTTCCCCTCCATGGTCTGTAATTTCTTAGACCTTTTTTAAAACCCAGAGTCATAACTGGTGTGAAAACATTGTCAGCAGCAAACTCTGACACTCAGGTTTATTTGCTTGTTTGTTAGATTAACATTTCCTTCCATGGAATGGACTTAACCGATCTTTACAAAGGACGAGTTTGTCGCTGATTGGGATAACGATTCCCTCTCGACCCAAACGATTTATAAATATTTCTCCCTAGGCTTCTTCCGCGTGTCAGGAAGCTACAGCTTCTTGCATGAGACCAACCTCAGTTACGATTCCAATGTCAAGTGGGCAATCTCTTATTATTGATTTACTCCCTTACCTATTTACTGCATTGGCACAGCCTCCCTTGAACATAGCAACAAGAAGTCCCTTGTAATGTTGCAGTCCGTGGCCTGTTTCCCTAATAACGAAAGTGAAGGCTGTTTCCAGTACAATATAAACTGGGATTTTTTTAAACAAAGAGAAAACACGAGGCAACTCTGCAATGCACGGAACTATCAGAGACACAAGAATGCAAGCAGAGTACAGGATCAGATCACGTTGAGAGGAGCTTTGCAAGAGTTTTTCTAAAGGGCATGAAAGGCAAACAACGCCCCCCACATGAATTCAGTGAACTTGCACCTGCGAGCCATGCGAGGGCTTTTAGGAATACATGTATGTTCAACGTTAAGTATAAAGGGCAAGAAGATCTGAACTCCCTCACAGCTAGGTGACATCTGCACCAGACATTTATTCCACTTTAAACAGTCATGGCTTCCCCCCCAAAGAATCCTGGGAAGTGTAGTTGGTGAAGGGTGCTGAGAGTTGCGAGGAGACACCCTCTTCCCCTCACAGAGCCACAGTTCCCAGAGTAGTTGTTGTTGTTATTTTTTATTATTTTTTATTGCATTTATATACCGCCCCATAGCCAAATCTCTACATGGTAAGAGGGGCTAGCTGTTAAATCATGTAGCTCTGTGCTCCATTGTACAGGTAAGGGGTTGAGGCTACCCACAGACCCCCGGACTTTGTGGAAGCAGGGTGATGGACAGGTGTTTTGAAAGGCTGGAATGGGATCTAGGCGATCTGTATTTTATTTTTATTTTGGAGGCAATTTATGTTCCAGACTTTTGCGCCAGCGTTGAGACTCCTTGATTTGGTGGGATTGAAAGAAAACCTCCCAGCAACGAAAAAGTAATTACACTCCAGCACACGGCTTCTTATGACTAAAGTGCAGCATAGCATTTACGAAGGAAAGAGACCCCCCCCCTTGCTCTTGCGAGGGTTCACTTCTGCCCACACTGGTAATGACTCACTAAAGCATCTGACGCTAAATGCCTTCACCATAGATGCTTTTCAGCAGGTGGTTAAGGGAGAATTCCTTAAAGAACATTTTTGCATAAAGAATAAGAGGTGATAAAGAAGCAATTTTTTTAAAAAATCTGGTATTGCTTGCTCTCTTTTTGAGATACAGATTAGTGCTTGCAGCAATGAGTGAAGCTTATATTATTTCTTAGATTTGTATCCCTGCAAAGAGCTGTGTTCATGGTCCAACCCTCCTTTTTTTATCTTCACAACAACCCTGTGAGGGGGTTTCGGCAGAAGGAGAGAACAGCTGGCCCAGAGTTGCCAAGTAAACTTTGTGCCTGAGTGAGGATTCCCCCTCATAAGGGTCTCCTTAACAATTCTCAGCACCTTTGTGAAGGGCACCAAGGGTTGTTAGGAGACTTCTGTTTCACTTCCCGAGCTACCGTTCCCAGAGTGGTTTAACAGTCAGTCCCTCTTCCCAGGGAATTCTGGGAACTGTAGCTCTGTGAGGGGGAACAGGGGTCTCCTAGTAACTCTCAGGACCCTTAACAAATGACACAGTTCCCAGGATCCTTTGGGGGAAGCCATGACGGTTTAAAGTGGTGCCATAGTCCTTGAAATGTATAGTGCGAAAGTGGCTGGAAGGAAGTGGCTTGTTTTAGACAAAATGGGCAAACAGGAAAGATCTTTAGCCTTTCAAAACCAAGAAGACCCTGGCTCTGGGCCAGAGAAGCACTTAAGTGGTTTTAATTTTAGGTGAGCCAATTGATCTTCTGTCTGTATTCCCCCAAACCTCCCGAGAGGCAAAGCTGTTGCATGCTTTTGCTTCAGGCACCCTGCTTGCTTTTCTCTGTCCAGGTTTTAGTCCTTTTTATGCAGATGCAAAAGAGTCTTGTGGCACTTTAAAAGCTGGCCAGTTTATGATAGCATAAAGTTTCCTGGCTCAGAGTCCAGTGTATCCATGAAGCACTGAGTTATGTCCAATTACATGATGTGAAAGTTGGACAGTGAAAAAGGCGGATAAGAGAAAAATCAACTCCTTTGAAATGTGGTGTTGGAGGAGAGCTTTGTGTATACCATGGACTGTGAAAAAGACAGTAAGTGGATGTTAGAACAAATTAAACCAGAACTGTCACTAGAAGCTAAAATGATGAAACTGAGGTTATCATACTTTGGACACATAATGAGAAGACATGATTCACTAGAAAAGACAACAATGCTGGGAAAAACAGGAGTAGAAAAAGAGGAAGGCCAAACAAGAGATGGATTGATTCCATAAAGGAAGCCACAGACCTGAACTTACAAGATCTGCACAGGGTGGTTTATAACAGATGCTACTGGAGATCGCTGATTCATAGGGTTGCCATAAGTTGTAATCGTCTTGAAGGCACATAACAACACCAACAACAGAGTAGACTACTGATCTTCTGATGTTCTACCGGAGACTGGTGGCTCCGATGTCAGTGGATACACTCCAGGTTTTAGTCTGAACTTTCAAGGAGCTGGCCAAGATGCTTTCAGCTGAAAGCCAGCTCCTTGAAAGTTTGGACTAAAACCCGGAGCGGATCCACTGCCCTACGGACATCAGAGCCACTAGTCTCCACTGTTTCTACCTCCACGGTCAAAGGCAGTATGCTTTTGAATACCAGTTCCTGGAAACCGCAAGAGGAGAGGGTGCTCTTGTGCTCAGCTGTTGTTATAATTTTGGCCTGTTTGCACCAGTTCAGAGCCTCCTTGGTCAGTTCGGGTGATGCCCTTTTAAGGTCTGTGTTGGCTTTCTTATCTTCACTGCCACAGGTTGGGTTAATGGATGATGAGATCTCCCCATCTCGGAGCAAAGCAGATGAATTGCTCACCGGAGCATATCCAACCTGTCTCTCAACAGCCAACTTGCTTAGTTAAAATGTGCAGGGCAGTCACTTGTAAGGTGGAGTAATTTCCCTAACGTGCTTGAATTATATTTGCCATCTGATGCGTAGAGAGCAGAGGCTTTTAAAAAAAAGATATTGACAAGAACCCACACCGGCAAATCCTTTCTTTTTCTTCTTCTTCAGAGAATCCACCAAGCATAGCCCGAGGGGAGTCTATTGTCTCAGTTGCAAGGTCATAGTTAGGCTGTAATTTTGAGGTACCGTTGAGGGACATTGCTCAGACATCTTCTTTAAACAAGTTGTTTGGCTAGCATGTCAAGCAGGACCCTGTTGCATCTCAGCATTTCTCCTTGGAATCCTCTTCATCAAATTCCGATGTTCAGATGTTTACTAGATCCTTTCTTAAAATCTCAATGTTTGCTGAAAACGCATATGGGGACAAGGTCTGTGGGGCAGAGCGTCTGCCTTGTATGCAGAAGTCCCCGGTTCAGTCCCTGGCATCTAGAGGTTAGGGCTGAGAGAGAGATTATAGAGCTGGAAAAGGTCCAGAAAAGGGCAGCCAAGATGATCAAGGGGCTGGAGCGACTCCCCTACGAGGAAAGGTTGCAGCATTTGGGGCTTTTTAGCTTAAAGGCCAGTAAGAGGTGACACGATAAAAGTGTGTAAAATTATGCATGGCATGGATCGAGAAAAGCTTTTCTCCCTCTCTTTTAACACTAGAAGTTGTGGACATCCAATGAGGCTGCATGTTGGAAGATTCAGGAGAGACGAAATAAAATATTTGTCGCACAGTGCAGAGTTAAGCTATGGAATTTGCTCCTGCAAGAGGCAGTGATAGCCACCAACTTAATGGTTTCAAAAGAGGGTTATTATTATTATTATTGTTGTTGTTGTTATTGGATGGAAATGGGCTGCCTTCAAGTCGAGCCCTACTTATGGCGACCCTATGAATAGGGATTTCATGGTGAGCGGTATTCAGAGGGGGTTTACCATTGCCTCCCTCTGAGGCTAGTCCTCCCCAGGACTCTGCAGCTTGCCCACGGCTGCACAGGTGGCAGGTCACATAACCCCTGAGCCACTCCCTGTGGGGTGATCTTTAGCTGGCCCTTGACACCCAGGAGACACGAGTGGGGATTTGAACTCATAGACTCTGGACTCCCAACCAGGCTCTCCTCCCCACTGTACTATAATCAAAAACACTTATATCCCACCCAGTAGGAGCCCATGCATTAGACAAAGACTATCAATGGCTACTGGCCACAATGGCTATGCTTTGCCTCCACTCTCAGAAGCGAGATGCTTCTGAATACCAGTTGCCGGAAACTGCAGTGGGGGAGAGTGCTCTTGCGCTCAGGTCCTGCCTGCAGGTTGCCCAGAGGCACCTGGTTGGCCACTGTGGGAAAAGGATGCTGAACTAGATGGGCCACTGGCCTGATCTCGCAGGGATCTTCTTATGTTCTTCATCCCTGGAGAGCTTCTACCAGTCAGTGAAGACAGTACATGGAGTTAATGGTATAAGGCTGCTTCCTATCTTCCTAAACAAGATAGGCTTGTGGGACACAAGCTTCATGCAGGTGGTCCATGACAAATCCATAAAAATACATTCAAAAATCATACAACATGCAGCGCAGAGCTTTATAACTGCTGCAGCAGGCAGAAAAATATTAAGTGGCCTGACACAGTGCTCAGCAATTTTCAAGTGGTCCGTAGGGGGAAAAAGGTTGGGAACCACTGACCCAAAGGATTTGCTGATTCTTACTAGTATCTGACATCCCACAATACCTGGCAGTGGCTTACAGTTAGAAGAATGGCAAGGTGGGGGATCTCAGGGGCTTAACAAGAACATTACGGCCCAAACTTTTGGGGACTTTGAAGTTGACTCTATCAGATGCAAGATAAAGCCCATGCTGTATAATAAATGTGTTGCTCTATAAGGTGCTGTGAGATTCTTAGCTGATTTTTTTTGGGGGGGGGGCTACAAACGGACCCACACAGTTCCCCCTGACATGCAGAGCTCCAGTGCATGGCTAGAAAGGGTTTTAATTGACTTAAAGTCTGTCTCCGATTGATCCGATTGAGGGGAGATATGATAGCACTCTTCAACTACATGAAAGGTTGTCACACAGAGGAAGGCTAGGATCTCTTCTCGCTCATCCCAGAGTGCAGGACACAGAATAATGGGCTCAAGTTACAGGAAGCCAGATTTCAACTGGACATCAGGAAAAAGTTCCTAACTGTTAGAGCCATACGACAATGGAACCAATGACCTAGAGAGGTAGTGGGCTCTCCGACACTGGAGGCCTTCAAGAGGCAGCTGGACAGCCATCTGTCAGGAATGCTTTCACTTGGATTCCTGCATTGAGCAGGGGGTTGGACTTGATGGCCTTGTAGGCCCCTTTCAACTCTACTATTCTATGATCTGCCAGGCTGCAGTAGCAGAAGGGTAGGGTTGTGCCCTACCAAGTTCTACTCAGAGAAGACCCAGTAAAATTAATGGACATTAATTTAGCCATGTCCGTTAATTTCTGTGGGTCTGCTCTGAGCATGACTGATGGTGGATGCAACCTGCAGCAGCTATAGGGAAATACATTATTACTGTTTCCAAATACCTGAAGGGTGGAAGATGAAGCAGACCTGTTCTCTATTGCTCTGGAGGGACTTTGAACCAACGTGTGGAAATTGGAAGGAATCAGATTCTGGCTGAAGGTTCGGAGAAGCTTTGTAATGCCGTGTGCTGTTTTGACAGTGAGACAGGTTGCCTTGGGAGATGCTGGGCTCTTTCACTTCAGCAGAGGCTAGCTGGCCATTGGCCAGACATGCTGTAGATGCATCCTGCAGGGGTCAGGCTAGATGACTTCCAGGATCACTTTCCAACACTGAAATTTTACAATTGTATACCAATGAGACGGCATCTTCCAGTGCAAAGCTGATGGGGTTCGGGACAGCTGCATGACTCGCCTGACTGTCTAGTGGTACGGCCGGCTCTGACTGCGAGCTCAGTTCTGGTACTGCAAACAAAGACCATTTCACAAGTTCATGGCAGATTGGAGCCTCTTAACACACTTCACCACTCCCCTCACCCCAGTTCTGGGAGCAAAATAAAAGTCCAGGGACCTCTTTGGGGGCCACAAGGCGTAAGGGCTGACTGACTTCCCTCTCTTATTTTTGGCCTGTCTCAACTCCGTCTGCATTCTTGTTTGTCAGCAGGTTGCACATCCTGCAATTGGCTTCTGCCTCAGCTACAGATTTAAAATCCAAAATAAAACGGCGGCTCCCGCAGAGGAGTTGCACGCGTAAAAGTGTCCAGTTCTGATGCACTGGGGCATGTCAGACTTCGCCAGCCCGGTGCCTTCCAGATTGTTTTGGTCGACAACGCCCATCAATCTGGTGATTCCCTGCCCTTGAGCTGATGGGGATTGTAATCCAAAGCCATCTGGGGGGCACCGGGTTGGCGAATACTGGGCTTTCTCAGACAGTGGGCAATAGAGTTTGCTATTAGCTGATGAGATAAATTTGGGGCCGCTGAAGCGCTTCCAAACTTTCCTAATCTTCCTTCTCCTGCTGGCTTAATTTCTCAGTTGTTCTAAGATAGAAAGAAGCAAAATGCTGTTAAAGTGTCTCTGTGTTGCAGGGCTGTGCTTGTGTCGTTTATGTAAGCACAGAGTGTAGGAACCCGACTGAACAAGCTAATCTTTCTGTATCGTCGTGCTTCCAAGATGCAAGCTATTAAAGGCTGTGGGGGTGGGTGGGGTAGCAGATGCCCACTTTTTCTGAGAGGTTCCCTCTTCGGACTCTTCAAGGCTGCATTCATCCAGGGTCTTGGGGGGAGGGTCTCAGACCCTTACCTTTTGGGGAATTGTCTCCAGCATCCTATGAGCCAATGAGCATGAAAGGGAAGTGCATTAGCCACCACTGCCTGGGCTGGAGTTGGGAGTCCAACAATATCTGGAAGTCCAAAGGTTCTCCATCTCTGCTGCAAAGAGAGGCTGACTTTTTTTGCATCATCTCTTAGCACTTTAATTATTCTGGATCCTGACGTCTGTTTTACCACCATCACCCAGTCACCGGTCTATTACTATTGTCATTTGTTTGCTTGCTGTTGATTATCATAATAATTTTCATTATCCTATCAGCTGCTTGGGATGCTCTCTGAGCAGCATCAAGGGATAACATGTGAACTGTGAAAATGCAATTGATGCTTTTATTCGGAAAGCGCCGCCGGCGTTCCTTTGTGTTGAGTGCTTTTAATGCACAGATTGACTAATGGGGCTTTGAGTGAATTTTGACTCCAGGCTCGGGTTCAGTGCAGCCCTCAGAAGCTGGCCTAAAAACAAATTGATTTCCCTAGGCATGCATCGAAATTGCGGAAAGGACTACATTGGAACTGGAAGATGATGAAGCCTGTCAGGGCCTGTTAGCCATGCCCACTACCTTTCTTTAGTAAATATGCTTAGCCCCCTTTGAAAGCCATCTAAGCCCGTGACTGTGGCCTGATGTTGTGGCAGCAAATGCTATAAATTAATCGGCATGCTGTCTGATGAAATGTTTCCTTTTGTCTGTCCTGAATCTACTGCCTGTAAATTGTATTGAGGGCAACCCCAAATTCTAGTATTATGAGACGGGCTGCATTCAGCTATATGGTTTATTGTGACAGGAATGAAGTTAGGCAGTCCCAGAGCTCATACCCCTTTTCCTGTTTTGGTACAGCTACAGCTTCCACTTCTCATTTTAGTCAACCAGTTTAAGCACTTCATCAAAATCCCAATCTGTGGTTATTCTTAACTCTGGTTTGTTGAAACAATCCAGCTTCATAAACAATGGTTTGGTTTATTCCAGACAAACCATAGTTGACATTAATCAAGGGTTTGACAAGCTGTGGTTAAGAAGAAAGGAAGCTGAAGCTTCTGAATGTCTCCTTGCAGCTGTGCCAGAGGAGAGTGCATGAGCCTGCGAGACCAGACTTGTCATGTCACAATAAACTATGGTTTATTTTGACATCTGAATGCAACTATAGAGTGAAAGATGTCTGTCTGCTTTCTCGCTGACAGCCTGCTTTCCCTTATAGGAAAACTGGCCCAATCTGTTGCTTGTGTTGGTTGCTCCACTTTTTTTCCAGCTGTCAAAAGTCTAAGCAGGAACATTCAAGGTTTGTCCTGCTATGCTGATGAAACATTGGAATGCAGATGCAGAAGGATCATATTTTTTGACCCGAATCTTGTTGCTTTTGAAGTTCAGTGCTTAATGTGCAAATTTCTTGACCATTAGAACATAAGAGACTGCTGGGTCAGGCTAGTGGCCCATCTAGTCCAGCATCCTGTTCTCACAATGGCCAACCTGTTGACCACGGAAAGCCTGCAAGCAGGACCTGAGTGCAAAGAGCGCTCTCCCCTCCTGCGGTTTACGCCAACTGCTATTTGGATGCATTCTGCCTCTACCAATGGAGGCTGAGCCGAGCCATCATGGCTAGTAGCCCCCGATAGCCTTTTCCTCCATGAATCCATCCAAGTGGGTGGCCATTGCTGCCTTTATGGGAGGAAATCCTGTAGTTTAACTCTGCGTTGTGTGAAGAAGTCCTTTCCTTTGTCTGTTCTGAATCTTCAAACATTCAGCTTCATTGTCCACCAGTTCTAGCGTTATGAGCAGGGCTGTGGAGTCGGTACACCAAACCTTCGACTCCGACTCCTCTATTTTTCTACTGTCCGACTCCAACTCCACCCAAAATTGCTTCCAACTCCACAGCCCTGGAAAGCAATGTAAATGTCTTTTTAAATCGGAAGCTCTCGTAGGAGCATTTTTATCGCTGCCTGAATATGCGCTGATCTTGGCATCACAGCATTTGTCTTCATCTGGGTCCTGTGTCATGCACTGACACACAAAATGTTTTCCATCCTGAGTTATGGTGAAATGCTCAAATACAGCTGACCTCATGGGATGCTTCTTTGACATTTTGAATTTATATTTTTAAAAATTTCTACCGACTCCACCCAAAATTGCTTCCAACTCCACAGCCCTGGTTATGAGAGGGAGAAAAGCTGTTCTTTATCCATTTTCTCCTTGCCGTGCATAATTTTATACACTTCTATCAGGCCGCCTGTGATTCGCCTTTTCTGTACACTAAAGAGCCCCAAATGCCGTGACCTTTCCTCATAGGGGAGTTGCTCCATCCCCTTGATCGTTCTTTGTTAGAAGTTCACCTGCCTTCTCCCTCCCTTTCACGTTTCAGGCCCAGGCATGTGTCCTCCTTCAGAAAGCTCTGCAGACCCGAGATTTCAAGCTCTCACTATCTGAAAATGAATGGGAGGCCCTGATTCGGGAGAGCATCAGCCAGGTCACAGAGGTGAGATCTTCCATTCTGATCGTAAAACAAGGTTTTAAGTTGTTCAGATAAAACGTCATGCTTTTGCCCCTGTCGCTGTCTTGAGGGTATGATCTGGTGCGTAGGCAGGCAGCTTGTACTAATTGGAATGCAGATGCGTGAGCCAAATGGGGAGATTAGACGATTAAATACCAATTTAAATATTTATCCAATGTATATGCAATGTAGTTCTTTATATATGGAAGATTTATATCCTGACTTTCAATCAAACGACCCTCAAGATGGCATAGATTGTCGTAATAGAAACAGAAGAAACTGTCTTATACTGATTTACACCATTGGTCCATCTAGCTCAGTATTGTCTACACTGACTGGCAGCAGAGGCTCTCCAGGGCTTCAGGCAGGGGTCTCTCCCAGCAGTTTCTGGACTGAGATAGCCTGACCACTGTTGTCCATGCACTGGTAATCTCCAGGCTTGATTACTGTAATGCACTCTATGTGGGGCTGCCCTTGAGGTTGGTCCAGAAGCTGCAGCTGGTGCAAAATGCAGCGGCGTAATTGTTCACTGGGGCAGGGTATTGCCAACATGTCACCCCACTGCCGAAAGAATTGCACTGGCTGCCCATTTGCTACTGGGCCAAGTTCAAGGTCCTAGTTTTGGTGTACAATACAGCTTGGAACCAGGATACCTGAAAGACCATCTTACCCCTTATATACCCAGCTGATCACTGCGCTTTGCAGGTGAGGGCCTCCTGCAGATACCATCTTATCAGGAGGTCTGTTCTGCACAACATAGGTTAGTGTGGCAGCACCTACCCTGTGGAACTCCCTCCCCTTAAATATTAGACAGGCGCCATCTCTGTTATCTTTTTGGCGCCTATTGAAGACCTTCCTCTTTCAACAAGCCTTTTAAGTAGAGACCTTATCCCAGTCTGCTTCTGTGTTGGAATTGCTTTTTAATACATTTTTAAACCCTTTTTAAAATTATTTTTAAACAATATGTTTTTTAACTTTTTTAAAAAAAATGTTTTTAAAGTTGTTTTGTTTTAATGTATATTAAGGTCTGTTTTTATGATGTTTTAAAGTGCTTTTAGTGCTTTTGTTTGCCGCCCTGGGCTCCTGCTGGGAGAAAGGGCGGAATACAAATTAAATAATAAATAAATCCTACCTGGAGATGCCACTGGGGATTGAACCCGGGACCTTTTGCATGTAAGGCCAATGCTCTGTTACTGAGCTACGGCCTCCCTCAGCTATAGTTTTCCCCACGCTCACTGCAAACCCCCAACAACAACCCTCTTAGATCAGACCAGAGATCTGATGCCCTGTTCCCCACCATGACCAACCAGATGCCTTTCAAGCAAGGCACAAAGGCATTGGCATCCCCCAGTTACCTGTCCCCAGCACCAGGTGTTCAGCGATAGACTGCCTCTGAACATGGAAGTTCCATTTAGCCATCCTAATAGCTCAAAAGACCAACCTTTCCTTCCAATCCTCTTTTCTGAAGAACATCTCCGATTGATGGATCATGCAAAGGGTCCATCTGATCCTGCATCCTGTGTTCTGCTGTGGCCAGCCAGATGGCTCTAGAAAGCCCAGGAGCAGGGCTGGAGGGCAACACTCCTCTCCCAGTGCAGTTAGGCATATAGGGACATAGGAACCGTCTTTATAATGAGCCAGAACCACTGGTCCACCTACTTCAGTATCGTCTACCCTGACTGGCAGCAGAGGCTGTCCAGGGTTTATGTCCTGACTTTCAATCAAGATGGCTTACAACAGATTGTAATAATAGAAACAGAAGAAGTGTCTTATACTGACTCACACCATTGGTCCATCTAGCTCAGTATTGCCTACACTGACTGGCAGCTTCAGGCAGGGAGCCTCTCCCAGCGCTACCTGGAGATGCCATTGGGGACTAAACCTGGGACCTTCTGCATGGAAGGCAGAGGCTCTAACCACTCAGCTACAGCCCTTCCCCCAAGCACACACAGTCCAGTCACTCTTAGTGAATGGAAGCAGAGTATCCCTTTCACTCTTGCTTGCTTCCAGAGTTCCAGGGCAGCTGTCAGTTGGAGCAGGATGCTTATCTATTTATTTACAAAGATTTATAAATCACTCCATCAAAGAACTCTGTCAGCGAGGTACATAAGAACATTGCAGATTTCACAATTGGTTGCTAAAATCCACAAAACTATTAACCCCTCCCCTCCCCAGAAATAAACGTTCAATAATTATTGTTAAAGCACAGATGAAATCATCCAAGACATTTAAAATTGTATGTCTGTTTCCAGAGACAGATATTTAATGAAATAAAAACAAAGCTTCCAGCAAGCATCTGTAGCAGGTGTGGGGAACCTTTGGTCCTCCAGATGTTGCTGAACGACAACTCCCACCAGCCCCAACAATTCCTCCCCCTATCTTTATTATTATCTGCTTTACAGCTCCACATTTTGTGTCCAGCTGCACACTGAAAAGCCTGTGCCTTCTGCTGCATCTTACAAGGTGCAGATTCCTGCCCTGAGCAGGGGTTGGACTCGATGGCGTTATAGGCCCCTTCCAACTCTACTATTCTATGATTCTATGGTTGGGCTGTTTATGGAGTCAGCTGTGGTTTAGGTCCTCAGCCATGCTAAGAATACCACGCAAGTGGATCACCAGGAAGCTTGTCTTCTGTGTCTTGGCGCCAAATTTGGTTTCAGAATTTGGAAAGTGTGGGTTGTAGCCAGTATCGGTCCTTCTCAGTTGGAATTTATGGACATTGCTAACTTGAAATGGAAACGGAAGTGGACTGCCTTCAAGTCAATCGTGACTTGTGGCGACCAAAGCGGTATTCAGAGGTTGTTTCCTCTGAGGCTGAGAGGCAGTGACTGGCCCAAGGTCACCCAGTGAGCTTCATGGCTCTGTGGGGATTCGAACCCTGGTCTCCCAGGTCATAGTCCAACACCTTAACCACTATGCCACACTGGCTCTCTCATTGCTAACTTAGGTCTATTGATTTCAGTGTGTCTACTCTGAATAGGGCCGACGTTGGATGCAGCCGTAAGTTTCTAGCCCACCTTGTTGGTAGAGGGTGAAGCTTTTGAAAATATGCCCAGAGGGGTTAAATTTAGCCCTCTGATCTACTTCTATGATCTACTTTTTCCTTTTTAATTTGGATCCCCGTGGACTACCAATATGACCCACATTTGCAAAGAAAAGGTCCATACTCTGGATCTCTGAATAATTTGGGTATAGCTATGAGATTTCAGTAATCCTAAGTGTGTGCATTTTTACTGGAAAACAGCAGTGGGCGAGCATTGGGTCTAATTAGGCGCCCCAGGCCTCTGAATGTGGCTTCCTCAGGCCAATTTGACCGATCCACACCCACCGGTCAGTCTCTTGACGTGATATGACATCAGGTACGGAGATCTGTGGTCAGAGATCTTAGCGCTAAGCAGCCCAGCACTGATACAGCGTTGGGATAAGAGATAAGCCTCTGACTGCTCTTTTGACAGGAAAGAGCAAGCAAAGGCTGGTCACCGACCTTAACACTGTATCAGCACTGCGGTAACTGTCAAAGAGCAGCCAGCACTTCTCTTATCTTTTACCTGAGCGTTGAGGATATTGTCAAGTGGGCAGCCCCAGCCACCTATCAAAATGGCCCTCCGGCCGAATCCCACTGAAGAGCCTAAGAGCGGCCCTGATGGATCAGACCAGAAGGCTACCCAGCTCAGAGTCCTGTTTCACATAGTGGCCGGTCAGGTGCTTCTTTAAAGCCCACTAACAGGGTGTGAAGGCAATAGCCTTCCTCTGTTGCATGTTGTCAGAGGTGGACTGCCCCTGTATATGGAGGTTCTAGTCCTTACTACTATGTCTAATAAGTGCTAGCAAAGTCCCATAAATAGCGCAGCCGGAGTCCGGAGAGAAAAGTCCTGATAACACTTCACTGAGCAAACTGAACAAAAAACTGTGTAAAATTTGAGGAGACAGGAAGACAAAGGTTTTGTCTTTCTTAGGCCAGGTCTTGTACAGAGTAGGAAGACATTCAATTAACCATACAGAGGGAAAACTCCCTCAGAACTACACAGCCAGTCAGAGCACCCATGCTGCCTCACTAAAGATCATGCCACTCTGCCTGGTTGCTAAGCAACAGCTCCTCTCATCCCCTTTTGCTCGAATTAATCCTTAAGTGACACACTGAATGATCTCTGCTGTTGTGCTTTCAACAATAAGAACATAAGGAGACCCTTGCTGGGTTGCACCAAAGATCCATCCAGGCTAGGTGTGGGGAGCCTTTGGCATCAGCTGCCCCCCCTGCTGCTTACCAGAGGGAATCCCATCAACCAATGATCAGCTCCTTTTCCCAGGGAACTCTGGGAACTGTAGCTTCATAAGCAGTGGAATTGGGGCCTCCTAACAATTCTCAGTGCCCTTAACAAACTACAGTTCCCAGGATTCCTTGGGGGAAGCCATGACTGTTTAAAGTGGTATGATGGTGCTTTAAATGTATGGTGCGGATGGGGCCCCAATCAGGGCCGGGAACTGTTGGCACTCTTGGCCGTATCTGGCCCCCAGGACCTCATATCCAGCCCGCAGGTTTCTCCAGGGAAGCCCTCCCCACCTCCACGGCCCCACCTTCTCTCAGCACTCCCCTCCCAGGCAGCTCCTCTGACGCCGGGAGTGGGTAAAAGGGGGCTGCGGAACCCCAAAGTGAGACTGAAGCGTGTCACCATCTCCACAGTGGGACCACCTCCAGCTGTGGCTCCCCAGTACTTCGATCTCACCCACGGTCAAGCTTTGAACCTCACTCGGCTCTGCCCCAGCCCACCACTGTAGCCTCCAAACATTTTCCCCAAAGGGTAGGCAGCCCTTGAGGAGAGGGTGGGATTTTCCCCATTGGTACCCGAGGCGATCCACCAGGAATTAACCCGTTCCGCTTGTGATGCACCAGCCGCCTTTTGCTCACTCCTGCCTCAGCACCATGTGTGTGTGTGTGTTGGCCTTGGGGCCTTCTCAAAATAAAACTCCATGTCTCAGTCATTGCCCTGAGCTGCATGAAACGAACTGCAGATATGAAAGATTTGTTAAAAAAAATTCCCGTGTTTGCCCTTTTCAGTTCTGAATGCAACATCTCAAATATAAACTCTTCCCCTTGACATTTGAGTCCCTTGAATTTGTTGCCTTTGTACGTAGGTTTGGTTTTTTAAAAATGGATTTCGGCAAGCATGGCACCTCGATGTGTTTTGCAACAAACCGGAGGTTTTCCTCCCCAAAATCTGACGTTCTGTTTTGATAAGTATATGTTTCATTGTGAGCTGTTTTGAGCATAGTTTGCTGTGGAAAGGCAACGTATCCTGCAAACTGACTGTCTCAGTTGCTACTCATTCTGTTTACACGGAGCTTCGGTTTTGCCTTATTAATGCTGCGACATCCTTGCTTAAATCAGCAGAATTGCTGCAGGGCCTGTATGTTGAAATCTGTCACTGTTATTAAAAGCATAAATAGATGGCGAGTGACATGTTATGGTGGCTTGAGGCTGAACCTAGTAGCAAAAACAGAAGTGTGTGTGTATGAGCTTGGGGAAGGAGGGATAATATTGTAAAAAATGCATTCATGGCTGTTCAGAGAGGATTGTGCATGGAAAGGGGCTCCCTTCGTGAACTCCTCGTGTACCAGGCACCTTCGCTTTTGCCAATCCAGAACTTGTCTGGGATCCTGATGTTGGAGAGATTTATTTTATTTTAATTTTTTTTAAAGATCTTTGCTGCCAGATTTTCTTTTGGCACAAAGGCTGCTAACGGAGAGGGTGATGGGGCTACCTTGCCGATATATCACTCTGCTTTGGAACAGACCTGCTGGACTCATAGATTTACCTCTGCGTTCTGGCAGAACAGAGGCAGCCCATAATGTATTTGCTAGGGATGATACGGGGCACCCTGCTCTGCCCGGAGAGAGGAAGCATTTCCATGGCAACGCTGGGGCGTACCAGGAGGCTCTAGACCGTGCAGGACGGCTGCGAGGTGGGGGCTTCTCCCATCGTGAATCTTTGAGGCTGTTCCTTCGGGATCCCAGGGAGGAGCGTGGGCGCCCCCAGAAGGAATGTGGCTTGGCTAAGGTCCCTCTGTGGATGCAGAAAGGTTGCTTGGAATTTAGGCTAGTCTCTAGCTAGCTAGTTTTTCTCCAGGAGAGAACGGTTGTCTGTTGCATATAACCAGAGCGGGATGGGTTAGAAACATAAAGGCTCTTCAGTAGTGCTTGCATTTTGCTGCCTTTCTCTCAAGGTTGATTCAAGTAAATAAAAATAAGAAAGATGATGATGATGGATTGCCTTCAAGTCGATCCCTAGTTATGTTGACCCTACGAACAGGGTTTTCATAGTAAGCGGTATTCAGAGGGGTTTTTCCATTGCCTTCCTCTGAGGCTGAGAGGCAGTGACTGGCCCAAGGTCACCCAGCGAGCTTCATGGCTGTGTGGGGATTCGAACCCTGGTCTCCCAGGTCCTAGTCCAACACCTTAACCACTACACCACACTGGTGTAGGTACCACTGACAATAAATACTTCTAATGGTAGCAAATACGTAGAGTTCAAAGTGTTCTCATCGTTACCCGTTTTATTCCATTTGCCCTTTCTTTACTCGCTTGTCCCCGTGTCGACCTTTATATTGTAAGCTCCTCGAGGCAGAGGCCTCTTGTACTTTTTCAGTTACCTTGCGCGCTGAGGGCACTTTAGAATTAACAACAATCTGGTGAGTTAGGCCGGTATTGTTATTCGGAGCGGCAGCCAAGTCAGGGACAAATGTATTGATACCAGTTCTATAAACTAGAGTCGATTTGGTTACCACTGTAAGATTCTGCCCATTCAGTGGCTCATTCTGGAGCAAACTGACTTAAGGGATTTCAGCAGACAAATCCCCCTGACTGTAGAACTGTGTGTTCAGAATGTATTGGGGTTTTGTACAGCTGGCCTCAGTAAATCTGCCTCTTTTCACCTGTTAGGTTTCGCTGTGTGGGGCTGCCCCCCTCTGGGAACACTGACATTGAGAGGGTATTAAGTTCATGGCAAAGCTGAGATTCGAATTGGGGTCTCCATGCTTCGTAGCTCAACTACTTTGGCACTGTTTCCAAGGATGCAGCTCTGCTGCTTGGCGTGGCAGGGTCGGCCTCCTCCGGTAGTTTGCTGTTACTGCTGTGAGTCATCTTGGATGCTCTATGTTAGAGGTGGGATCTGGGCTCCCACCTCCCAGCTGCTTGCGGGCCACTTTGACAGGTGGGCCAGGCCACCCACCTGTTAATCACCTGACATCACCCTGGTGTCAGGTGACCCAACTTCAGAGGAAACAATTAGGACCAGTTCAAACCAGGCCTGTAAAAGAACTTTTTTTTTCTTTGCAGCCTGGCTTGAACTCAAGCCAGCTCCCAAGGAAGATCCCTGCTGCAAACAGGGCGTGCTGTCGGCGCTGAGTTTAAATCCAGCACCGAGTGCAAGCCCTGCTTTTGGCAAATGGAACCAAGCCCAGCCGAGAGATTGCATTTGGTGCCAAGTTTAAAAGGTGCCAAATGCAAGTCCTGCTTACCAAGGAACAATCTGGAGCACAACTTTAAAAGCTCCCGTTCGTTCCTTTTCAGCTGCCTCTTCACACGCCCCACGCCTGATGTCGAAACTGCCTCGCATGCCAAATTAGGACCTCTGCCAGGCCTAATCTGACTGGTGGGCCAGAAGTTCCTCTATATAGACCAGTGGTTCTCAAACTCTTTAGGTTCGTGGCGCACTGTAAAACATATAAAAATTTTCTGGCGCACTTCGCGTACAAAATTAAAAATATATTAATATATATTAATTGATCATGGATGTAATAAATCTGTATACAAATGGGTTTCTTATTTTTAAAATATACTTTCATAATATTCGTGGCACAGCTAGTCACCTCTTGCGGTGCACCGTTTGAGAATCACTGATATATGGGATCGAAGCAGAGATGGATATGTACATAAAGGAAAGCATCACTGGGCAGATTTCAAAAATGTTTAATTCTGCGGCCCCCATGAAATCTCTGGGTCAGAGCAAACTACAGTCTGGCACTTGCCCTGATTTATTGCACGTTACGCTCGAGTCAAAAGCTGATAAGAGAAAAATCAATGCATTTGAAATGTGGTGTTGGAGGAGAGCTTTGTGCATACCATGCACTGCAAAAAAGACAAATAATTGGGGGTTAGAACTATCACTAGGAGCTAAAATGATGAAACTGAGGTTATCATACTTTGGACACATCATGTGAAGACATGATTCATTAGAAAAGATAATAATGCTTGGAAAAACAGAAGGAAGTAGAAAAAGAGGAAGGCCAAACAAGAGATGGATTGATTCCGTAAAGGCAGCCACAGACCTGAACTTACAAGATCTGAACAGGGTGGTTCATGACAGATGCTCTTGGAGGTCACTGATTCATAGGCTCGCCATAAGTCATAGTCGACTTGGAGGCACATAACAATAACAACAAATGCTCGAGCCAAGTTGAGGATCAGGGCTGTGCATATAGAGACCTGCCCTGTCCATAGGCAATTGAACCTGGAGACAAAATGGAGCCTCAGTTGTGCAGTCCAGTGCTATTGAGCCTCCTTGCTGAGCTGATTCCCAGAGAACAACCCTTTTATTTAACTGTGGGAGGCTAGCTGGAGATGATGCGGGTGGTTTCAGGGAGACATAGCAGTTGCCAGGGCATGGCTTTCTTTATTATTTTGTTTAAATGTCCTCTTTGTTTCCAAGTCTTTTCCCTCCTCCTCTGGAAAATGGGATAGTCTGCAGAACGAGAAACCGTCACTGCATTTTTTGATTAGGACACAGACCATAGTTCAGTGGCAGAACCAGCTGTGCATGCAAAAGGCCTTGGCGTCTCTGGTTAAATTAATCAGGTAGCAGCTGGTGGGGAAAAGCCTCCACCTGAGATTGTGCAGAGCCGCTGTCAGGCAGAGTGGACAATACAAGTCTGGAGAAGGCCAATGGCAGGGCCGGCCCTCCCATTAGGCAAAACCAGCCAATTGCATTGGGGAGGGCAGAGAATTAGTAAGACGGCAGCAGCGCCCTCCCTCCTCTCTGCCTCATTCTGAAGAAGGGAAGGGGTCCTTAGTGAGTGAGGCATTCTGGTGGTCCAGGAGAGTGCCTGTGTTGGATGCTTTTTAACATTACTTTTTAACATTACTGTGCTTAACGGTACTTTTCACGTGTCTTGTGCTGGCCAGACTTGTGGAATCTACTTTGTTTGTTTACTAGAACCCCAAAGTCCACTACCTGGAGCCAGGTGCAGAACAATGGTTGAGGAGTCAGTTGGAGATAGACAGATGGGCAGACACTTAGAATTAAGGAACAGCAAAGGAGTTAGCGTTTCATTTATCACTTGCAGGACTGCCTTACCCCGGATGTGCCCACTCAAGCACTTCAACCTGTGGAACAGGCATTGCTATCGGTGTCACATAATACTCATTCCCCACTTCTAAGAAGTCATTCTTTTAGTGTGGCAGCATCTTCTCTTTGGAACTCCCTGCCTGTTGACATCAGGCACGAACCTTCGCTGTATACTTTTGGGCACTTGCTTAAAACTTTTTTGTTTCGGCAAGCCTATCCACATGCATAGATGCCGATGTGTTTTTAAAATGTTTTGTCTGTTGCTGTTTTTAATTTGTTTTAAAAATGTTTTTAATTATTTGCCTTTAGCTGTTTTATTGATAATTTTCATGTCTTTTGTAAACCGCTTAGAGGCTTTTTTAAACAATCAAGCAGCATGTATAAATTTTCATAAACAAATAAAATATTAGGATTTTTTTAGAAATGTGAACAAAGAATTGGTAATGAATTTCCTTTCAAGGGCTAACATTTTGATCTTACATCAGAAGGCAATTTCTTGACTTTTTAATGAATAAAGGTTTTATGGGATAATGGGTCTGGCTCATTTAATAACGCCGACGTCTTTTTCTAGGGTTTTGCAAGGAGCAGACGGCTGGAAGTTGTTTTTTTATAACGCTGCTAATGTTTTGGAGTGGCAGTTTTCTGATCCTGTGCCTGGTTTTCTCTTTAGTAGTGACACTGAGAAAAGTAATGGCAGTAATTAAAATGAATGTTTGAGATCCCTCCTTGTGTTAACAGGATTTTCGTGGTAACCTTTCCCCCTTTTTTACAGACTTTGAAGACAGTGAGTGAGATCAAGATCAAGGTCGACCAAGAAAAGATCATCAAATGTCTGGAGCTACTGAACTACCTCATCAAAACGGTGATCCAACAGGTACACCTCATTTTCCAACCTGCCTGCTTTGACTTTTACCCAGGAGTCTGGAGTTTCTCAGCTCGCACAAATTGCTAAGGTGAACACTTCTTTTAGGCTGTTAGTCCACCTGGCTTCTGTAGTTGAGGATAGGTGTGTCTTGAGCTGGATGGGAATATGAAAAATTAACTCTGTCCATCCATTGGGTGTGGCTTGAAGGTTTGTGCCAGGAGTGGTCTTGACCCCGGTTCCATGTCCTGCCACCTTGTCTCCTGTGCCACCAGTGCTTTGCATCAACCACAAGGCTGGCAGACTCCGCTCTGTGCTGCAAGGGCACTGCCTAGGAAATAGTATCAGCCCTGCCACCTGACTGAGCATTCAGTCAGCTGATCCCAAGGGCCAATCCCTGCCTACCGCTGCCTATAAATCCCCAGGACTTTCTCTTAAATGAGGAGCGGCTTAGCTCATCAGAGAAGACCTGGCCTGGCTATGCCCCTGTTACATTCTACTGACTTTCAGGGTCCATAGGGGGTTCTGAGAGCCCAACACAAGTAGCGTGGTCCAAAGGTGGATGAGCTGAGTTTCAGAAGGAGCCATCGGAGAGACCAGAGGCAGGTAAACAGAGACTGGCACAAGCTAGTACCTGAACTCAGCCCCTGGCCTGGCTTGTGTCACACTCTGTTTACCTGGCTCTGGTCCCTCCAAGCGCTGCTTCTGAAATTCCACCCATCCATCTTTGGACTGTGCTGTTTGCGTTGGGCACTCAGATCTGCCTGCGGACCGTGAAATCTGACTGCTCGGTTGCCTGGCACCCAAGAACGTCTCATTGAATGATTGATTCATTGGATGGATGGATGAAATCAAACAATGAATAGATCATTCATTCATATTCTCTCTCGCAGTGAACTTGATGCGGGGGAAGGAAACAATGAGTTGAAAGCGAACAGTGATGCATTCTGCGTATGCTAAGTGTTGTTCTGGGCTTCTGGAAAAACTGCATGTCAGCTCCAGTTCATCAGTTGATTTTTTTTTTAAAGTATTATTATGTAGGTATCTCTTCGCAAGGTGACCCTTCTTCATTTTTGTGTTTTCATCAGTATTATTTACACTACTCATTTATATCCTGCTTTTCCACTGAGGAGCTCAAGGTGGCATGCATAACTCTCCCCATCTGTTTTATCCCTGCAACAATCCTGTGAGGTAGGCTAAGCGGAGTGGTGGTGACTGGCCTAGGGTCACCCAGTGAGCTACATGGCTGAGTGGAGATTTGAACCAGATCTCCCAGGCCCTAGTGCACACTGGGGGTTTTTCTTTACATTATTAATTGCCTATTAATGTAGTCCTCTCGGCAATGTACAATTTATGCCACAACATTGTTTAAAATTGTTTTTATGTTGTTTTAAATTTTAAAATTGTGTTTTAAATTGTTTATTTGTTTTAATGTTTTTGCTTGCTGTAAACCGCCCAAAGAGCTTCGGCTATGGGGCGGTATACAAGTGCAATAAACAAATAAATAAATAAAATTAAAAAGCATAAATCATCTGGAGAAACTCACTAAAAGCCTGAGTTCTCCCTTGTGTGATCAGTAGTAGATCTCACACGTTGCGAGTGTATAAATAAGGTGACTTTCCAGTTTGTTTGTGAGATCTATTTGGGGGCGCAGCCTTTTCAGTTTTCCTCGGTTGCAGGATATCAGCCGATCTGGACTTATGGACTTCCCTGCTCTCCTCTCCTTTTCTTCAGAAGCTGAATGTGGATCTGACAGAGCTTGGTGATGTGCTCCAGGCGCTGAGTCAGCATGGAGGCTTTGGGAAATCCGCACGACTCGACGATATCTACTGGAACGCCATGAAGCTACTGGGCTTCACGTAGGTGCCTTGCATCCTGATCAGGGGCCAAACCTGACACGTTAATCATATGGTCGGCCCTTTTGTGTATACTTGGTGTTTTTGTTTTTAAACTAAATCAGGTGTGGGGAAACTGTGGCCCTCCAGATGTTGAGGAACTACAACTCCCATCATCCCAGGCCCGTTGCCCATGCTTGCTGGGGCTGATGGGAGTTGCAGTTCAGCAACATCTGGAGGGCCACAGGTTCTCCACACCTGGGCTATATAAAAGCTGCATGAGAGACCCCAACGGGAGAGCTGCAGTGGATACCATGTTTGACTAGGGACGTGAAAGACCTGGGTTCAAATCCCAAGTCAGCCATGAAGCTCACTGAGGGTGAACCCGGGCCAGTCACTGTCTCTCAGCGTAAACTACCTCACAGGGTCGTTGTGATGATAACATGGAGAAGGGAGGAACCGTGGGTTGCATCCAGCTTCACCCCTAACAATCAGGTGGGCTAGAAATTTAGGGTTGCATCCGGTGCCAATCCTGCTCGTTGGAATTAAGAGGCTTAAGTTAGTCATGTCTGTTAATTTCAATGGGGTTACTCTGCAGAGGACTAATGTTGGATCCAACGCCACACTGAGCTCCTTAGAGGAATGGTGGGGTGTAAAAGTAATAATAGTCATGTGGATAAGGAGTGGGGGGGGGTGAAAGGCTGCAACGTCTGGTGCCGCCCGTATTCCAGAATTCCCCCTGGTCACCCACAGTTGCATTTTAGTAAATAAAGAAAAAGTTTCCAGAGGCTAGTCAGGTCTGGTGTGGCCCTCAGTGTTCAGGTAGCTTCATATTGAAGCAGATGTTTTACATGCAGGGGCTTGCAGGTTTGGTCCCTGGCACTGCCGCACTGAAAAGAGTGTGAGGCAGGAGGGCTCTCTGTGGTTGAGAGCTGATGCCAGTCCGGGCAGGTTAGTTTTCCCCAAAGAAGAAGCCTGACTGCCGGATCAGGCCAGTGGCCAATCTAGTCCATCATCCTGTTCTCACAGTGGCCAACCAAGTGCCCCGATGGGAAGCCTGCAAGCAGGACCCGAGCACACAAGCACTCCCCCCTCCTGCGGTTTCCCGCAACTGGTAACCAGAGGCATCCTGACTCCGACCGTGGAGGCAGAGCACAGCCAGCGTGGCTAGCAGCGAAAGCCTTCTCCTCCGTGGATTTGTGTGAGCCTCTTTTGAAGCCCTCCACGCTGGTGGCCATTGCTGCGCCTTGCAGGAGCGAATGCCCAGGTGCTGTTGAACTCCAACTCGCATCAGCTTCAGCCAGCGTGGCCAGTGGTCAGGGGCGTTGCACCCCAAAACATTTCGAGGCACCCCGGTTGGGGGAGCCTGGAGAAGGTGATATTGGGCTGGAGGGAGCCAGAGGTTTTACTTGGTATAAAGTGGCTCCCATGCACTCCCTCCCCCTTTCCCACTGCCCTCTCCCTCCCTCTCCCTCTCCTTCCCCTCCCCCTTTCTCCATTCCCCCCTCTCCCCGCCTCTTCCCCCTCCCCTCCCTCATCTGTCTCTCTTTAACACACACACACACAGAGGCCCTTTGCTATCCCATGATTTCTCCAGCAAGCCTGCTTCTCTGTACACTATCCTTTTGTAATCAACCTGGACCATCCGTATATCTCCTCCTCTTCTCTTGCTGTGCAGGCGGCCGCCAAAGGAGAAAGCCTCAGCCCAGCCAGAGAAACCAACTGGAGCAGAGCCGCCAAAGCGGAAGAAAAAGGGTTTCCTCCCGGCCACCAAGAAACGCACAAACCGCAAGAAGGCCCCGCCCAACCAGGCCCAGGAGAACGGCACCGAGAGGAGCGGCAAAGAAGCCAGCGCCATTGGAGCCAGCGCCACCCCTGTGGGGAAGAAGAAGAAAAAAAGGAAGAGGAAGAACCGAGGGGGGGGCGGGCAGGGCCAAGCGCCCAAGGAGGGTCCTCCAGCAAAGAAGCGGCCACCAGGGGGCAACAAAGAGGCGCACACGCAGCAGGGCAATTTGAAGCGGCAGCAAAGGAGGCGGAAGCAAAAAAAGGCAGCGGAGGCCTAATTTGTGAAGAGAGGGACTTCTGGAGAATGGGGATGCGTAGAGCAGCCTTCGCCCACCTGGTGCACCCTCCAGATGTTTCGGACTACAACTCCCAGTTGGGCGAAGGCTGGTACAGAGAAAATCTTTTGCACCGTTGTTTGGTTTAAATTATCCATGTTGCTGAGCACAAATGTATGGATCAAATCTTTTTTTAAAAAAGAATTTATTTTAAAAAAACCCGAAAGAATTCAACTTAACTATACTACTATAATCATACTATAGTCTACTCCTACTGGTAATACATTACACCTGCTTGCAACGCAACTGCTGTGCTCCAGAGTTTGCCAGCCTTGAAACTGGAAACGGGTTTGGCTTCCTCAGCTAAACGCGCGCGGAAAAGCGGTACTCTAAGGAGCCACAAATGCATTTGGTGTTTACATTGAAACCGTGTCTTTTATTTGATGTGGATTAAACCGAATCTTCCACAAACTTTCAGATTTATGGTGACCCTCTTCAAATTAGAGATAGCCTGGCCTTTTTTTAAAAAAAAAATAACATAAGGCTTGCAAAGTTACTTTATTGTTGAACGAATGCAGTTTTTATAACTCACGGATAAAAATGTAAAAACAAAATCCTTGATTAAAAAAAATAAAGTTTTGTTTTTTAAAAAAAGCTAGCGGTGGCCAGGTCTGTGTTAGAACTGGCTCAATATATTCTCTACTTGTTACCTAGAGAGGAAAATAAGAATGGATACCCATCCACCCCCACTCTGTAATAAATTAACAACTATTCAATTGAGGAATATCATAGAGTTGGAGGAAGCCTCAACACTCATCAACACTCACCAATGAAGGAAGTCAGTGGTTACAGTCTCTTTGATACGTGTCCATCTAGCGCAAGAGTGGGGATCCCAAACCATGCCCACCCACCCCATCAGCTGACATGACTTGTGACATCCTGTGATGGATGGAAGAGCAGGGTTAAATCCTGCGTCGGCTGCACGGGCCTCTTTCCACCAGGGAACAAGCACATGCAGCCAAATTGGGCAGGTTTCCATGCAAACCGCTTCCTGATTCAGGCAGGGGTTTCCATCAGAATCCCAACTTCGGGACTTCAAAGCACCTTGCACTTCCAGGATGCACACCTTAACGTGGTGAGGGGGTTTGAGAGTGTTGAAGAAGCTGAGAGCAATAGTCTGGACCAAGAGGCTACTAGCAGGGTCACCCAAGACTGGAAAGATGAGAAACTGGACAAAAACTGACATCCTTCCAGCCCTGGGTCTGTATATACGATCTGGAGACTAAAGACTAATCTTGATGCGGCTAATACAGTCTTGTTTTCCAAACAACAGATGAGGAGTTAAGCCAGTGCGTGGGCTGTACCACTTTCAGGCAGCCCAATGCTTGAATCACCCTCTGTATGGAAACACAAATCCCTGCATACAGAAATCACATAGGGGAGAAGGTTCCTAGAACACTGACAAGTTACATTTCTAGCTGCAGGGTGTTCTTTTTATAATTTGCACAGAAATGAATGCACACGCACGCAAACCCCCAGCATTTTATAAAGCATGATTCCTGGCACTGAGTCAGTAAGGAATTATATTCCTCCTCTTCTTTGCCCTTCAGCCTTTCCCATCTTGCTTCTCTGTGGGTTTGGATAGGTTTGGATGTGGAGGGGCGTGTCAGAGGATGCTGCGCATCAACTCCATTAATGTCCGCCCTCCCCTCTTGTCAAGCTCACTGTTTAATCTTTCTTTAATGGTACAGTCAGAGCAGGACCCCTCTGTGTGTGCCTTGAAGGAAACAGCTGCTCATCTATTGTGTGTGAGAAGTGTGGGTGGGTTCCCATTGGAGAAAATTCATAATAGGTATTAAAAGTTTCTAGTTAAGAGCCTTGGCTTGGTGAAAAGAGCGGGCTCACCAAGCAGCCGGGCGATTCAAGCTGCCAGGCCCCTTGAGGCAGGGTACCATGGCAACGCTCCATTTACATATCCCTTGCGACCTGGGCTGAGGCCTTTTGACAGGGCAGATACCAACCTCTCTGCCTGTCCTCTTCTGCAACATAGGAAGAGGATTAGCTATTTGAGCGAAAAAGGTTGGACTAAAATGGCTGTCGCCAAAGGCAATAGCCTCATACCCGACTCCCCAGGTGGTGGTGGGGATATCCATCCTAGGGAATTCTGGGTATTCTGGAAGTCAGACGTTAACCATCAGCTTTTCAGGGTCTGAGGGGAAACGGTTCTAATTGCTGGGTGATGGACACGTTGTAAGAGTAAGAACATAAGAAGAGCCTGCTGGACCAGGCCAGTGGCCCATCTAGTCCAGCATCTCACAGTGGCCAACCAGATGCCTGTGGGAAGCCCAAAAGCAGGACCTGAGCGCAAGAGCGCCCTCCCCTCTTGCAGTTTCCAGCAACTGGTGTTCAGAAGCATCCTGCCTCCAACAATGGAAGAACATAATCGCCGGGTTTATGAATTTGTCTAATTCTCTTTTAACGCCATCCAAGTCGGCGGCCACCCCTGACTCCTCTGGGAGCGAATTCCATAGTTTAATTATGCGCTGTGTGAAGGCCTGTCTGTCACACATCTTCCCACATTCAGCTTCAATGGATGCCCACAAGTTCTAGTGCTGTCAATACTCTTTTCTTCAGAACATCCCTTATCCCATCTGTGGCCAGCCAGATGGCTCCTGGAAGCCCAGGAGCTGGGCTTGAGGGCAATAGCCCTCCCCCAGTGTAGTTAGTGTAAGGCTGTTCCTATGTTCCTATAATCCTGAGTCAGATCCACAGATCCATCCAGTTCAGTATTGTCTACACTGACCAGCAGCAACTCTCCACCCAGCCCAACCTGGCAACACCAGGGATTGAACCCAGGCCCTCCAGCATCCAAAGGAAAAGCTGTACCACTGAGCTATGGCCCGTCCCGTGGGGAAAATTGTCATTTTGATTGTTTTAATATTTCAAACCTTTTCAGCCCAGCTGCTACACGGCGGCTTTTCGGATTTGCTTTTCTTCACTGTCATATCCACATCGTGCCTGTTTCTGAGATTGGGGGCAGTGGCGGAAATCGCCGTTGCGGTGACAACAGCAGGCGTTTCCTTGTCATTCCAAAGCCATGCAAAAAAAGACAAGGCTTAAGTGCTTTATTAAAAGGCGGTGCCCCTCATTAAAGGCCTCGGAGGTGACCATTAATACCCCACTCCCAAAAGGCTTCTGAGCGATGCCTTCTCATAAATTCTGCAAATTGGCGCAGCAAATGGAAAGGGGGTAGTCACGGCCTCTCAACCCTCCTATGGGGAGTTGTTTTGTTTAGAGTCGTGTAGCTAGCACGATGAAGTGAGATGATTCATCGTCTCTGCCTGCAAGCTGCAAGGATGTCTGCTTTGCCTAGGTAGGTAATCTGCATTCAGACATGTGTCTGATGATGCAGTGTTTAAATTTGGGGAGTTGGGGGTGCACAAGAAAGCCTCACCCCCAACATCCTTGTGCAGGTCACTCCCCCCCTTCCCCCAATCCCTGAGCTTCCAGCATCAGCAGTAGGGGTGAGCGAGAACTTTGATTCAGTTCACATTTCAATCCAAATTTATGAAATTCGCACTTTCTGAAACAAGATGAAACTGAAACAAAGGCCTCCTTTGAAATTGACACTTATTTGAACTTTGCAATGCAGTTTGCCAACCAAACAAGGTTTATAAAAATGCATATGTCAGGGGAGAAGTGAATACATTGGTGAAAATAACAAGCAAAAATGCATTAAATGATGAGAAATGGCTTGCAAAAATGTGTACGTTAGTCAAAATTGCCTACAAAACTGCGTTTGGAGAAATTTGCACTAGAATGCTGGAGAATTTTCATGAGGATGTAAAAAAATAAATCACAAATTGCTACAGAAATGTGGAGAACTGAATTTACCTTTAAAGAAATGAGAAATTGAGAAGGCTGAAATTGATAGATTTCCCCATCCCTTAATCTGTAGGGAGTTTCTGCTTGGATTCTGCATGAACACCTCTGCACAATTATATGAGTGTCTCTGATTGTGCAAGGCATTCTACAGATGTTCAAGCCCCTGCTAAGGGTGGGGGAGAAATTCAATACTGTCCACATTTAAAGGTGAATCAATCAAATCCAGTTTCCAAAACCATATGAGAATCAAAACACAGCTAATCTGTGGCCCAGAAGATGTTGCTGGAATGCCATCTGTCCTGGTCAATGACCAGGGTCAATAATTTAACAAAATGTATACACTGCTAAGATAAAAAATAAGATAAAATAAGATACTGCTTGATTGTAATGAAACCTCATAGCCGTTTACAAAAAAACCCACCACATTAAAATACAAGAAACAGTTTAAAAAGAGGTATTTAAAAACATTCAAAAACTAATTAAGATCAATAATTAAGCTAAAAGCAGATTAAAACGCATGTAACTTCTAAAGTCAGGATCATTCAGACCATGGTATTCCCGATCTCTATGTATGGATGTGAAAGTTGGACAATGAAAAAAGTGGATAAGAGAAAAATCAAGTCGTTTGAAATGAGGTGTTGGAGAAGAGCTTTGTGCATACCATGGACCGTGAAAAAGACAAACAATTGGGTGTTAGAACAAACTGAACCAGAACTGTCACTAGAAGCTAAACTGATGAAACTGAGGTTATCATACTTGGATACATAATGAGAAGACGAGATTCACTAGAAAAGACAACAATGCTTGGAAAAACAGAAGGAAGTAGAAAAAGAGGAAGATGGATTAATTCCACAAAGGAAGCCACAAACCTGAACTTACAAGATCTGAACAGGGCGGTTCATGACAGATGCTCTTGGAGGTCGCCGATTCATAGGGTCGCCATAAGTCGAAATCAACTTGAAGACACAGAACAACAACAAACTTCTACATTTCTGGATAGGCTTGCCTAAAACAAAAATGTTTTAAGCAGGCGCTGCAAAGAGGACAGTGAAGGTGCCTGCCTGATACCAACAGTGCAGTTCCAAAGTGCAGGTGCAGCCACACGAAAATAACAATTTCTTGCAAATGAGGAAAGGGTATGATGCAGCACTCGAACCCAGGCTGGAATGGATCCAGATAATCAGTCACATCCAGGAGTCTCTCCCAGCCCTACCTGGAGATGCCCTTGGGGATTGAACTTGCGGCCTTCTGCATGCAGGGCAGATGTTCTACTGCTAGGCCACAGCCCTTCCCCAAATAAATACCCATGTACAAATCTGATACAGGAACGCAGGAATCTGCCTTATACCGAGTCAGACAATTGATCCATCTTGCTTAGTATTGTCTGCACTGACTGGCAGTGGCTCTCTGTGGTTTCAGGCACAGGGATCTCTGCGTCCTATCTGGAGATGCCATGGGGGGCTGAACTTGTCCCTCTAAGAACCTGGGACCTTCTGCGTGGAGAAGCAGATGCTCTGTCACTGAGCTACGATCCTTTCCTGTATTACAATGATCCTCCAACATTAACTTCACTGGACCGGCCATGCTGTTCGAATGCCTGATCACCGTCTTCCAAAGCAGCTACTTTACTCCCGACTTAAGGATGGAAAACGGAATATCGGTGGACAGCAAAAGAGGTTTAAAGACGTTCTCAAAGCTAATCTAAAAAAATGTAACATGAGCATCGAGAACTGGGAAGCCTTGGCCCATGAGCGTCCCAATTCGAGGTCGGCCATTATCAAAGGTGCTATGAAGCACGAGTACAGGGCGAATGGGACAAACGAGCTAAGCCGAGGGCACGTCAAACAAATCCTCATCACGAGCATCTTCCATCTGGAAACCTATGTCCTCACTGTGGGAGGCTGTGTGGATCGAGAACTGGCCTCCACAGTCACTTACGGACCCACCATTAAAGACCTTATCTCGGAAGACAATCTTACTCGGCCACGAGTGATCGCCAATGAATGAAGGTTTTTTCCAAAGCACCAATCTCCCTGTGCGCCTCCCCACCCCAGCGGGCAACAATACACGAAAATGTAGTCACAGTGACGATGTGTTTAAATACTTTTTATTTCATAATTTACATCACGACGTATGCATATATTTATATAGATAGATTTATATATATTTGACTATTTGTCTTATACTCTGAGATCCATAATCAATTTCATTGCTCTTAAAAAATAAAATAGCCATTTTTGTCTCTCTCTTTTTTTTTTTTGCTTCTGAAAGAAAATCAGAAAACTGTTTTGAGTCCTGCCTTGTATAACAAGAAAACGTACATGACATTTCCATCCCTTTCCCATGGTCAAAGTGATTGTTTTAAGTGTCTCTTTACAAGAAAAACTACGATGAACAGAGCAAAATGACAAAGCTGCTGCCATCAGAGGTGGATGAAAGGTGGAATATGGGTAGTTGGGTGGGTGGTGTCAATATTATGTTCCCAGCCTGCATGGTTATGCTTTAACCTTCTAGATGCTGATCCGAGAGTGCACCTTTCTAACATTCCTCTATGGCTGAAATTCACACACCCCTCAGGCCTATTTGCATTTCTGTCTGTCCCAACACCAGTGCGCACCTGCGCATGAGACTCTCCTCCCTGCCCCACCCCCTTCTCTCTCTCAAAGACGTTTGGTGCAACGTTGACGCTGGCCTGCAGCTTTTCACTGGCGAGAGTGGAATGGTCTTAATAAACAGTAAAACCTAGTTTCAACTCATTTCCTAGTTTTGTACTTCTCAGTCTCTCTCTCCAGGGTGGATTCCCATGCGCCTGTAGCTCTCTTCAGATACTGTGCATACAAGTCGAGTCAATGGGTGAGGGGGAAATCACTATTCCTGTCCCCACGCCGCACCTTTTACAGCCCTCATCTTCCAGGTTTCTAAGCGGGTTCACGCATAGAAGAGGCTCCTTGCTTCAAACATTTGCCCTCCAACACAGGACCGGCAATGGGTATGTGTGGAGGTAGTGTGTTCATTTCTGCTCCCCCTCCCTTGCCTATTCTCCTTAACTCAGATGGAGAATGCCTAAAGAACGCTTGTAGCACCAGTGCAACGCAGGAAGTTGAAGAGGAAGGATCTCCTTTTGGGGTTGACACTTTCTGTCACGGGAACTGGGGCCATGTGCCGTAAGGGTGTTGTCCATGCAACTGGGCACACCCACTGCCCCCCGAAGATGCTAAAGCTCTTTGAAGTGCCCCCTGACCCCTAAAGGAATTAACTATATTGCACTAGTTACAGGTGGAACGCAAGTTAAAGACTCCTGAATATGTGTGTGTGAGAGAGAAAGAACTTGATCAGGAGGTGCCTGAAACTAAATCCAACTCAAGATCTTTTGGAACAGAAATCACCCTGCAAATCCTCTCTTCCTTTCTGCTGGTGGGAGCCAATCCAGTTCTTGCTGAAGACACAAATCTTTTGCTGTCCCCTCTGAATCAAACAGCGGAGACTGGAGATGGGTTTAATATGGCACCGCCACCTGCCCTCCCTTTCAAAGAGTGCATCGACATCAGCCTAGCAGTTGCCGACTCCTTTAGTTAGTAATTTCCGCAGGAAAGCATTTCAACAGCCAGTGAAAATACAGAGCTGAAGTGGAGGCTGTTCCTTTCTGCCTTGCTCCTGTGCAGACAGAAAAGCAGCAACCATCTTGCATTCCCTGCATTGAATAAAGGAGGATGGAGGATACTGCCTTGGAAAATAGACACTCTAGGCAGCCACTTTTCTGACCTGGAGGACCATCCGCAGGTGGTGAACATTCTAGGCTAGAATGGTCCACAGCACCTCTTTTGCCGTTGCTTCTTCCCACCCTTCAAGCGGTTTGAAATTGCGCCCGGATTCCCCCAGTGGAAAGCTCAACCCCAAATTCCTGGTCAAGACCAAACCCGACAGTGGGCCTGAGGTAGCTCCAGCAGTTTACTGCTAGTGCAAACAACACTGTTAAATGAGACAGATATGTATACTCGTCCACCCAGTCCAATCCTTTTGACCTTCGGCAGAAAGAAAGCATCCTACGCCATGCGATTAAATAATACAAAACAGATGGAGGCTTTCGCCACCAGAATCCTTCTCCAAGTTGAACGGACGTCTCTGGCAAAAGTGGCAGTGTCTTCAACGGGGTCGGAAAGTTTATGCCGCTGATCAAAAGTGAACATCTCCGTCAACTCAAAGTAAAGCTGGACACACAGTCTCCAGGTGTCTCCTGTTGGGGGTGGCTGGGGAAGGGTGCTAAGCTGGAAACGTCCCTCCCTCCGGGCTGGGGTTGACACGGGCACCCCTGCTTAGGAGGACCACGAGCACAGGCCTTGGTGTCTGTCCAGATGTGCTCCAACAGACACCCTCTGGGGCTGAGCTGTGGCAGCACCATCTCGCTGCATAAGGGGTCCCTCTCCCCCCCCCCCGGCCTGACTTTTCCTTGGCTCCAAGTTTGGGGAGGGTGGAGCAGGGGAGGTCTCCTGCAGGTGCTCATTTCAGGGCTTTGTGGAAGCCGAAGCTCACAAAAGCTTTCCTTCATCGTCCGGGACGTCAGCTGTGAGGAAACAAAGAAGAGCTGTTAGCCCGGCACAAGGGACAGGCAAGCCTTCAGAGAGAGAGAGACAGTGGGATGCGTCTCCCATCCTGTGTACTGGCTCGGGCCGTTGAAGGAAACATGGCGGGCGTCCAACCGGCTACGGAATTGGGCCAGAAAAAAAGAAAAAACTATTCTGTTTTCTGCCAGAAGTGCGTTGCTTGGTTGGTTTCATGACTGACTGCACTGAGCATTTGAAGTTCAGGGCTGGGCTGCATCATGGATCTTCTTACTGGAAAGCAAAAATGCCGTTGTGTATGCACGAGGGCTGCCTGTCGATGGATTAATCCATTCTTCGCTGATGCATAAGCCCTATTCATGCATTCCATGAGTCGTCTTTCATTTTGGATCAGCTGAGTCTTTGATCAGCTAAGACCCTGCCTGCACAAGACATTGAAAGAAGTATCGTGCCACTTTATATACTCACGGCTTCCACCAAAACACCCTGGGAGCTGTAGTTTGTGAAGGGTGCTGAGAGTTTTTAGGAGACCCCCTATTCCCCTCGCAGACCTACAACTCCCAGAGTTCCCTGGGAAGAGGGACTGGTGGTTAATCCACTCTGGGAACTGTAGCTCTATGAGGGGAATCACAAAGGACAGCTCCCAGGATCCTTTGGGGGAAGCCATGGCTGTTTAAAGTGGTATGAAACTGCTTAAAATGTATAGTGCATATGTTATGACTTAAATGACAAAGAGGGAAAAACAATCTCAAATTAACAATAAATCAAGAGAGAAGGAAACAAAATATCCATGCATGACTCATTAATTATAAAATACAAAATCGTCCTATAATCATTTATGTTGTCCCCAACTGTCCCCAACTGCCAGACTACTTTTCTGTATCTCATAACACCAACATATAACAAATGCACCCCATTTTTTTTCAATCACTGCATTGTTAGGTTGGCTGACTTCCTTTATTCTCAATATAATGGCTAATTTCCCCAAATGAACTAATTCCCTAATTCAACTAAGATTGCCATTTTAGCATATGGGAAGCTTTTAATGCTTTATATCTCCAACATATTTTTTTTTACTCTATAAAGACATCTGAAGTCAGGCCTGGGGGGGCAAATTTCAGCCCTCCACGCCTCTCCATCTGGTCGTCGGAGCTCTGTGAAGGGAACAGGAATCTCCCAACAACTCTCAGCACCCCATCAGTAGTGTAGGGGCAAATTCAGAAGTGCAGGATCCCTTCATGATAGTCACAACCATGCCCCTTTCTAAGATTATAGAATAATCTGGTCAGGCTTGAGTGCTGCTTTCTGCTTCTCTGTCAGTGTCACCATTTGACTATCCTTTTTCACTGTCTCCTGCTGCTACCAAACTGCTCGAGGATGTAGATGGGATGCTATCCCCAGGATTCACAGCTTCCTCCTCCCCCTTTTTTCGCTGACAGGTTAAGAATGAGATCCTTGTTATTGCCTTCTCCCACAACAGCAGATGTCCCGAGGAGCCAATCAGTGTGAAAGAGGAGTGTTAGCTACTGAGAAGAGTCTTCTCAGTGGCTGACGTACCTCCTTTCACTCTGATTGGCTCCAATCAGCAAGAAAGGACAAGGAAGCAAGTTAGAAGACTCTTCTCAGTGGCCAGCACACTCTCCTTTCATGCTTATTGGCTCGTAGGATGTTGGAGACAAAGGGACCCTGCTGGGACCTGGCTTCCAAGAAAGTAAGAGTCTAAGACCCCCCAAGGCCCTGGATGACTATACCCCTGCAGCCCATACAGCTTCTGCATGTAGGCTGCCAGACTGTGATTGCTCAGGATTCCTGACTGCATGGAATTCTGTGCATGCAGGCCTCCCTCTGCAGAGATGCAAGCACGGTCCTGCACCCCCTTCAACAGGTTTGGCTCATCAACCCAAATATCTGGCAACCCCCTTTCCAGATGACTCCCAACAGCATGTGGCTCACTCACCGCCTTAGACTTTCACAGAGGCTGGAGGCATCATGAGTTGATCTACTCTGTGGAGGAAGAGAAAAAACAGAATCAGCAAGTTCCAAAAAAAAAAACTTTGCAGACATAGGTTCTGACAACTACTTTAGGTCCAACCAGCCTGGCCTGAAGCCCATACCGCTGGCCCACCTGTTGTTTTTGGATAGGCAAGTGGTTTGCGTGGGTGGGTGAGGCCTGGTGCACATCAGGAGTGGCAGTGGGGCAGAAGGCAGGAAGCCCAAACAGTAGGCGGAGCCTCAGCCAATGACAGGCGAAGCCAACTAATTCTAGTTTGTAGAGCCAAGCTCTACAAGAAAAACGCTGAGAGTAGGGAGGAGGAAGGCAACAGCCAGTGCAACCCTCCTGGGTTGGCTGTATGTAAGAAAGAAGGCAGGCAGGTGTGGACTGGCAAGGGGCAGGCTGAGGTTGGTGGGGCAGGGCCCCAGACACCCTAACAGAGCTGCCTCCACTAGCTCTGGGGCAGCTCCTTCAAAAGTCCCTGGAGCGCCTTGAAATTGTGGACTAAAACCCGGAGTGGATTCCACTGCCCCTCTGACATGGAGCCACCAGTCACCACTGAATGTATTTGTTTTGTAAACAGTCCTCCAAAACACATCTATTTTCTTAAGACTGCAACTGTATTTGTTCCTTAAGAGGAGGAAGAGGCAACTGTTTTTCAGCTATTTTCTGAAAGGAAGTCAGTCTTCTAGCAGAGAGAAAATCTTGGAATTTGAAAAGGCTCTTTTGTCACTGCTGCTTTCTGTAGGGTTTTTTTTGGGAGGGGGTTGGGGGGGTAAGCATTTCCTTGACCCCCCCCCCAATGCACATATTATTTGCTGCTTGCAGAAGCTCTCAGTGTTTCTCCCTGGCAGGATTGACAACAACTCATTCCGCAACCCATGCAAGCTTCTATAATTGGGGAGGATTTCTAGCCGCCGCTATTTCACCCTAGACTACATGCTCCGAAATAAGGCACTCAACATTTTTAAAGGCATGTTTAAAAAAGGGATTTAATCTAATGCTGTGCAAGGTTTACTGGGGAACCTCAGGGCATGTGTGCACTGACACGCCCCTTCCGCTGGTAAACCGCTGGCTTCAGCTGAAAGCTGCAATTCCTCCGAAAGTTGCCAGTCAGCTTTTTGATCTTTCCCACACATCAGCACCTTCCACCAGGTGCTGTCTTAATTTCTACAGCAGTGGCCATACAGACACAAGCATATCAAGTTCACTGTTAGAATCATAGAATTGTAGAGTTGGAAGGGGCCTCTAAGGCCATCCAGTCCAACCCCCTGCTCAATGCACGAATCCAACATAAAGCACACCTGACAGGTGGCTGTCCAGCTGCCTCTTGAATGTCTCCAATCTTGGAGAGCCCACCGCTTAGTTCCATTGCAGGTGCTTAAGAGGAGCCCTCATGGATCAGACATAGCGATGGGCGAATCTTTCAGTGTTTCCCAGATGCTCATTTTCCCAATCTTAAGTTCGGTTGTCCACACTTCCATGTCAGGTTTTGATTTTAAAAAAAAAAAGTCCTCATGAACAATTGGTATTTCCGTGTACATTTGTCCTAACATACACGCCTGAATGCAATTTTCCCTGATGTATGGATTTTTGCAAAGCTATTTCCCCTAATATAATGCATGTTATTTTCGCTACTATACCCATTTTTGGGCAGACTGTACATATTTGGACGCACTGCTTGGCTGCAGAAGCACACCGCCAAATTTGGAGAGGTGCGAATTTTGAAGGATGTTTGTGTTTTGGTTCCCATATCATTTTGGAAAGTGCAAATTAGACAAATTTGCCTTTAAATGCAAACTGAATCAAATGTGTCCCTCATCACTACTCCTTCTAGGGAATCTCTTATGATTATACTACTGCAAGGTACTAACAAGTCAATTACGGAGCAAGTGGCCACATTCTTGAAGTTGGCTATTCATACAGGCGGGCCCCACTTATACGGCAGGTTCTGTTCCGGACCCCTGCCCTAAAGCGGAAATCGCCATAAAGCGGAACCCCATTGAGTATAATGGGGCGCGTTGCACAAAAATGACACGAAAATGCCGGAAAAGCAGCTTTAAAATGGGGAGTGAAAGCCGCCGCATTAGTGGAACGCCGGTAAGCCAAGCGCCGGTAAGCGGGGCCCTACTGTATTAGACTAAGAAGGATTGTTTGATTGCCTCTAAACTGACTGTGTGTTATTTGGTCCTTTGGATTTTTTTTTTAAGTAATTTCACTTATTTATATATATTCCATTTATATTTTTTAAAATGAGGTTGTAATATTATTATTTATTATGATGATTATTTATTTATTTATTCCCCGCCTTGAGGGCCTTTGGCTTACAAAAAACACCAATATAAAAATACAATATAAAATACATCAATAAAACTACAATTTACAAAATACAATTTACAAAAGTTAAATAACTACTCTTAGGCTAAGATGCATGACACATGAGGGAAAAGGGACAGGGAAGAACAAGGAAAAAAGCACGCTCAGGCATCAGTTCTTAAATTACAGTTCCCATCATGACCAGCTGGAATGGAAGCAGGTAGCCTGATAGCACGGTGGCTACTGGGAAGGGCAAGGGCAGCTAGTGGCTCAGCAGAGGTGCTGAAACAGCGCACGGATGGACCAGCTTTGGCATGGAAACAAAACATTATCTGTTTTTATCTGATGAGTCAATATTCTGTAATAAAATTTGATTTGATTTGATCCCTAATCTGATCCAAGGCCATTCTGTCCCAACATCCAGCTCAAAAATGAATGAGAAACAAAACAATTGAAGAGCTCTTATAAAGAAGAGGACGACAACTTAGTCTTGGCTACCCTAGAAAGCTGGCAGGTTCTCCCTCCATGAAGGTCTTTAAGCAGAGGCTGCCCAGTTCCTCTGCTGGGGATGCATCCAACGGCGGGTTGGACTAGATGGCCACTAAGACACCCTCCTCACTCTATAAATCTATGTTCATATAGGAAAAAAGGCAAGGGAATTGGAATGAATGTAAATGAAACAAACAAACAAAACAGGTTGGTTGGTTGGGTTTTAGCTCTCGTCACATGAACCAGTCTGGAGCCTCTGATTGTTTTCATCAGAGGGACCTTCTCCATGTGCCTCTTCCGAGGGAGGTGCAGAAGGGAGAATGGGCCCTTTCAGGGGCGGCTCCGGTGGTGGCTGATGCCCACTGTGACTGGCCGGGTGGGAGGCAGGGAGTCCATTCAGTAGGTGGAGCCAAAGCCAATGACAGGCCGAGCCAATTAACCAATTCCAGTTTTATCTCCATCCTCTTCCCTGTCGAGTTCTACAAAGGCAATATTGAGACTAAGGAGGAAGAGCCCTATTTTCCCTTGTGAGGGAGTAAGAGCAAAGCCTCATCTAAAATGCTGCACACAGCTTTTGCAATTATTTGCTCTTGTACTATTTTTTTATTGCTTGCTTGATTCATTTAGTTGCTTTGTTAATTACCCACAAGGTTTTTTTAAATATAAAAATGGATTATTATTATGTTTATATCCCGCCTGTTCTCCAAGAAGCTCAAGGTGGCGTGCATGGTTCTCCCCCCTCCATGTCATCCACACAACAACCCTGTGAAGCAGGTTAAGCTGAGAGACAGGAACTGGCCCAAGACCACTCACTGTACTTCATGGATGCCACCCTGGGCCCCTACTGGGAGGAAGGGCGGGATATAATTTAATAAATAATAATAATGGCTGAGGGGGGATTTGAACCGGGTCTCCAAGGTCCTAGTCTGACACTCTAATCACTACAGCACCATAACTCTCAGTCCTAACTCTCAGTCCTCCTTTGCCTCTTTCCCCCACTGCTGTCTCCAAAAGCTCGCTCAACCTTTATCTAACGTTTAATTCTGAGGCAAAACCTGTTTTGCTTTGACACTTTTTAAGAGAGATTCAGGCCTGTTATCTCATGTCCTTTCCTTCCAGAGACATCTCAGGAGGATTTTAAAAAAAGCATTAAAAAAGAGAACAAAATCAATAGCGTTCCATTCTCCCCAGGCAACCAAGTTTTAAGGACAAACTGTTTAAGAGCCCTGTCACTAAGCATCCCAATGTTGAGATGGAGATAAAACTACAAAAGATCAACCTGTCCTAAGCTCTCCATGGGCTGACAGCCATTAGGTTTTCATAGCCATCTTTATCTTTGCACACTGCCCCCCGCATGCCAGCCTTCCCCCTGCTGGCAACTCAGCGGGAGAGCATCTGCCCTGAATGCAGAAGGTCCCAGGTTCAATCCCCATCGGCATCTCCAGGTAGGCCTGAAAACCTGGAGGGCTGCTGCCGGTCAGTATAGAGAACACTGAGCCAGATGGACCAATGATCTGCCTGGCTATCCTATGTGCCAGATGGTGTTAGATTCTCATCCGACTAAACCTAACTCAGAGCGTCCCAACCAGCTTTTGTATCCTGGTTTGGCGTTGGATACCACAAGGAAGGACCACGGACAGCTCCGACTGAGCAGCTTGCTCCAGCAAAGACCGAGCAGCCGGAGCCTTTCAAAGTCTCTGCCCCCTTGCGGATGTCAGTTTTTGAAAAGGCCAGCCCTCTGGCCTGAAGGCGGGCTCCGGTCCTCCACTCCACTGTCTCCCACTTGGGGATGCTCCCTGCACCGCTAGACCAGTGTGGGGCACAGGGAAAGGCCATGGGTCAGTGGTAGAGCTTCTGCCTTGCATGCAGAAGGTCCCAGGTTCAATCCCCACAGGCATCTCCAGGCACGGCTGGGAGAGAGAGAGAGACTCTTGCTTGAAAGCCTGGGATTGCTGCTTTCAGTCAGTGCAGAGACTGAGGAGAGACTGAGGAGAGACTGAAAGAACTGGGCATGTTTAACCTGGAGAAGAGAAGACTGAGGGGAGATATAGCACTCTTCAAGTACATGAAAGGTTGTCACACAGAGGAGGGCCAGGATCTCTTCTCGGTCATCCCAGAGTGCAGGACACGGAATAATGGGCTCAAGTTGCAGGAAGCCCATTTCGACTGGACATCAGAAAAAACTTCCTAACTATTAGACCCATACGACAAATGGAACCAATGACCTAGAGAGGTAGTGAGCTCTCCGAAACTGGAGGCATTCAAGAGGCAGCTGGACAGCCATCTGTCGGGAATGCTTTGATTTGGATTCCTGCATTGAGCAAGGGGTTGGATTGGATGGCCTTATAGGCCCAACTCTACTATTCTATGATTCTATGATTCTAGACAATACTGACGGACCAATGGTCTGACTCAGTGAAAAGCCATTTCCTAAGTTCCAGAGGTTGTTGGACTCTCACCAGCCAAAGCCCAATTAACAAATAATCCTTTAGTGTCGTGTCACCGGCCCTTTGATCCCCTCCCCTTATATCTTAGACAGGCACCATCCCTGTTATCTTTTCGGCACCAGCTGAAGACCTTCCTCTTTCAACAGGCCTTTTAAGAAAAGACCTGCTCCCAGTGCATGCTGGAATTGTTTTTAGTGTTTTTTTTAAAGATTTTTTAAAATATTTGTTTTTAAAGATGTTTTTAAGATATTTTAAAAGATGTTTTGTTTTTAAGATGTTCTAAAGATGTTTTTAACATTTTTGTTTGTTACCCTGGGCTCCTTCTAGAAGGAAAGGTTGGATGATGACGATGACAACAACAACAACAATAATGGATTACAGGAGCTACAGAATGTCTGGAATAGAGGTCACCAGATTGGGGAAGGCTCTCTCTCACACACAAATAGGGAACTCTTTCTCTGAATGTGGATCCTCATGAAGCCAATAAGTCATATTTCACACACAAAACTTTGGTATCACAACTCTGGGGAAAACTCAAGGTTTTTAGAAATATATATGAAGTGCTCGGAAATAATGCTTGGAAAAACAGAAGGGAGTAGAAAAAGAGGAAGGCCAAACAAGAGATGGACTGATTCCATAAAAGAAGCCACAGACCTGAACTTACAAGATCTGAACAGGGTGGTTCATTTATTTATTTATTTATTTGTTATACTTGTATACCGCCCCATAGCCGAAGCTCTCTGGGTGGTTTACAGTAACTAAAACAAATGCAATTTAAAATACATCTTTTTAAAAAACAATTTAAAACACAATTATTTATCAGCATTTCTTTAACTTTCACTCCAAAGCTGAAGTGTCTTCCCCTGCACTGTGATCCACCTGCTAGTAATTTGCAGAGCTTCTGGCACAAATTAAGCTTTTCTACTGTTGCAGTCTGTATTAGTTAACATGGCATCTTAAATAGCCCAGCAGTCTTGTTTTTTCCAGATATCAGCATGAGAAGTTAAACTGTTTTCCCCTCTCCTGCACAGGGCTTTTCTTGGCAATCCATCTAGCCGCCTGTCCTGTTATGTTAAAACAGGATCCCCGATACCATGGTCAAGATTGCAGGTAAAGGAAATGGTGATGGCGTAGCGCATGCCCCAGTGGACCTTTTCCACATGATGGAGGTTCTCAGAGCCAGAAGTGAAGAAGGAAACCCTGCCTGCTCGAGGTTCTACGGTCCTATTTGCACCTTCATCCATAAAGACAAACCGTCCACCACCATCTGTTCATGACAGATGCTCTTGGAGGTCACTGATTCATAGGGTCGCCATAAGTCGTAATCGACTTGAAGGCACATAACAACACCAACAACATATGACGTGCTAGCTTTCTACATGCAGGGACTTCTCATTTTATATGGAGGACCACTCCATCTTCTGAATCCTCTCTCCCCACCTGTAGCCTGCATTGATGCAATGCAAGACAAGAGAGATTCCCCCCCACACACACCTCAAAAGGAATCAACCCAAAGGTTGAATCCAACATGGCAAAATCATCACTGGCCATCCCAGTTCTGCAAGGGGGTGCCATGGCATGATCTTCTGCTTTTGTGTTTAGCTATTTAGAGACTGTGCCCCTGTCTCATCTCGCACAGCCTAATTGGTTATAAAAAAGAGAGAGATCTCCCACCTCCTAAGCATCTGTCCTAATCATTTTTACATTCATCATCTCTCTTCCACACTTGTAAAAGCTGCTAAAAGCCTGCCAATAGTTCTGCAACAAAAATATTCACGCACATACCAGGAGAGGGAATATCAAGGATGTGTGTGTGCGTGTGTGCATGTGTCTTCTATTTTTGAAGCAGTTGCGTTAGGGATCCATATTATTATTATTAGGGATGGGCAAATCTGACTATTTCAAATTCTCATTTTGTCCAATCTTAAGTACAATCCCCCGTATTTCCACATCAGTTTGTGATTGATTGACTGATTGATTGATTTTAAGAGATAAAATCATGAAAATTCCTCATCAATATTCCTCAGCCTTCCAGTGCAAATTTCTCCTAATACATCCTTATTTGCAAGGGGGGGGGGCAACTTTGCCTAATACATATTTTTGAAAGCATTTCCCCCCTAATGTAATATATTTTTGTAAATGTTACATGGCTGGAAAACATTGCCGCCTGGGATTCCTATTGGAAGGGCAGGATATAAATCTGATAATGAATATATAAATAAACTGCAATATTCGGAAAAGGGCGAATTTTGAAGGATGCCTGCGCTTCAGTTTGTACACTGTTTCAGAAAGTGCTGATTAGGTAGGTTCACCTTAAAATGTGAACTGAATCGAATTTCTACCCCATGCCTTGTCTATCAGCGAACTTTCCTAGGTCACCAGCTTAAATAAAAGCAATCAGGACAGATCTGTCTGTTGACTGAGCTTGAAATGGATCATGGCACCTGTCAGGTGTGCTTTAATTTGGATTCCTGCATTGTGCAAGGGGTTGGACTTAATGGACTTATAGGCCTCTTCCGACTCTACAATTCTATGATTCTAGGTGTCCCCAATATGCATACTGAATGTCAGTGCACATGGGGACACCACATTAGCTTGGTTGGGGACAGTTGGCACAGAACATCTCAAGGCAAATTTAGGCACAGGGGCTCATAGCTGGACTGCTCTGCTTCACTGACATTTCATCAATATTTTAACAAATCTTTTAGGCTTTTCAAGGACCACTTAGAAACTCTTAACAATTGCTGTAATATTACTGGTCTTTGTTTTAATAGGTTGGGTGGGTTTTTTTTTAGCTTTTTAACTCTTTTTAGATAATTAAGCTGTTTAACTAAGGTTTTAATCTTTCTGTTTTATGTGGGATTTTTATACCAAATTTGTTCATATTAGTGTGCCATACTTTTAAAACCTGCCGGCTGAAAGATATTTAGAGAACGTACATTATGGCAGCATACACAGCATACATTTAAAAGCACAGCCCTCCCTCTCAAAGAAAGAATCCCGGGGACTATAGTTTGTTATGGGTACTGGGAATTGTAGCTCTGAAAAGGGAAAGCTACAGTTCCCAGGGTTCTTCAGCTGGTGTAATATGTTTTAAGTGTATGATGTGTACGGAGCCACAGAAGTGACAAACAAATGCAAGTAATATAATTGAAAGTGGGGGGGGGGAGAAAGTGGAAGGGAGGGAGAAGTCATCTTTTAACCCAGCTTGTCAGCCACACTGATTATTAAGCGTGATTATAGGGCAGTCAAGGAGTCTTAAGGGATGCTTCCTAACCCTGGTGCGGCTTCATGATTGACAGACAGGGAACATTTCACGCTCCTGCCTGTGCAGGTCAGGACACAACACTCGGATTAATTCATTAGTGAAGCCTGCGACCTTCAACCCCATGCGTCCCTGGCTTCGCTTATGATGAATGGGTTTAATCTAAGGCTCATGTGCCGGAACGTATTATAAATGAAGATGCCCCCAAACCACGTCCAGGCAGCCTTTGTCAATCTCCTGGCTTGCCATCGATGGAATAAACTAGGATCTTACGGGTATGCTTCAAGTTGGATTCTTGCATTGTGCGTAGGGTTGGACTTGATGGTCTTAGAGGTCCCTTCCAACTCTACGATTCTAGAATTCTAGGATTATTCAGCAGGCAATTGCTTTGCATCCACTCCTCCCCACCAGAGTACGCAGAAGTCAGAAGAACTGCCCCACATTCTCTCCCCACAGCTGCTGTCAGGTTTGCACGAATGGCACACCCCAGCCTCAGGTGTGCTCCCGCAGGAATTGTTCCAAGCATGTCCCAGTGTGGGCCACCTTCATGGTGTGCTGTATATAGCTAGTGCAGCACAGTGGTGTAGTCCATGGGGCGTTCATGTAATTGTTGCAATGTGTATGTATGGCTATTTTTATATGTATACTTGCCTTTAAGAGGTTAAGATTTGCAAGTGAAAGCTTATAATGTTGTTTTTCTCAATTCTGAGCACCTGCAAGAAGTTCAGCTTGTCAGAGATTGGGTCAAGGAACGGTCAATGAGTACACAACCTACACCCAGCGGTGTCTTAGCTAGGAGGCTAATGGGCTGGGAAAGGACAGTTTGATGTACCCTGAAGGATGGTGGCCTTGAAGCTGATCCAGATAGCTCTAATGAGCTGCACGTGTCAAGGAACAGTAGCGCATGTGCCCAGGGAGGGTGGCATGGAGAGGTCAAGATGACCTGTTTACACCAGAACAGTGTCCTCTCACGTAGATAGGATAATCCATCAAGTGCCTTGACACCCTAGATCAAGAGACTGTAATACTTCAAAGATAGTGAGATAGTAGCCATAGCCTATTAGCTTTGATGCCTAGGTTGATATAGCATAATTAATCATGTATCCTGTCAAGATGCGATGATCTGATGTAAGATAGCTGCTAATGATGTATTCCGTCACCATTGTGCTTTGCTAAGATTTTTGCTATAAAAGGCACCCATGCAGCCCAGTTCAGTGTTCAGACTGCAAGTGTCTATGCCAGGACCTTGCAGCCCATTCCACTCTTATTGAGTATGCCTGTGTGCTCGCTAAATTACTCAATAAACGTCTCCTTTGTGAGTAAACCTTGAATCTGACTCATTTATTCCTTGGTACTGAACTTAAATTTGAAGCAGCCCACGGCCAGGGCAATACAAGTGGTTAGCGTGTCGGACTCAGACCAGGGAGAACTGAGTTCGGATTCCTGCTCTGCTGTGACGTTCTTTTGGGTGACCTTAGGTTGGTTGCCATCCATCAGCCTAGCCTACCTCAAAGGATTGTTGTGAGGCAGGACAAACCCTTGAAGGCAGGGTGTGATTAAAATGTAATAATTTATTTATTTATTACCTTTATATTGTACCTTTTCTCCAAGGAGCTCAAGGTAGTGTACAAACATGGTTCACCTCCCTCTCTATTTTATATCTTGACAACGACCCTGTGAGGTAGGTTAGGCTGAGAGGCAGTGACTGGCCCCAAGGTCACTCAGTGAATTTCATGGCTGAGTGGGGACTTGAACCTTGGTCTCCCAGGTCCCACTCCGACACTCTAACCACTGCACTACATTGGCTCTTAATCATTATAACAGGAGGCCTAGAGGATCAGAAGAGAACTCAAGTTTTACCTAGTCCAGATTGGTTTTCTTGCAGGAAACCTGTCCTCCTCCTTTTTAACTGGAACCTGTTCCTGTTTGCCTGCACCCTTTTTACACTCCAGTACCCAGAACTGGACGCAGTACTCAAGATGAGGCCTAACCAGTGCCGAATAGAGGGGAACTAGTACTTTACGCAACTTGGAAACTATACTTCTTAGCCCACCTGTCAAATTTGGCCCTCCAGGGGTGGGAAGATAAGGATCTGGCTCACTGGTCAGAAAAGAATTTTCCCCTCCCCCTGCTATAAGCAATACTTTTTCTTTGGAAATTTAAAAGGGGGGAAGAGACAGACTAGAGGAGTCCACAGCAAAAGATGCAAGGATTGGGACTTCTGGGCCACCCCCTAACAATGCCCCTGCTCTCAGGCAAGGGAGATCCCAGAATATGTACAAAATTGCATATTTCAGGGGAAAGCACGTACAGAAATGCATATTTCAGGATAACCTGAACACTCCAAATGTGGATTTTCATGCAATTAAAAAAAAAGTAGAATAATGCAGAAACAGGACAGATTTATGAATCAATACATGCCCATCCTTCACCCTGAGCCCTCCCTAGAAGAAGCATTCCTCCTTTTCTGCCACCTGGGAAGGGAATGTCCCGCTTGAGATTGTGTTACCTAACAACAAAAGCAAGCAAGCGATCCCCCCCCCCCAATCAAAACCTTCCGTTTCCTCATACGGAGATTTATGCAAGCTTAAATCGAACCTCATCTAATTCACGAGACTACAGCTGAGTGACCACCTGTGCTGCATTATGGGCAATAGACAGGCTCGTAAGTAATAGTCAACATCCAAAATGCAATAGGTCGCAAGGGTCGGTTGCAGGACGCGCATGCGCTGTTGCAACATACGCTGGCCATTCATGCAGTGCTATTGCAAGCCCTTCCAGAGTGTACTGGTCTCACTCTCAAGCGAGGATGGGGAGCCTGTGGCCCTCTAGATATTTTTATACTCTTGCTCCCATGAGTCCAACAACATCCGGAGGAACACAGGTTTCCCATCCCATTGAATGGAAGCAGTGCATGCTTTCAGAAGATTCTCACTTTCTTCTTCTGCAGTTTATCAGTATTGCCAGCTCTCCTTGCGTTCGGAAACTGACTTAACGGCATGGTTTTGTAGCCAGAATCTTGAAATCATTTGCTTCATGCTGTTTTTTAAAAATTGTTTTAAATCGCTGCAGGCTGGCAATGCTGCATTCCCTCTGAACAAGCTGCTAACGTAAAGACCGATCTGCAGTTCTGGTGGCACAGAGGAAACCCATCATATATATAGACATTTGAGAAATTTCTGATAAAAGGAAAACAAAGAACAAACAGGGAAGGTTGTAGAATCACCTTGCCATGGAAGTTTTCAAGGATATGCATCTATCAGGGATCTCCAGGCAGCAATGCAAAGCAATTTTTTAAATTGTTTTAAATTTTTTAAATTGTATTTTAAATTGTTTTTAAAAGATGTGTTTTAAATTTGTATGTTTGTTTTTGATGTTCTTAGTTGCTGTAAACTGCCCAGAGAGCTTCGGCTATGGGGCGGTATACAAATACAATAAATAATAAATAAATAAATACCTTGCGGGCACACAAAAACTTATGTGCATGTGCTTTGGGGCCCAGAACTCAGTTTCCTAAGAATCTTAGATTCCCTCTTAAAAACAACTGGCAAAGCTGCTAGTCCTTATGGTTATATCAAGCAGGTGTATGATGCCTGCTGAAATTTTAGATACCAGACAGTAGGTGAATAAAAGTTCTAGTGGTCGGGGGTTACACCTCACATAACTCCTTGCTATGATGAGCAACATCTGAAGAAAAACTGCAAAACTGGCAAAATGCAGAAGAAATTATGCAAATTTGCCCACATTCGTTGATTTCCATGGTTCCTAGAACTGAGCTTCTCTAAGCAGAGGATTCCATTAATTTTTATGTAGCCACAGTTCTGGATGAAGGAAGAGGACCTGGGCCGTATTATGAGACACGGAAGTTTTGTCGGCTACCAGCTTGAGCCACAAAAGGATTATAGGCCTAAAATTCATAATACATTATAAATAAATACATGGCTATCGGGATCTGCCCCAAAACGTATCGCATAACGTAAGAGTGAATCCACAAACATGCCTAAAGGAACCACATGTTTTGGAACACCCGCCCACAAAAATCAGCCTGGTCCAAAAAAAAAAAAAAATTATTCCTGACAGAGAAGAAGTCAGATTACTGTTTGTTTTTCTTTTGGCATAGAAAATATTTACATATATGGTGGATTTTTCCTCTCCATCTCTTGGCCAGCAAGTAGATTAAAAGAAGAGATTATGACAAAAATACACACCAACTAACCCCCCAAAAAACTGGAGTTGCCCATGGCGAGGCGATCCAAATCAGTGCTGAAAAACACACAGTCCGAGGGGATTTGGGTTGTACTTTTAATAAGCCAAAACCAAAGCTCAGCAGAGATCATTGCCTTTTGAAGAGAGGAGTGACTGTGAACGCAAGTAATATTTTATATTGTATACATAACCAGTCATCACACACACACACACAAGACACTAAGGCCCCATCTTCACTAGACACTGAAAGCCGTATCATGCCGCTTTAAACAGCCTGGCTTCCCCCAAAGCATCCTGGGAACTGCAGTTTGTTAAAGGGTGTTGAGGGTTGTTAGGAGACCCCTCTTCCTCTCACAGAACTACGATTCCCAGAGTTCCCTGGGAAGAGGGATTAATGGTTAAACCACTCTGGAAAGTGGAGCAGCATAGGGGTCTCCTAATCGTTCTCAGCACCCTCAAAAACTACAGTTCGCAGGTTTCCTTGGGGGAAGCTATGACTGTTTAAAGTGGTATTTGAATGTAAAGTGCAGATGGGAGCTTATACTCCATATCAGGTGTGGGGAATCTTTGGCCCTCTAGATCAGCCTTTCCCAACCAGTGTGCCTCCAGATGTTGTTGGACCACAATTCCCATCTTTCCTGATCATTGGCAATGCTGGCTGAGGCTGATGGGAGTTGTGGTCCAACAACATCTGGAGGCACACTGGTTGGGAAAGGCTGCTCTAGATGTTGCTGAACTACAATTCCCATCATCCCTGGCTACTGGCCATGCTTGCTGGGGCTGATGCAGGTTCAGCAACATCTGGGGTGCCAAAGATTCCCCAAACCTGCTTTATATGATTAGTGCTGAGCTGAAACGGGTGGTGGCATGCTTTGTGAACATTTCCCAGGGATCTCCACCCTTCCAGCAATTTTTTCACAGTCCTCGGCAAATGTTAGTTACACGTCTGTCCTGCTGTTTTCTGGATCTCACATGGCACCTCTTAATTTATATTCTGTCTTTCCTCCGAGGAGCTCAGGGTGGTGTGCCAGGTTTCCCCCCACCCTGCCCTGTTTTATCCTCACAACAACCCTGTGAAGCAGACCACTCTGACTTGTACATGACCCATCCACGGTTACCTAGAAAGCTTTGTGGCCGTGGGGGGTTGAATCAGGATCTCCCCAGTCCTAGCCAGATACCCGAACTAGAACAGGATGCTCACTGGGTTGGGGGAAAGAAGAAACATGCCCTCCCTGCAGAGGTGACCATGCGGGGCTCCCTCGCATTGACAGGGATCCCCCACAGTCAATGCCAAAGGTATGTGACTATTCCTGCAGGCCGTTTAACATTAATTAAATTCAGATCTGGATGTAACAACATTCCCAGACTCACAGTAGGAGCTTTTAACTTAATTAAACCTGAAAGGCGACAGGAACAGAAATGGCAACTCTGCTTTGCGGTTATCGAGAGCAGCTTCTGGAAGGTTACAACATTTGCTGGATTGGGGCCACTGCAGACCACTTCTGAAGGTTTCCTTTGAGCCAAGCCTCTGAGCATGTCCAGAGTGAAACTGAATGCAGTCACCTGACATAAAATCTGACCTCTAGGCGCTACATTCCTATTTTTGAATGTCAAAATGCTGCGGTCTGCCAGAAGATTCCAAGTCCCAGCATGCAACTCTTCAAATCAGATTTACCAGGAATATAATATTTGTGCCTTGGGTATGGCAACTGCTTCCTGTGCAGTTACCCAACACCCTCTTTTTAAGATGGCGGTTTAGAGGCTTTGCAGAAAAATCTCGGGCCTACGGAGCCCAAGAGAGGGAGCTTGCCAGTCTGACAAATGTCAGGCTGGAATATGTCAGGCAGAGTGCCTGATAAACTAGATCACTGTGTTTACATGACAAATATAGTCAGAAGTCAGTTTGGCTACCATGACTTGCCCCAAGGGCGGCATCAGAGGTAGGCAACACTGAGCATTCGCCGAGGCCCACAAAGCTATGGGCAAGGGCTCACTGACAAACTCCAGAGGTCCTGCCCAGGAGAAGGGCTGCGGCTCTGTGACAGAGCACTTGCTTTGCATGCAAAAGGTTCCAGGTTCAATCCCCGGCATTTGAGAGACCCCTGCCCAAAATCCTGGACAGCCACTGCCAGTCAGCATAGATAACACCGAGCCGGCAGCTTTTTATACAGTGGTGGCTCCAGGTCAGTGGGGCAGAGGAATCCGCTCCGGGTTTTGGCTCCCTTGGCCAGCTCCTTCAAAATCTGGACTAAGACCCAGAGTGGATTCCACTGCCCCACTGACCTGGAGCCACCAGCCACCATTACTCTTACGTTCCTATGGAAGGGAGCCCATGAACATAGGGAGACCCCACTGAGGTCATCTTGCCAAAGGCCCCCTGAAAACCTGGAGGTGACACTGGCTTGCTCCCCCAAAAGACCCTCAAAATTTATTTTTTTGTGAGGCAGCTGATCTTGCCACGTTAGAGACGGCTGGCCCTTGTCACGTCACCAAATCGGAACCCACCAAGTTCCTCAATTGGGACCTGTGACAGTTAAACAGGTTTGGCAACTGATTTAACTATGCAGTGCGGGCGTGCCCCTGCAACCCTCCTTTTCATCAGTTGGCTGAGACGCCAATGCCAAGTTGGTACATACCACATCAAGGCCCTTCTTCAAAACGTGGCACGCACACACACACGTTCCCTCACCCCCGTGCAAACCACAGATACTCACTGTTGCTCTGCTCTGGCTCGATCGCTTAAGAAGAAGAGGGCTGTGGCGAGGAAAAACATCCCCCCCAGGACGACGACGAAAGGGCACAGCATGAGCGCGTAGCCTAAGCTGAGGAACTCCCAGAGCGGTGATTCTTTTGTGCTCTGCCGTATCACATCAGAGATCTGGTAGAGAGGAAGCAGAATTGTGGGAGAGAGAGAGAGGTTAGGATATTTCCAGGGACAAGTTATTCAAGGCGGCGGAGGAACAGCAATGGTTTCGTGGAGAGGTCAAGAAGCAAACAAACCTTATGATAATCCCCATAAACTGGCTCCTTTCAACATTGTCAGGTCGGGTTTCCAAGTGTTACGCTTCCCTCCCATTGCTGTGGAAAAATCCCTGCATGGATTGTGGTTATCGCCAGACATTCACACTAGACGTTTATTCCGCTGTTATTCCACTTTAAACAGTCATGGCATCCCCCAAAGGATCCTGGGAAGTGTCGTTTGTGAAGGGGCCTAAGAGTTGTCAAGAGACTCCTATTCCCCTCGCAGAGTTACCATTTGCAGAATGGTTTTATTAGTCAATCCCTCTTCCCAGAGAACTCTGAGAATTGTAGCTCTGCGAGGGGGATAGAGGCCTCCTAATAACTCTCAGCACCCTTCACAAACTACACTTCCCAGGATGGTTTGGGGGAAGCCATGACTGTTTAAAGTGGAATGATAGTGGAATAAATGTATGGTGAGAATGTGGCCTCAATAACCTGCAGATGGTGATCCAGAAGGAATCCAGGTCTTGGTCAACTGTTGGCCAGAACATGTAGAAAAAGCCTGAATTTAGGGTTGGTCTGTCCTCTGATAAAAGCCAGCCTTACTGGATCAACCCAAAGGTCCATCTAATCTAGCATCCTGTTTCCCCGCAGTGACAAGGAAGATGGCTCTGGGAAGCCCATCAACACCCTCCTCTTCGCCTCCGGGGATGGCTCCAGAAACTGGCATTCAGCAGGCATACTGGGACCACATTCATATTATACATTTATTCCACTATTATTCCACTTTCAACAGTCACAGCTTCCCCCAAGGAATCCTGGGAAGTGTAGTCTGTTAAGGTGCTGAGAGTTGTCAGGAGACTTCGGTTCCCCTCACAGAGCTCCAATCCCCAGAGCGGTTTAACAGTCAACCCCTCTTCCCAGGGAAATGTAGGAATTGTAGCTGTGCGAGGGGAGTAGGGGGTCTCCTGACAACTCTCAGCACCCTTCACAAGCTACATTTCCCAGGATTCTTTGGGGGAAGCTGTGACTGTTGAAAGTGGAATAACAGTGGATTGAATGTGTGGCATGAATGTGGCCTAGAGCAGTCATGCACAAGAGCAGGGTGGAACAAAGAAGGTCCCCGTTCCAACCCCTCACGGCTCCAGTGAAGAAGAATACAACAAAGATCAGGGAGCAGATTATTGTGTCTTCGCTACCCCAGCCCAGTCCTTGGGGGGGGGGGGTTTCCTTGGGAGGGAGAACTGTTGCCTCACAAAGCCCAGCCCTTCAACACATCCCAGACCCAGGCACCCCAAGGTGGCACTTACAAATCCAATCAGATACGGGCTCCCAGCGTCTCCCAGAAGGTGTGAGGTGAAGCTCTGCAAAGCTACTGCAGTGGCCCGGCGTGTAGGAATAACCACGTACTGATAGGGGGGAGAAAGATGATGATATTATTACTATTATTACTATTATTATTATTATTGCATTTCTATCCCATCTTTCTCTCAACGAGCTCAACGTGGCCTGCATGGCTTTCTCCCTTTGCATATTTTTCCTCACAACAACAATGCGAGGTGGGTTAGGCTGAGAATTGGTGACTGGCCCACAGGGCATTTTTAAAGGAATCGTTCCCGGGTGTCCATTTTTTCATTCCAATGGCCGGCACACGGAAGCCTCTCTACCACGTACAAGCCCTGACGTCTGGACTGAGGCGAAAGTGGTTCACACCAAAAAGAAAAAAAGGGCGGGGGAGTGACGAGGGCCTTGCAAATGCATTCACACAAGTTACTAGCCTAGCAAAGTTCTTACTAGCTTAGCCACTCACCAGTAAATACGTGAATTAAAAAGCAAATTTAAATTAAATGAAAATGAAAAACGGCTGCAGAAGAATTCTTAAGAAGAAGAAAAGAATGAAGGTACAGAGAGCCAGACATCACAATGTACAGGGAGAGGGGTTTTGTTTTCAGAAAGACTCGCCATTTGAAATGACCCTAAGAATCACAGTGTCATGTGCCCACTGTTTCTATTCAATTGCACCAAAATGTCATACCTCTAGCATTTCAGTGGTTTCCAGTCCAAATTTGTGTTCTCGGTTTATTGCTTATATTTTGTGTGTCCATTTGGGTCGAAATGGGTGTCCAAAATCTAGGACTGGGTGTCCATTTGGACACACAACTATTACTTTAAAAGGGCCTTGCTGGCCCAAGGGTCACCCTGTGAGCTTCGTGGGCCAAGGGGGGTGGGTTAAATCCTGGTCTCCCAGGTTCTAGACCTGAGGTTCTAGAGCAGGTGTGGGGCACCTTCAGCCCTCCAGATGTTGCTGAACTACAACTCCCATCACCCCTGGCCATTGGCCAAGCTGACTGGGGCTGATGGGAGTCCAGCAACATCTGAAGGTCAAAGGGTTCCCCATGCTTGGTCCCATGGCCATCCCCACATCCTATGGCCAGCGATCAAGGATAATGGGACTAGATGTCCAACAACAACTGGATGGCCACAGTTTCCCCATTCCCTGCTGTAAGCAAGGGCTAAAGCTGAGCAGGAATTGATGCCACAGGATTTAAGGATCGCCATTAGCTCAGGCATGGGGAACCTGTGGCTCTCCAGATGTTGCTGAACTACAACTCCCAACACCCCTGAACATCAGCCACTCAGGCTAGGGCTGATGAGAATTGGAGTCTAGCAACATCTGAAGGGCCACAGGTTCATCATCACTGCCCGGTAAGCCACTGGAGAATCTGCTGGGCCTGACTGACTTCTCATTTAAGGCCAAACCTATCAAATCCTCACTTTCCGAAACAATATGACAACTGAAACCCAGCCATCCTTCGAAATCCGCACTCATCCGAATTTTGCGACGCAGTTCTTCAACCAAACCATGTTGACGAAAATGCACATAATTAGGGGAAAGTGTGCATAAAAGTAGAATCATAGAATCCTAGAGTTGGAAGGGGCCTTGTAGGCCATCGAGTCCAACCCCCTGCTCACAGCAGGAAATCCACAGCTAGAGCATCTCCCACAGATAGCTGTCCAGCCTCTGCTTGAAGACATCCAGCGAAGGGGATCCCACCACCTCCCTAGGCAGTCGGTTCCATTGCCGAACTGCCCTTACTGTCAAGAAGTTCCTTCTAATGTCCAACATATAAGAGTTCAGGCGAGATGGAATGCCTTTCCTGGATATTTTTTCCTAATTAATGTTATTTGCTATAGTAGGGCCTCGCTAAAACGGCGGGTTAGGGACCAGGCCCCCGCAGTAAAGTGGAAATCGCTGTAAAGCGGAACCCATTGACTATAATGGGCCGCGTCGCGCGAAAATGTTGCAAAACGCTGTAAAAGCACAAAATCGGCTTTAAAACAGGGAATTTCCCCGAATTGAAAGCCGCTGCATGAGCGGAACGCCGCAAAATGGAACGCCGGTAAACAGAGCCCTACTGTATTTAATTTTTTGTACAATGCATTGTTGATGTATTTTTATATTGGTGTTTACTTTTTCTGTTAGCTGCCTTGAGGGCCATTTGGCCGAAAGGCAGGGTATAAATAAACATTAACATAACACAACATAACAAGAGTGCATTGTATTATGAGAAACTTCTTGCAAAAAGGTGCGCATCGGTCAAAACTGCCTACAAGAATGTGTTTTTAGGGGGGAAATCGCACTAAAATGTTGAAAGGTTTTCGTGAGAATTTTAAAAAAACCAGCAACCGCAAATTGCTGCAAAAAACTACATTTAAGACTGGAAAAATGAGAAACCAAGAGAACTGGAATTGACAGAACTGTGCCCCAGAAAGCCTGGCCAAAAGTGAGGAATGATGGGAGTTGTTGTCCAACAACATCTGGAGGGTCACAGCCTCCCCATACCTGTACTAAAGGATGGCGGGTACAGGCGGGTGCCCCTTTTAAAGGGTACAGGCCTGAAACAGCATTTAGGGAAAACAAAACCCCAGCCAAAAATTAGTTCCTGCCCAAGCTTGGAAATGAAGTCAATTGCAGACCTGAACAAAAACAGGCAAAACCAAATACATACCACAGGAGCCAAGTCAAGTGTTCCTGCCAAAGATGGAAGTAGGTTGGCCAGGCCAGTCAGCTCAGAGGAAGAGCGTGGGATGACCCTGGTTGCTCTGAGCTAAGTGGCACACACCGCTCAGGAAGCCCGAGGAAAAACCCAAGAAGCTGCCTTGGCAAGATCTCGCCTCCCTAAATAGAGGCCTGGGCAAAGGGTTGGTTTTGCCACCAATGTCCTCTTCCCACCACAAAAAGCTAGCGTAGCTATTCATGCCATCACACAGAGCCACCTCTAAGCCGGCATCGCTGTGCTGTCGCGATGCACAAAGTATTAGAAGTGCAGCAGTGGGGATCATCCAGCGTGCACCTGAAGGGTTGTGTTGGTGTTAAAGTCAGCTGGTCAAGAGGGGTACGGGTGGAGCTATTGCTTGGCAACTAGGCAGAACAGCATGATCTTCAATGAGGTGGCAGGTGCTCTGATAGGCTGTGTAGTTCTGAGGGAGTTTTCCTTTGTGTGTTTGGTTATATGTCTTCCTGCTTTTGTACAAGGCCTGAACTAAGAAAGACAAAACCTCTCTGTTCCTTTCCCCTCCATTTTTTTCTTCAGCTTGCTCCGTAAAGTGTTATCAGATCTTTTCTGTGTTATTTAAGTGGCTTTGCTAACACACTTGGAAGTGACCAGCTCTGCAGTAGCAGGGGTCATTTCACAGCAGACTGGGCCTGAGGTTCCAATAACAGCCATCAGCGCCCAGGGAGGGAGAGGTGGAGGCCAGGGGCCTCCATGGCCTAAATAATTTTGATGCGAAGCAGAATAAGTGTATAGAAAGCCCAAAATAATGTAGACAAATTTACTGTTCCAGCTGCTCACTGACCGCTTGGTCACATCCACACCATACATTTCAATCTTCTGGCTTCCTCAAAGAATCCTGGGAAGTGTAGGTACAGAGCTACAATTCCTAAGACCGTGAACAAACTACAATTCCCAATATTCTTTGGGAGACAGCCAGGTGCTTTCAGTGTATGGTGTGGATATAAACTAATAGTCCACTGATGGTTTCATCAATGGAAGCTAATAATATCTCTTGAAAGCTGAGGATCTCTCCCTATTGCTTTTGGAATGTGATGCCCACCAGAGTTTTGAGAAGGGGACAGCTCTGTATGTGTTAAGTGTGTGCATTTCTGAGTGAGAAACTGAGAGAACCAAAATTGACAGACCTTTCCATCCCAGTCTGGTTAAAAGTTAGGGATGACAGCTCCCTGAAACTTCAGACTAAAACCCAGAGCGGATTCCACTGCCACACTGACATGGAGCTGCCACTGCCTTGGCAGAGCATTGGACCCCCAGGCCTGAGTTTTTCCCACCTGTCTTAAGGTATCCCCCATATCGGCGATGGGATGCTGAACTCTGCACCAGAGTGACTGCAGAATCCTGGAACACACACAGCCCTCACCAAAAAGATTACGAGCACACACCCACGTCAGCTTACCATCAGTATGTCAGCTGTGATGGCCCAGTTAGAAAACAAAAGCGTTTCGCCGATGAAAATGCAGACCTGTTGATGAAACACAGACACATGTTATTTACTCGTGTGGCACACAAGAACACCCCAGTGCGGATCCTTGAGCATCCTCCAATAAATCCTCGCACTGGCGGCTCTGAAGTCAGTGGAGCAGGGAATCCGCTCCGGGTCTTACTCTAAACTTTCAAGGAGCTGTCCAACATGCTAAAACCTGGAGTGGATTCACTGCCCCACTGACATCGCAGCCACCAGTCTCCACTATTCCTAACGCAACTGAATGAGCAGCAGTTTAATACCCCCCTGGACTTTTGTAATTAAGCTGTCAGTTTGGTTTTTCTTGTTTGTTTATTTATTGGGAGGGAGATGGAAAAAGCTGTTGGGTACATACAGCAGGGCCCTGCTAATAAATTTGCACTAAAATGGTGAAGAATTTCCACAAGGATTAAAAAAACAATTCACAGATTGCTGGAGAAATGTGGAGAAGTGAATTGAAGAATGCAAAAATAAGAAATTGAGAGGAGCCAAACTGATAGATCTTTCCACCCCTAGCTCCTTCCAAGCTTAATACGTACGTAGGCTCCCACAATGCTGCTTTTGGCCGCAACGAAGATCAGGCAAGTGAATATGGCCGAACCCAGCATCCCAACGGCACAGACAAGGGGATCCGCCCGCTGCGTCTTCAGACGGCACCACTTGGTCGCCCCGGCTCCAGTGATCACCCCCAGAAATCCGGTGAAGCATGTGATAGCTCCGAAGATCAAGCTAAGGGCATGGAACAATTCAAAAAATAGAGGCCTCTCTCATTTATATGGACATATTTTTATACACAGGCAGAAAGGTGAGAGGAGGTGGAGGCCTGGCTTAGCAAAGCAAAGGAATGAGTAAGATGTGCTAAATGGAAATTTATGGGCACAAACCCAAAGCAGGAGTTCGCCAGATTACAATACTGGCTCTGGGGACAGTCTGAACCTTTTGCAAGGGAATCCTAGGCTCTTATGTAACTGGACCCCAGAAAAAGCACCTTTTGCTGAGGTGCTACAATAAGTAAACACATTTTAAAATTTGTCTGATTCCCTAAAAGGTACACAGTATCTCAAAGAGCCAATCATCTGCCGTTCGCTCATTGTCTGGCCTTGGACAAATCCCTTATCTCTCAAGTCTTAGTTCTTCCAGCACAGTCAAAAATAGGAAACCGTACCTCACAGGGTTGTCATGAGAGCTAACTTGACAAAGATAAAAAGTGCAATGCAAATGAAAAAAAACTGCTTTTATATCAAGTGATGAGCTGTCAATGAATGGTCAGTGTGGTGTAGTGGTTAGAGTGTTGGACTAGGATCTGGGCAACCCAGGTTCCTTGGGCCAGTCACTGCCTCTCAGCCTCACCTACCTCACAGGGTTGTTGTGAGGATAAAATAGGGAGGGGGAGAGCCACATATGCCACCTTGAGCTCCTTGGAGGCAAGATGGGATATGAAGGCAATAATAAGTAAGGGTTGGATCCAATGTTAGCCTTAATCACAGCAGACCGATTGATTTTTTAAAATATTTAAACAAAATTTGTACACTGCTTCACTGTAAAAACATTATAATTGTCAATTAAACAGCTGCAAACTTAATGGACATGATTAACCTATGCACTTAATTGAACACAACCACTGTAGTTAAATAAACTTATGTGCTTTTTTAAAGAAATGCATCCTGTCACCCACCCAATATTGCTGGAATACTGAGTACCGGGGGTGTCACTTTAAAAGCTTTGGCCACAGGTAGGAATTTGTCCAGATGTCATTGGACTCCCAACTCCCATAATCCCTGACCATTGGCCCTGCTGGCTGGAGCTGATGGGTGTCTAGAGACAGGGAAGACATTTGGCGCAGTTCGCACGGAGCGCCGTCTGGCCTCTGATTCAATACTGCCAGAGAAGGAGGTTCACCAAACAGGTGAACACCGCTGCTTGAAAGGACAGGCACTGCAGCCCAGTGGGTAGAGCATCTGCCTTGCATGCAGAAGGTCCGAAGTTCAATCTCTGGTATCTCTTCAGGCAGGGCTGGGAAAGACTCCCTGCCTGAAACTTTGGACAGCTGCTGCCGGCCAGGGCAGACAATACTGAGCTCCATGGCCCAGTGGCCCAACTCAGCATAGAAAGCAGCTTCCTATGCTCTTAGGTGGGCTAACCCGAGCACGAACCAAAACAAACCCTCACCTGTCCCTGGTTCCACACGGCTGCGATGTGCAAGTCTCTGCCGTTTTCTGGACAACCTGTGCCCGGTGGAGGTAGAGGGGGATCCACATCCCCAGAGCCCCCGTGGCGAAGGAGACGGCCGAGGTAGCCAGAGAGGAGAAGACGTAGCTGCGGCTGGGGAGATAAGAGGACCTCGTGGGTGAGCACAGAAGGGAAGGGATCATCCTGAGGACGCAGAGGGGCTCTCCTTTGGAGAAGTGAGCAGATCTACGCTGAAAATCTTAGCTTAACGTTCAACGTCAGCTGAGGGCCTTCTCAGTGGTGGCCCCCATATTATGGAATGATATTCTTGATGAGGTGCGCCTGACACCAACCCTGTTACCTTTTCAGTGCCAGGTCAAGACTTTTCTCTTCTCCCAGGCATTTTAGCATGTGTTTTTAAATTGCTTTTTAAAAATGTGTTTTTAAATTTGTATATTTGTTTTTAATGTTTTTAATTGTTGTAAACCGCCCAGAAAGCTTTGGCTATGGGGCGGTATATAAATGCAACAACAACAACTCTCACGGCTTCCCACAAACCATCCTGGAAGCTGTCAGTCTGACAGATCTATTTATTTATTTTATTACATTTGCATCCCGCCCTTCCTCTCAGTAGGAGCCCAGGGGGCAGCAAACAAAAAACACTAAAAGATGTCCCAAGATGTATACGGTGCTTTTATACACCGAAACCAACACATTGGCAGTAGCCAATTGGCATCCAGGGCAATAAGCGGACCTGCCCCTCCCGACTCGTCCCAGCTCTCTTACTTTCTTATCAAGGCCTTCATGTCTCTGAGCCACGAGGTCCGAGCCTTCAGCTGCGCCCCCAACTGCTCCACATTGCCTCTCTTAGCAGCTGGAACAAATATTAAGATGAGCGTGCCGGTGATCATACCTAAAAGGGGGGAGACCTAGAGGAGAAGGGGGGGTGAACCAGGAATTAGTAATGTCTAGTGGACACAGCTTGATGTGTTTTTTTTAAAAAAAAGGTAGACTACTGATGCAAAATGAAACCCAATATTTTAGCACCCTGCGATTTAAAAAATGGAACAAGTCCCTAGCCCTCAAGAAAAGATCTGGAACATTTGAAGGACACCTGATAAAGTCGCAGGAGTCAACCGGGTGCTACATTTGTCATCTGTCCCCCACCCCAGATGAAAGCCAGGTTTACAAAGAGGGCAATTGTCTGGACTGAACAGAAGCAATGGGGGAGGAGGAGCTGTAGCCCTCTCTTATGGCAGCATGGGTGTGCGAAAGAAAAAGCAGACAATAGCGTAGCTTCCCTGAAACATTTCCTCTTCTTTCCAAAGAATGTGCAGTTGCGAAGTGCATATTAAACCTTCTTCTATGTACATGAAGCAAATACATACTCTTCCTATGTTTACCCCCGTGAGTTGAGAGAGCCTGGCCACATCTGCACTTTATACTTAAAGCAGTCTCATACTGCTTTAAACAGTCATGGCTTCCCCTCAAAGCATCCTGGGAGCTGTCATTTGTTAAAGCTGCCAGGAGTTGTTAGGAGTGCTACAGTTGTCAGAGCTACAATTCCCAGAGTGGTTTAACTATCCATCCCTCTTGCTAGGGGATTGCAGCTCTGTGAGGGGAACAGGGGTCTCATAACAAGTCTCAGCACTCTTTACAAACTAGTTCCCAGGAATTTCTTTGGGGGGGGAGGAGCCATGACTGTTTAAAGTGGCACGAGACTTCTTTAAATGTATGGTGCAGAGTGGGCCCCAGACTAGGATTGGGGAGACCCACTCTCAACTCTACATTCAGCCATGAAGCTCACTGGGGTGACCTTGGATCAGACATTGTCTCTTAACCTAAACTACCTCACAGGGTTCTTGAGAGGATAACATGCGGGGGAAGGGGAAAGAGACGCGCCTATTCTGCTGTGGGTTCTTTGTTGGAAAGTTGGAGCTTAAATGTAATAAATGAATGAATAACCCTGTCTCCCTCTCCTTCCTTGGTTATCTCTGGCCTGGCTTGCTTAACAAACCTCAAGTGAACCATGATGCCCTATAGATGATCAAACAAACCATGGTTTGCATCTCCAAAGTTTGACTTGTTTGTTTCCAAACTGCTCTTGCCTCATGCCTTTGTAGCTTGGTGAGTGTGTAGGGTGGTGTGGCCAAATAAGCCATGGTTAAGGAAGGGCGCTGGGTTGACACATAACACCAAGCCATTGTTAAAAACAAACCAAGGTTCGTAGGCCAAGAAACCATGGCTTCAGATCATGGTTTGTTGGCAGTAAACAAGCCACAGTTCAGCGACCAGGAAGAGTTCCCAAACAACTGTTGTCATGTGCCTTCAAGTCGATTACGACTTATGGCGACCCTATGAACCATTACTTGGAGTCATGTGTGAACCAGGTCTCTGTGCTGAATTTTAGATTTTGCAAACTCCTTGCAATCATACACACCACTGGTGCTAAATCACTCTTTTGCATCTTATATATGACCCAATTAACTTGACGATAGTAATTTGTGCACTGGTAACCTCAAGGTTGGATTATTGCAATGTGCTTTACGCGGGGATGCCTTTGAAAATGGTTTGGAAGCTTCAATTAGTGCAAAATGCGGCTGCCAGAACGTTGATGAGTTCAAGGCGAACAAATCATATAACACCAATTCTGTCATAAACACTGGTTGCCCGTACGCGTCCAAGCCCAATTCAAAGTGCCAGTTTTGACCATTAAAGCTCTTTACGGCACAGGACCCCAAAATCTTCTGGAAACGCTTCTCCCAATATGAACCTACCCAGACCCTGAGATCTTCTTCTGAGGCCCTTCTCTAGGTCCCCCCCTCTGAGGAAGACTCAGAGGGTGGTGAGAAGGGAGAGGGAGTTTTTAGTTGTGGCTCCCCATCTGTGGAACGCTGTCCCCAGTGTGGTCTGCCTGTCACCTTCACTGACATCTTTTCGGCACCAGGTAAAGACTTCTCTTTTCCCCCAGGCTTTTGATAGACTAACAGGCTTTTCGTTATTAGTGTGCCAAGCTAAGCTTCCTGTGGCTGTTATGGAGGTGATGCTTGTTTTGTTTTTAGGGAATAATGTATTTATTTGTGCTTTTAAAAATGTTGTAAGTTGCTTGAAGACCATTGGGTAACAAGTGACTAACAAATCAAATAATAACAATAATTAAGAAGAAGAAGAAGAAAAAGAAGAAGAAGCTTACAACTTTAAAAAAGAATAATTAAATCTAAGCTTAATAGATTTTTTTACCCTGCCTGGCAAATAACATTTACCAAGTTAGTTGAATACAGAAAGAAAGTTTCTTGGCAACCCAACCACAGATACTGCAGCCTCTGTTAGCGCAGTGGAATCACAGACAAGGGTGTCCACAGGAGAGGACAAAGGGGGCACTTGCCCCATTGGAATTCAAAATGTAATGGTGGATGGAGTGGGTTGCCAGTGACCTGTAGCATAGACCAATAGTCCTTGCTCCCCCTGCCCGGAAATATTTCTGTGGATACCTTTGGTCACGGGTAGGGATGGGGCAGAAATTTGGTTCAGTTTTCATTAAAGCTGAATCTATCAAATTTGCACTTTCCAAAACATGAGAACTAAACACAGCCATCCTTCAAAATTCGCACTCATTTGAATGCTGCAGTTTGCCAACCAACCAATGTTCACAAATATGCATATATTAGGGGAAACGTGCATAAAATGAATGTATGTGAAAATGACATGCAAAAACAGATTATATTAGGAGGAGCAGCTTGCAAAAATGTGTACCTTGGTCAAAGCTGTATGCCAACATGTGTTTATTAGGAGAAATTCATACTAAAATGTTCATGAGGATTTTTTTTTAAAAGACAAAATTTGTTAATTGCTGCCGAAATCTAGAGAACCAAATGCAAGGCTGGGATAACGAGGAACTTGAGAGAATGGAAACCAACTCATACTTCTCCTTGTCACAGGATTCCCACAGCCCTGCTTATGACTCCGGCCATTCCCTGCAATGGAGTGCAGTTCTGCTTACTGTAACAGAGCACCAGTGTCGAGTGTGATGTACAGACCAGGTCTAACGCGCACGGCAGGCAACGTTCATTCCAAGCTCGGGTTCCCAACATCTACAAAAGCCACACCTTCCCCTGCCCGTTTCCTCCCTTGGCACCAATATTTTGCCTTCCTAAAATTCCAGCGATGAGAAAAGTCACCTCTCCTCTGGAAAGAGCGCAAAGCAGGGTCAAAGGTTAGGAAACAGTTTGGCTGCCTTGTTTCCTGTTGGCTATTTTTCTTTCTGGCCATCTCTGAGCTTGCCGTGCGCATTGTGTGCTTAGTCTTCCCAACACATTTATCAAGGTTCCCCCCAAGGGGATACGCTAGACGGAAATGGAGCGCCTGCATGCAGAAAAATAAATGCAAAGGGAAACAATCTACCTCTCCGACAAAACAAGAAAATATCCCTGGCCGAGCTTAATTACAGCAAAGGGATATTTTGAATACGGAGAAGCAGAGGTGACAGAATGCCTCTGTTTTCCTGTCCTGATAATCATTTAAAGCCAGAAGTATCCTAAATTCCAAAGCAGATTTTTATTCCACTTCTAGCAGGGAAAAAAAAAACATAGGATGCTGCCTTATACTGAGTCAGACCATTGGTCCATCTAGCTCAGCAGAATCATAGAATAGAATCATAGAATAGTAGAGTTGGAAGGAGCCTACAAGGCCATCTAGTCCAACCCCCTGCTCAATGCAGGAATCCAAATAAAAGCATTCCCGAGAGATGGCTGTCCAGCTGCCTCTTGAATGCCTCCAGTGTGGGTGAGCCCACTACCTCTCTAGGTAATTGGTTCCATTGTCGGATGGCTCTAACAGTTAGGAAGTTTTTCCTGATGTCCAGTCGAAATCTGGCTTCCTGCAACTTGAGGCCATTATTCGAGAAGAGATCCCGGCCCTCCTCTATGTGACAGCCTTTCATGTACTTGAAGAGTGCTATCATTGACAGTATTGTCTACACAGATTGGCAGAGGATCTCCAAGGTCTTAGGGGATGTTTCCAGCCCTATCAAGAGATACCATTGGCAATTGACCCTGGGACCTTCTGCCTGCAAAACAGATGCTTTACCCCTAAGCTACAGCCCTTCCCCTAAACGTGGTCCTGGAAGGGCCGTAGCCCAGTGGTCAGAGCATCTGCCTAGAATGCAGAAGGTCTCAAGTTCAAACCCCAATGGCATCTCCATGTAGGGCTGGGAGAGACCTCTGCCTGAAATCTTGGAGAGCTGCTGCCAGTCAGGGTAGACAATACTGAGCTAGATGGACCAAAAGTCTGTCTTATAAGGCACCTTCCTACGTTCCTAAGGGCTGTACACATGCTATGTAGGGGAACAATAGTGGAATAAATGTATGGTGTGAACGCAGCCTCAGTAGCTCATTTTTGCAATCTTAAATTCAGTTCTCCACATCTCTACAGCAATGTGCAGGGTTTTGTTTTTTTAGAAAAACCACAAATCCTCATGAAAATTCGCCAGCATTTTAGTGCGAATTTCTCCAATCACCTTTTAATCACTGTACACATTTTGGCAAACAATCTCCCCCTAACAGAATGCATTGTTGTGTGTTACTTTCACCAACGTATTCATTTTTATGCCCACTTTCCCCTAACGTATGCCACTTTTGTAAACACTGTTTTGTTAGAAAACTGCACGACAAAATTCAGAGAAGTGCGAATTTCGAAGGATGGCTGTGTTTCAGTTCATATATTGTTTCGGAAAGTGTGGATTTGATAGATTTGCCTTCCGATGCGAACTGAATCAAATTTCTCCTCCATCCCTGGTGTAGGGCAGGGACAGGCGAGAATGGCAGCCTCCGGATTTTGTGGACTACAACTCCCATCATCATTGACCATTGGCCATGCTGGCTGGGGTTCATGGGTGTTAGAGTCCAACATCATCTGCAGGGCACCACCACGCTGGCTGGCCCTGGTATAGACTCTCTTCCAGCAAGGCCCAAACATGCAAATGGCGTGGTTGCTGAGGGTGGGCACGTCTGGCCACCATGCGCTCTTTTAATGTGTGAGCAATGTCAGCTGAACCCCTTTCCCGGCTGAATGTATAAAGTGCACCTTCGTCAAGGGCAGAGCAGTGCAGACAGTACCGTAGTGGCAAATTCAGAAGTGCCACACCCCCTCCTCCTCTATTTATTTATTTGATTTATATCCTGCCCTTTCTCCCAGCAGGAGCCCAGGGCGGCAAACAAAAGCACTAAAAACACTCTAAAAGATCATAAAAACAGACTTCAAAATACATTAAAACAAACCAACCATTAAGAACATATTAAAAGAAAACATCTTTAAAAACATTTCTAAAAAAAAAAAAAGCTTTAAAAACGTTTTTTAAAAAAGAAGGTTTAAAAATATATTAAAAAGCGAATTCCAACACAGATGCAGACTGGGATAAGGTCTCTACTTAAAAGGCTTTTTTGCTGCTGGGTTGAGAATGATGATACTGGCAAGACTCTGAAGGCGCATCTTAGTTAAGTCATATCACAGAGCCAAAGGGCAAAGTACGTGGAAATACATGTCATGGTACATCACCCATCAGATGTCATAGATGGATGGTTCTCCTGCTCTCTTCGACCCCCATTCTAGCAGATCTAAGGAGCCCTGAATGCTATAAAACCTGCCCTTTTATACACTTTCTTTTCAAAGGCAAGGCATGTTCCCATGGTCTTTTCTGCTTTTTGCTACTTCTCATCAGGCTCTCATCGGATGCTCTAGGTGAGTCTTTCTTCTCAGCTAGTCTGCTTAACCTCTCCATATAAGGATTTCCTCTTACTTCATATTGACAATTTACATGGCACACTGGCTGTCTGCCCAAATCTGTTATCTTGTACTGTGCTCAACATGAGAAAGTAATGCTTTGTCTATTCCAGTTGTTTCTCAGGAAAATTACAGCTTTAGTCACGAGACGGAGGAAAAAAGGGGGGCAGTTTCAAACTACTCCGGTTTTACTGTTTGGCTCTTATGCATATAGCAGACTTTATACTCTATTTCAATAATTCTTAAGCATCTTCTAAGCATATATAAATGATTTCAGCACTTTTTATGCATATTTTGAGTCATGATTTGGGCTTTCCCATTACAATTGAGATCCATGTTAATGCCTTCTCCCACAACAGACATCCCGAGGAGCCAGCAAGGATGAAAGGGGAGAGTGTTAGCTACTGAGAAGAGTCTTCTCAATGGCCGACTCACCTCCTTTCACTCAGATTGGCTCCAATCAGCAGGAAAACACAAGGAAGAATGTTAGAAGACTCTTCTCAGTGGCTAACACACCCCTTTCATGCTGAGTGGTTTGCAAGATGCTGGAGACATAGGGACTCTAGTGCGACCCTGCTCCCAAAAAAGTAAAGGGTCTAAGATCCCCCAAGAACCCAGACGACTACACCTGAGTGCAGATCTGTATTCAAGATTTTAAAACAAACATATTGAAGGAGAAAAGGAGATTGATTGTTTGCTCACCCGTAGGGCCCAGTGCCAGTCACCAGCCACTTGCTTGACGCTCGATCCAGTGATGTATCCTAAACCACTGGAAAACAAAACACAGACCAATGAAATAAGACAGAACAGCAAGTTGGAATAAAATGAAGCAGTGGTTCATTCATTTATTCAGGTTCCTAGCCCCCATGATCTCCCAGTGGTCCCTGCAGTGTAGAATCCAAAGTGCATGCAAAACAGCCAACCAAACAGCTTAAAAACATGGTCTTTTAAAACTCTGCTTGTACGCTCCTACAACTCAGTTGTAGCCATCTGTAGTTGGCTCAAATGAAAACGCTGATATATTGCTTTTGTGAGTTTCTTGGAGAAGGGGGTTCCACACTCAATGAGAACTGAGTGCATTCTGCAGTTTCACAATCAGTCACAGGAATGATGCAAACAAAGCCATTGGCAGAGTATGCAGAATTCCGCATCCTGGCAATCTTTTAAAACAAAAATAAAATCCAGGTTTCTAGCCCTTAAGGTCATGCTGCTGGTGTTTGGCCCAGTTTAATAGCCGTTCCCTCTCCACAGGGACCCTTGTAGACCAGTTGTTCTGAGAGGGGGCCTACTGAAAATGTCCCTCACCAAACTGCATCTCCCAGAATCCTTTGAGTGGAAGCCAGGATAATTAGATCAGTATGAAACTGGGATAAATGTGTAGTGCGTGTATGTGCTGAGTGATTGCCAGTAGCCGTTCAGGCAGAGGGTGTTTTTTTTTTTTTAGGACCTTGCATTGTCAAGATTTGCTCCGTCACTGAACTATGCCTGCCACACACATGCAGATACTTGCTAAAGGTGGTTGAGGACTTTGTTCAGTCCATGTTTTTAAGCAAACAGACCCAATTTGCACCTATTTATTATTACAAGTTAATTATATACTGCCTTTTGGACCAAAATGGTGAACAATATATTAAAATAGGTAAGGTTGTATCTAGTATTAGTCATACTCAGAGGAGACCCATTGAAATGGATGGGCATGACTAGCGTAGATCTGCTCTGGGTAGGATGGGTCTACTCTGAGTACAACACAGGGCCCATCTCCACTACACATTTAAATCAGCATCATACCACTTTAACAGTCATGGCGTCCCCTGAAGAATCCTGGGAACTGTAGTTTGCTAAGGGTGCTGAGGGTTGCTAGGAGACTCTTGTTCCCCTCCCAGAGCTACAATTCCCAGAGTGGTTTAACAATCAATCCGTCTTCCCAGGGGACTCTGGGAATTGTTGCTCTGTGAAAGGAACAGGAGGGTTTCCTGAAAACACTTAGCACCCTTAACAAACTACAGTCCCCAGGATCCTCTGGGGGAAGCCATGAGTGTTGAAAGTGGTATCATACTGATTTAAATGCACGGTGCAGCGTGGGCATGAGTTGGATTCAACTCAAGGTACAAAGAAGTACAATAAAATGCCATAAATCAACCAGCAAGCAAAAGAAAGATAAGCCAGTCAAATCACAGCAGAGGGAGGCCAAACGAAAGCCTTCCTTGCCAAGCTAGAGGATTAAAGGGTGCTCCTCCCAGACCAACATGTGAATCGGAACACCGTTAACCCTTTGGGCTTCTCGCTTCTCTGCACTTTCTGACACAGTCTCCAGAAAAGTTTCTTTTAGGAGAAAAACAAACGCAAAAATAGGTGTTTTATGAAAAAAACGCATAGAAAAATAATGCACGTTTTCATGCTTTAAAAAAACCCAAAACCACCACCCAGATTGATGCAGAAAGAGGACTGGACCAATTTGCAAACCAACGTGGCTGACTGGAAAGAGAAGGTTGTATCCCATACTAGTACTGCTTGGAGTAGACCCAATGAAAATAGTGGCTTGACTAACTTGGGTCCCTCAATTTCAGTGGCTCTACTCTGAGTAGAACTTAGGTGGAAACAATCCAGACTGACCTGCCCGTTCCTAAGCGCCACTTTCTGGAGGGCAGATAGTTGAGGCTGGCTCTTGTTTTCACACTCCGTTTCTGGATTTCTAGGAAGAATCTTGCTGACCGCTATTGTGTAAAGGACCTTGGCCTCCATGGACACCTTTTCATCTGATGCACCAGGGCTGTCCTCATCACCACGCTACACTAACAACACCGAGCACGCTATTTTAAAAGCCAGCATCGAGGGCCAAACTCACAGCTTTGCTTCCTGTTCAGGAAAATCTTTTTTTTTTTCCTGAAGAGCATAAGGAATGCTTTCAACCCTTTGTCTCAAGGTTGGCCATTATAACCGGGCCGGGACAGCACGCTCGCCATCCTGTCACAGATGTTTTGTCACCCAGCTGATTACTGGATGGAAAGAAACATGCGGCGCTGAGCTCTCCCCGCAGGAAGAGGCCTTGCCGGTTGGAATTTGGAGGCGAGCCTCTGGTGCCCACCCTGTCTGCAACCTTGCCAAGCTGGGGGTGCGGTTCAGGCATTGTGCAGGTGGAGAATTCCTCATGGCTGCAGAATGAACGCTGCTGATAAGGGAAACCAAACCAGGTGGCGGTGGTGATAATGGGGAGGAAGCCATTAGCCACAAGCTTAGCACGGTAGCCAAGCTTTCTAAGCTGGGCCGTCAGTTCTGTGAGGGCCGTGTTCCCACAGGGGTACTCAGTCGGGGCTGCCTGGCAGTAGTGGGTGAGGCCAGGACAGGTGGTAGGCAGGGCTAATGCTAAAAGTGGGAGGGGCAGAGCAAAAAGTAAGGACACATCGGCACCATAGGTTGCAGGGGTGTAGTAGTCCAGGGTCTTGGGAGGTCTTAGACCCCTGACTTTTTTGCAAGCAGGGTCCCAATGTCTCCAGCATCCTATGAGCCAACCAGCATGAAAGGAGAGCATGTTAGCCACTGAGAAGAGTCTTCTAACATGCTTCCTTGTCCTTTCCTGCTGACTGGAGCCAATGGGACTGAAAGGAGGTGTATCAGCCACTGAGAAGACTCTTTTCAATAACTAACGCTTTCATGCTGATTGGCTCCTAGGGATGTCTGTTGTGGGAGAAGGCATCAACAAGGATCTCACTCTCAATCCGGCAGCAAAAAAAACAGGGAGGGGCGTGGCTGTGACTAACATGAAGGGATCCTGCATTTTTCAATTTGCCGCTACACTACTGGTGGGTTGTATCCAAAATAGTGCTAGGTCACAGTCCTGTCAGGGCAAGGATTTCCACTCATGCAATGGGACTTTCCCTCCTCTCCCGTACACCCCCTAAATCTGCTCCCCCTACCCTCCGGAGCTAAGATGGGGAGGGTGCATGGGTGTAGGTAGCAGGGAAATCCCTGTGGTGCAAGTGGAAATCCCTGTGCTGATGAGGAGCACTGGTGCTTTAAATGGACAGTGCGACATCCAACTATGATACCAGTCATGGCTTCCTCCCCCCCAAAAGATCCTGGAAACTGTAGAGTTGTCTGGAAACCCCCTCTATCCCCCTCACAGAGCTACAATTCCAAGAGTGGTTTAAACAATCAAATCCCTCTTCCCAGGAAACTCTGGGAACCGTAGGTCTGTGAGGGGCATCGGGATCTCCTAGCAACTCTCGGCACCCTTAAGAAACTCCAGTCCCCAGATTCTTTGGGGGACACCAGGACTGTCTGAAGGGGCATTGGGGTGCTTTAAACATGCGGTGCGGGTGGGGCCTAGGTTGTCAATGTTTCAATCTTCAAGCGACGAAAGCAAATGAACGAAAGCACAAGATGTGCGCAAGTCTGGGGCATGGCGCTCAATACCTTCCCAAAGGGATCGCAAAGTAGAAGACCGACAGCATGAGCGTCCGGGTGTTTTTGGTGAAGAGGTCTCCGATGATGGTGGGGGCGATGGTGGAATAGCTGGCTTCGCCGATGCCCACCAAGGCTCGCGAGAGGACAAAGAGCCAGAAATACTGGGGGAAGAGAAAACGAGTCAGTCTTTTACCGTCACAATTTATTTACTTATTCTTTATAAAAAATACTCCTATACCGCAATTTCATTAAAAAAAAAATCAAAGTGGTTTACAAGAGGCGTGGGGAGCCTTTGACCCTCCAGGCGGTGCTGAACTCCAGTTCCCATCAGCCCCTGCAGCAAGCATGGCTGACAGCCGGAATGATGAGAGTTGTGGTCCAGCGACATCTGGGGGACAGTGGCCTAGGTTCCCCACACCTGGTTTACACCAATAAAACCTGCATTATAAAAACAGACAGACAGCTCCCTAACTATTACAGAAAGTGTCTATCTTAATTGTCGGTGGCAACGAAAAGTGTTCCGTAAACGTCTGAAAGTTAAATACCGAAGATGACTGCTGAGTCTCTATTCCACATTCCACAGAGAAGTGGGTCGGTAACATCATAGGCTCAGTTTTGTGTTGATGTGACATGTGTCTTGCCAAGCAGTGATGCTCCTGCAGATGATCTCAGTGGTCAAACTGGGATATAAGGGTTCAGAACATCCTTAAGGTACCCCGAACCTAGGTTGTTCAGGGCTTGGCGATTAGTACAAGAACCTTGAACCTGGCTCGGTGGCAGATGGGCAGCACCAGGGCAGATGTTTTAGCAGAGGAGTTGCATGCTGCTGGTCACCTGCTCCCATCAGCAGCCTGGCCGCTGCGTTCAGCGCAAGCTGACACTCCCAGTCTGGGCCCAAGGGCAGCCCCATATACAGCGCATTGCAGTAATCCAGCCTTGAGGCTGCCAACACATGAACAACAGCGGTCAGGCCACCGCAGTTCAAACCTCACCCTTGCCACGAATGAAATAGTCGGCGTTAAGGCAAGTCACCCAAGAGCCAGTGTGGTGTAGCAGTTAAGGTGCTGGACTGCGACGTGGAAGACCAGGGTTCAAATCCCAGTACAGCCATGAAGCTCACTGGGTGACCTTGGGCCAGTCACTGCCTCTCAGCCTCAAAGGAAGGCAATGGTAAACCCCCTCTGAATACTGCTTACCATGAAAACCTTATTCATAGGGTCACCATAAGTCGGGATCGACTTGAAGGCAGTACATCATCGTCATCAAGGCAAGTCACCACCTTGCTGATTCAGCCACCCATCTACAATTTGGGACAAAGATGTTGATCTATTTATGTAGCAGGGATGAGACTGTGCTGGGACCATCAAGGGGCAAGCATTTCTATCTGTCTTGTCCCACTCCTCTGCCTGGGCCTTATCAGGAAGAGCTGCAGACTGAGACATGCTGCTGCAGGGATGAGATTGCTGGGACCATCAAGGGGCAAGCATTTCTATCTGTCTTGCCCCACCCCTCTGCCTAGGCCTTATCAGGAGGAGCTGCAGACTGAGAGGTACTGCTGCTGGGGTGAGACTGCTGGGACCATCAAGGGGCAAGCATTTCCATCTGTCTTGTCCCACTCCTCTGCCTGGGCCTTATCAGGAAGAGCTGCAGACTGAGACATGCTGCTGCAGGGATGAGATTGTTGGGACCATCAAGGGGCAAGCATTTCTATCTGTCTTGTCCCACTCCTCTGCCTGGGCCTTATCAGGAAGAGCTGCAGACTGAGACATGCTGCTGCAGGGATGAGATTGCTGGGACCATCAAGGGGCAAGCATTTCCATCTGTCTTGTCCCACTCCTCTGCCTGGGCCTTATCAGGAAGAGCTGCAGACTGAGATGTGCTGCTGCAGGGATGAGACTGTGCTGGGACCATCAAGGGGAATGCTTTTCCACCTGCTTTGCGCCCCACCCCTGCTCTTAGTGACATTTTTCTGGGGACTGGCCTTTACCAGGAAGATGAATGCTTTTGGTTTGCTGCTCCTGTTTTTTTAGAGATGTTAGGACTTTGTTAGTTTGATTTTTTTCTTTTGTAAATTGTATTGTTTTTATTTGCATTTTGTATTTGTATTTTTATTTGTGTGTAAGCCGCCTTGGGGGCCTATTTGGCCGAAAGGCGGCCTAGAAATAAAACGTAACATAACCCCAGGCCTGAGCGGGGTGGGGGGAGGCAAATGTGGCCCTCTGGACCCCTCCATGTGACCCCGGGACTCTCCCCAGGCCGGCAAATGCCCCTCACCAGAACCCTTGAGCAGTTTTGCTTGGCTGGAATGGTTCTCTGAAGGAGGACAACGCCATTTCCTTGCCAGGATGAAGGATGGGGAGACTGTGTGTGTAAAGGTCTCTCCGGAAATGCTTTTTGCATGGCCTGCTCTACAAAATAACAGCCACCCACTTTTGCCTCTGTTCTACCTACCAGTGGCTTGAGGCCCTTGGAAACTTGCCCAGGAGGGAATGCGGCCCTCGAACTGAACATGGTCTTCCAACCCGGCTGTTAGATGGTTTTGAGACCAAAAAACCTGGACAATTGTGTTTTACGGTAAAAACAACAGTAAACCTTCCTCTCTCTCTCTCTGCCCCAGCATTATACGTGAGTGGGACAGGTGCAGGCTTAGGAATGAGCACCTCAGTGCGGTATGGAACACATAGTGCCCGATTCGGACCAGAGAGACCTGGGTTCGAAGTCTCACCTCTCCACGAAGATAACTGGATTACCTTGGGCCTCTCGTTCACTCCCAGCCAAACCTACCTCACAGGGTTGTTGCGAGGACAAGGAGGAGCCAGTTTACATCACCCTAAGTCCTTTGGAGGTAGCGTATTTTTGGGGCAGAATCAAAACAAACAAACTGGTCCGCTGAGATCATGCCAACTTTGGCCCATGCGTTACCTCCACTCAGGATTTGGGTTTCAGGCTAACAGCATGAATCTGCACACCGAGTTGGGCCTTAAGAGCTCTTGGGGACAGGCTGCAGCTCAGGGGTAGAGCATCTGCCTTGCATAGAAGGTCCCAAGTTCCATCCCCGGCATCCCCAGGTAAGACTTGGGAGTGTCTCTTGTCTGAAATCCTGGAGAGCTGCTGCCAGTCAGTGCAGACAATACTGAACTACATGGACTCAGTCTAAGGCAGCTTCCTCTGGACTCCCCATCCATGCTGGAATCCAGTCTAAACGCAGGTGGAAAATTCGCTACCTCCACCACATCGGCCAAGTGTCGAGCTACAAATCAGCCATCACCTATTTGCCCTTGTGTGCTTAACATCTCCACCTCAATACCCTTTTTGGGAGCTGTTATGCTACCATGTGCCCTATAATTACAGGTCTAATTAAATGTCTCCTGCTGCCCTGGTCATATCGGAGACAGATGTGCGTGGGCTGAGTGTGATGTTCCTATATTAATGTATATATGGTAAGTGTTGTTGTTTTAGAAGATACATGGTAAGTGGAGTGAAAGAGGGGGAGTGAATGGGCAGTAGAATGCGAGATGATTGGCTGAGTGTTTAAAATGGCTGAATGTATAAAAGGAAGAGTGAGAGTGGAATCGGGGAGGAGAAGAGAACTGAGTGGGTTGCTTGGTGGGGTTTAGAGAGTTGTTTACCAGGAGGGAGGTGGAGTTCGGATTAGTATTGAGTAAAACCATATGCTTATGTGCCTTAAGAAGAAATCTTGTTAATCTTGTTAGCTTTGTTATCTGTAATAAATACTTAATTTGGTTTACCAAAGGCCTGATCCTTGGCTGGGGTTTCACAGACCAGAAGGGAGGGTAAGGTAATGACCAAGGCTGAAGGGGAACTGTAACAAATGGTGGCAGCGGTGAAGAGAATAACAATACCAGTATTCAGAGTCTCTGGGAATACTAGTATTGGGACGTTACTGGTGGTTGCCTAGCAGGGGGATCTGTTGAGATCTGTGCTAGAGCGGATAGGTAAACCATAAGAGAGTGCGGTCCGGACTGGTGGAGTCCCTGGTGGTGCCTAGAGACAGGCAGTAACCACGAGCAGGTAGGAACCTGACAGGGAGAGCCAGGGAAGGACGCCTCACACTGAGCCCTAAAGGGCAAGCGCATGTCTCAGGGCCGTTTAACGAGTGTCCATCGCCCAGAGCTAAACCACTCTGGAACACCATGGAGATCTGCGGACGCTCAGTCAGGAGGGGAGCCAAGAGGCTTGCAAAGAAGCCGCTGTTTCCACAAAGTGCACCCTGAACCAAAGCTTGGAAAAGTTACTTTTTTGAACTACAACTCCCATCAGCCCCAGCCAGCATGGCCTCTAGATTGGGCTGATGGGAATTGTAGTTCAAAAAAGTAACTTCTCCAAGCTTTGCCCTGAACACATCAGCCGGGCAAAACATTCGCAACGGGAAGGAACTAGGGATGTTTTTAATTATGTGCAACACGGGCCCCATCAGCACTATACGTTGAAAGCGGTACCATACAACTTTAAACAGTTGTGGCTTCCCACAAAGCATCCTGGGAACTGTAGTTTGCTAAGGGTGCTGAGAGTTGTTAGGCGGTCTGTATCCATCTCGCAGAGCTACAATTCTCAGAGCGGTTTAACAGTCAGTCCCTCTTCCCGGGGAACTCTCGGAAGTGTAGCTCTTTGAGGGGAAGAGGGGCTCTCTTAAAAACTCTCAGCACCCTTTACAGTTCCCAGGATGCTATGGGGAAAGCCATGACTGTTCAAAGTGGCATGATAAGGCTTTAAATGTCTAGTTCAGGTGGGATCTTAGTGTCCCTTGTGTGCTTGACTGGTTATGTATACAATATGCAAAAACTTTTTTTTGTCCATTCAGAGTGAGGGCGGCAAGCACAGTTCACAATCTGATTTGGCTTTGCGATGATGTCACATCCTAAAATCTGATTGCCTAATCCTATACGGTGCAGTGACATCACCACACTGGCTATATAATCCCCAACTGGCTCCATATACAGCCAGCAAAAAGAAAAAAATATCTTTAAGACGTTGCACTGAAAGAGAGAGGTTGCGGACACGAGTGAAAGAGAGCAAATCAGTGCCCTTACAATGTACTTATTCCTTGGCTTTCTTATGCAATCTCACTGTGTTAAATGCATTGAAATGTTTTTAAAGGTTTGAGAACTCCCCCCCCCGCAGCATCCCCATCAACACCCAGGCCATACCCCAATGTACAGCCAGCTAAGAAAGTAATCCATACTTTAAGAAGCCCAAACATGTTCCTCCACATCTCACTCTCCTAAATTCCTTACGAAGAAAGAGAATTACGCTACTGTTCTGCAAGAGGTTCACGGCCACTGATAAAACGATAATCTGCTGAAGTATGCTTAAAACCCAGAGGCAGCTACCTTGCCATCTCAAAAAGCACATGATCCTTAAATCCCCGGTCACAAAGCATTAGAAAGTGCGCCTGATGCGATCGGAGGCATTGAGAGACTTCTGGCCTAAGGCTCCATGCATCCAGATCCTAAGATACATTTATTATTTGGAATTGAAAGCAGCTCCTTAGAGTACTGTTTTCATCCCCAGAAACAAAATATCCAAGGCCTTGAACTGTAGAAGCCCATAGCTCAGCACAGAGAGCATGCCTTGCATGGGGGGGGGGGGGAGTCCCAGATTCGATTTCTGGAATCTCTAGTTTACAGCAGGGAAACCTTTCTTCCTACAAAGGGACAGCGAAAACTCAAGCAGGGTCTGCAGCCGATGGTGGGCAGAGCCAGTTCTGAGTTAGTGGAGCAGAGCATAGTGTGGGATAGCAGTTAGAGTGATAGACTAGAGACTGGGAGACCCAAGTTCAAATCCCCACCCAGCCATGCATCTCACTAGATATCCATGGGCTAGTCATCTGCTGCTGCTGCTGCTGATGATGATGATGATGATGCTGCTGCTGCTGCTGCTGCTGATGATGATGATGATGATGATGATTATCCTGGTCAGGCCCAGTGCCAGCAGGCAGCCAGGTTGGGCACTGGCCGAGGGCCCCTGCGGCTGAGAGGGGCACCCGCCAATTGGATGTTGCCATGGATCATGGAGTTGGAGCCCCCGTCTTAGGCAAAACCCCATCCACCGCCAGGGCCGGCTGGCTGCACTACTTCCCATGTTGCTGTGTTGCCATGCCAACCTACTGTGCACTCATGCCTGCCATCACCCAAGATGGCAGCAGGGGCATCAACACGCCCCCACTGCCATCTTGGGTGATGGCAGGCATGTGCACGTTGGGGGCTAGCACACTGACACGGCCAAGCCTGTTTAAGCCTTTGAAGGCCGGCTGCAACCTGGAGCTGGCCCTGACCCTGGACCGTGTATGTACACACCATAGTTTTAAAACACCTCCCCCAAAGAATCCTGGGAACTGTTGTTTACCCCTCACAGAGCTACTGCTTGCAGCGCTCTTAAGATGCAGTTCCAAGGATTCTTTGGGGTGGAGAAAAATGTAAGCAGTGTTTGGTCAAGGAACTGCATTGCAACATTCGGATGCGTGTGGATTTCTACGCTTGGGTCTCTTTTGGTCTCGTTTATTTCGGAAAGGGTGCATTTTATAGATTCAGCTTCAAATGCAAACTGAATCGAGTTGCTTGCCCATCCCTTGGTACATCGTGGATTGCCATTTTCATCAGCAGCCCCCGCTAGTTTTGCTGTCTCTGTGTCTGGCTTTTATTTGGTCCTGATAAAGCTTTATGCAGAAAAACCCAGAGTCCGAGTCCTGAGTCTGCTTCTCTGGTTGGGAGTCAGGAAAAAAGGGCCGGGGGTGTTCCTTGCTTGAAACCCGGGAGGGACCCTCCCAGTCAGCACAGGCAATACTGAGTGGATGGACCAATGGTCTGACTCAGTATCAGGCTGCTTCCTATGATCCTAGGTGTTGCTGGACCCAAAGGCCAAGGCCGGCTCCAGGCATGCGGGTGCCCTTGGGCACCAGCCTCCACTCCCCTTCCACGATCCGCGGCAGGAGCTGCGGATCGCAGGAGAGGAGCTTCCGAGGCAACCGCCCCACACCCCGCTTCACCTACCTTTCTCTGCTGTTTTTTGCAGCTGCGCGCACTGTGTGCACAGGGTTGCCGTCAATCAAGATGGCGGCCAAGGTTTCCGTAAGGGGCTGAAGCCTCTGCCGCCATCTTGATTGATGGCACGCACACACGCACATTGCTGCCATCAACCAAGATGGCGGCAGAGGCTTCAGCCCCTTACGAAAACCTCAGCCGCCATCTTGATTGATAGCAACCCTGCGCGCACTGCAAAAAACAGCAGAGAGAAAGGTAGGTGAAGCGGGGGGATGGCGGGCAGCTCGGAAGCTCCTCCTGTCCTGCAATCCGCAGCTCCTGCTGCGGATCGCAACAGGGGAGCGGAGGGCCCCTCAGGGTGGGAGTTCTTGGGCCAGGAGAGAAGGAGCATTGCCTTCGAGGAGCCCAGTGTGCTGCAAATCTGGGCTGTCCACATCCTGAAGTGGTCCAGCTGCCACTCTTACCTGTCCCATGAAACCTGGTGTTCAGTCTTACTTTTAGCTTGCATTCTTTTCACCCCATTGCTACTACTTTCAAGGCAAGTCGCAAATCAGTACAATAAGTCACACTCTGATTGATAGATGAAACTGGGGTCTGTTACGCAAAAGCAGCCATAAAAAGCACTAAGTAATTATATAGCAGGATCCAGAAAAGGAAACCCATAATCAGCTGGCGCCTCGTCCAAAATGCCTGCCAAGAAGAGGCGGATTTACACACCTTCCGGAAAGTTTAAAAGGTAGGCTCCCGCCCCGTTTAAATAAAGTCTTAGTGACTGATCGTACGAGTCGGTTGGTTTTGAATCTGCATACATTTTGAAAAACGAATGCCGCAATCGTTCTACATGGGTAGGGAACCTGTGCCCTTTGCATGTTGTTGGATTCCAACTCCCATCAGCTCCAGTCAGCCTGGCCAATGGTCAGAGACGGCGGGAGTTGTAGGCCAACAACGTCTGGGAGGCCACAGGTTCCCCATCCTGGTGGAAACAATACTGTAGAGTCATCAAATTGTAGAGTTGGAAGGGGGCCTATAAGGTCATCGAGTCACTGCACAATGCAGGAATCCAATTTAAAGCATACCCGACAGGCAGCTCCATATCCGAGTCTGACTTCAGCAACCTGAAATGGAAATGGACTGCCTTCAAGTCGATCCCGACTTATGGCGACCCTATGAATAGGGATTTCATGGTAAGTGGTATTCCGGGGGGGTTTACCATTGCCTCTCTCTGAGGCTAGTCCTCCCCAGCTGGCTAGGGCCTGCTCCACTTGCCACAGCTGCACAAGCCGGCCCCTTCCTTGTTCGCAACTGCCAGCTCGGGGGCAACTGGGCTCCTTGGGACTATGCAGCTTGCCCACGGCTGCACAGGTGGCAGGGCACGTCACCCCTGAGCCACTCCCTGTGGGGCTGATCTTCAGCTGGCCCTTTACACCCAGGAGACACAAGTGGGGATTTGAACTCACAGACTCTGGACTCCCAGCCAGGCTCTCCTCCCCACTGTGCTATACCAGCTGTTTTCAGGGCCAGGCAATAAGTGACAATAAGTGATACAGAACCCCAAAATGATTGCCCATAGTTGATCTGGCCTCCAGACAGACTATTAGACCTTCAAGGAAATGCTGGAATCAGGGACGCAATATCAGTGGCAGTCCAGTGAGCCTCTCCGGAATGTCTTTGAACCCAGGCCGCCGGTGAAGCTTCATGAGGCAACTCTTCAATCCATGAAGATGCTCTGTTTGGAAAGGCGCTGGTCCAGCTCAGCAGCATTGAAAGCACAGAGAAAGCCTTGAAGCAAACGCTGTGATTAAAGGGCAGACGTGGGCAAAGAGTTCTAGAGCAACTCTTGAAGAACTTTGACTCCATTTTGGTTAAACTGAACTCCTGTTTAAGTGTAATTAATTAAACAGGTCTCAGTCAGCGAGGCAATTGCTATCCTACTGTATATGCCAGGGGCAGCACTCCAGGTGTTGCTGAACTACAACTCCTATCTTCCTGGTCAGGCCCAGCGCTACCAGGCAGCCAGGTCGGGCACTGGCCAAGGGCCCCTGCAGCTGAAATCAAGACACGGGATCTAGCATCTCACGTCAGGCATACTAGACGTTGGAAGCAACGGAAGACAAGGTGTCACACAGCAAATACAAGCAATGTTACTTCTATATAGCTGAAAGATCGTTTTACCCCTTATACACCCAGTCAATCACAGTGTGAGGGTCTCCTGCAGATATCGTCTTATCAGGAAGTCCGTTTCGCACAACATAGGAAGCGGACCTTTAGTGTAGCGGCACCCACCCTGTGGAATTCCCTCCCCTTAAATATTAGACAGGCGCCATCTCTGTTGTCTTTTCAGTGCCTACTGAAGACCTCCCTCTTTCAACAAGCCTTTTAAGTAGAGACCTTATCCCAGTCTGCTACTGAAGATCTTCCTCCTTCAACAAGCCTTTTAAGTAGAGACCTTATCCCAGTCTGTGTCTGTGTTGGAATTGCTTTTGAAGATGTTTTTAAAGATGGGTGTTTTTTTAAGCATGTTTTTAAAGCCATTATTTTGTTTTAATAAGATTTTAAATAAATAAATAAAATAGGGCAAACAGTTAACACTATTAATTCAGGCTCTTCTCAGCATGAACTGCAAGGTGGGGGCTACAACAGGCGGACAAAATTGGGCTACTTGCAACTGCCTCATCTCTATCCTCTGCAATTTTCGAGACATGAGAGATTCTGCTTTCAGTTTCCTCTGCCTGAGAAGAAGTTCCAGTGTTTTTGTTATAGCACTTACCTCTTTTGCCATTATACTTGGCCTTGGTGCCTGCAGAGTCCTCACCAACTGGCTGAAACAAGGAAAGGCTGTCTGAACCTTCCTCAGAAGTTCCAGCAAGTGGCTTTGAGGCTTCTGAAGATGCACTCTCTGTAAGCCCCTTATTTCCTTCAACTGTGCTTGCAATGTCCCCCGCAAAGTCAGTAATCCCTCCTCCATCCTCCCAACCTTGCCAGAGATTCTCCTTGGGACCCATGACACCTATCTGGAGATGCCAGGGATCTGGGCCCTTCTGCATGTAAAGCATAACAACAGATTGTTGTTGTTGTTGTTATGTGCCGTCAAGTCGATTATGACTTATGGCGACCGTATGAATCAGTGACCTCCAAGAGCATCTGTCCTGGACCACCCTGTTCAGATCTCATAAGTTCAGGTCTGTGGCTTCCTTTATGGAATCAATCCATCTCTTGTTTGGCCTTCCTCTTTTTCTACTCCCTTCAGTTTTTCTCAGCATTATTGTCTTTTCTAGTGAATCCTGTCTTCTCATTATTTAGCTTCTAGTGATAGCTCTGGATACAATGACATTAAGTCACAGACTAAAAGTGATCCATGAGGACTGAGCACTTGGCATGGAATGCTGGCTGACTTAGAATCATAGAATCGTAGAGTTGGAAGGAGCCTATAAGGCCAACAAGTCCAACCCCCTGGCTCAATGCAGGATTCCAACTTACAGCATCCCTGACAGGTGGCTGTCCAGCTGCCTCTTGAAGGCCTCCAGTGTTGGAGAGCCCACCACCTCTCTAGGTCATTGGTTCCATTGTTGTACCACTCTAACAGTGAGGAATTTTTCTTGATGTTCAGCTGCAATCTGGCTTCCTGCAACTTGAGCCCATTATTCCGTGTCCTGCACTCTGGGATGATCAAGAAGAGATCCCAGCCCTCCTCTGTGTGGCAACCTTTCAAGGACTTGAACAGTGCTGTCACATCTCCCCTTAGTCTTCTCTTCTCAAGGTTAAACATGCCCAGTTCTTTCAGTCTCTCCTTATAGGGCTTTGTTTCCAGTCCCCTGATCATCCTTGTTCCAGTTTGATCATTCTTGTTCCACTTCTTAAAGTGCAGTGTCCAGAACTGGATGCAGTACTCAATGTGAGGCCTAGCCAGTGCTGAATAAAGGGAAACTAGTACTTCACACAGTTTGGAAACTATACTTCTCTTAATGCAGCCTAAAACAGCATTTGCCTTTTTTGCAGGTACATCACACTGTTGGCTCCTATTCAGCTTGTGATCAACGACAATTCCAAGATCCTTCTCGCTAGTATTGCTGAGCCAAGTATCCCCCAACTTATAACTGTGCACTTGGTTTCTTTTTCCTAAGTGTAGAACTTTGCACTTAACCCTGTTAAATTTCATTCTGTTGTTTTCAGTCCAATGTTCCAGCCTAGCAAGGTCCCTTTGAATTTTGTTTCTGTCTTCCAAGGTATTAGCTATCCCTCCCAATTTTGACTTGGAGGTTGTGGTGATGGAAGACCATGGCAAGCAGGAAAGGAATGTCCTGGAAAAGGACAGGTTGGGTGGCTGGTTGTTGCAGGCTCCACTTGGGCCCTCCTCATTGGCAGTGCGAAATGGCAATTAAAAAGGTACCAAGGGTACTGAGAACTATACCGTGATGGGATTTTCCAAGCCGGCCCCTCCGTTCTTCCGCTATGCTGCGCCTCCAAAATGCGGGAAATGTTTTTCCTAGCTGCCAAAGTTACAAAATAAGGGGGTGGAGAGAGTTTGAAAGATGAGAGAGAACAAAGTTTATATTTTACCATGCCAACACAGGAATGGGATGAAGCAAGCTGACTGTCAGATTTCCTGTTAATTGCTTGCACGTTAACAGCTTCAGTGCTCCCCGGGGACAGATAATGCTGTTTTAGTGGCAGAGGAGAAAAATGCAAAATAAGATAAAATAATAAATATGGTTCACGTTCAATAAAATGTGCTGAAACGCATTTGGCAGCTCCTTGAAAGTTTGGACTAAAACCCGGAACGGATTCCACTGCCCCACTGACATGGAGCCCCCAGCTGCCGCTGGCTTCAAGGTGTTGCTGACATATTGTAGGAGGATCATTAGGGAAGTCGAAAGGTGCGTAAGAAGCCAGTTAAAGAAGAAAATGTCCTCTTGGCTTTTAGAAATGGGCTAGAGGCAGAGGTGACACGCAGCAGAGAGCTGGCAGTGGCAAAAGACAGCCTGGGTAGCGACCCTTGGCATGAGCCAGGGGTGGGTGAGAAATTCGATTCAGATTGCATTTCAAGCCGAACGTATCAAATTTGCACTTTCCAAAACAACATGAGAATTGCGTTGTTAGTCTCTCTGAAATTAGTGCTCGCTGCCCAGATTCTCCCCATCTACAATGAGTACGTAAGAAACTACTGCAAGGGAAGGACCATCTCTCAGTGGTTACAGCATCTGCCTTGGATGCAGAAGGCCCCAGGTTCAAATCCTGGCAACTGGAAAAAGCTCCTGCCTGAAACCCTGGAGAGCTGCTGCCAGTCTGGGTGGACAATACTGAGCTGGATGTCTGACTCTGTATAAGGCAGGTTCCTCTGTACCGAGTGAAACCAGTACTGCCTGCACTGACAGGCAGCAATTCTCCAAGATTTCAGGCAGGGATCCTTCCCAGTCTCACCTGGAGATCCCAAGGACTGAATATGGGACCCCCTGGAAGCAAAGCAGGTGCTCTGCTGACTGAGCTACAGAAGATTCCCAAAGGTCATCTAGCTTGTCTGGCTTATTCTGATCAAGGACTTTCCAATGTTTTAGTCCGAAGAAGCAGGGAAATCCTCAAACTCCCCACTGGCGTCACACACGCAGCATCAACAGACACTTCCCCAAAAGCCAGAAGGCCAATTCCATCGCTCCTCTGCTGGCCAAAGGTTCCCATTACTTTGTCAAGTTGACAGCGACGAAGGTTATTTGGTTCAAGCGCTTCTGTGCCATTTTCCAGGGCCGAGGCCTCGCAAGGTGACTTCTGTTCCCAGACAGAAACGTAAAACTTTAACATTTAATTCCATTCAAACCAAGCCATCAAAACAGAAGCATAAAAAAACACTTCACAGCCCAGCACTCAGGCTGCAGACACGCCAAGTATTTAAAGCATACTTCCACTCCCCTCCAAAGAATCCTGGGAATTATAGCTCTGTGAGGGCCAAGAGAGCTACAATTCCCAGCACCTTGACAAACTACAGTTCCCAGGATTCTTTTCCCGGCAGGGGGATGTTCTTTAAAGGTATGTTGTTTACACAGCCTCATACAAAACAAGCTGAAGCAATTAAGAACAATTCTAAAAAATACTCTGCAATTTTATTACATTTTATTCATTTTTTTTAAAAAGCGGCAATTTTATTTTTAAAATAATCAAAACGTAGCCTGGGCATCTCAGCTAAAAGCAGCCCAAAATCAATGGGTTTTCAAAGCCAGTTTAAAAACCAAAACAAATAAGGGGGCTACCACTGAGAAGGCCCTGTTTGTACTGCTGACCATTCTAATTGAGCTCAACAGCCAGACCACAAGCAAGGCTTCTGTGGCAGATCTCAAGGCCTGGGGAGGCTTGTAAGGGTGCAGGTAGGTGGTCATTTGAATAACCAGACCCCCAAAACTATTTAGGACTTTAAAAGGATTTTAAAAAATCATCCCTTTGAATTGGGCCCAGAAACACTCAGGAAGAAGGACAAGCAGGACCACCATTTCCTCTTGAGAATTTTAGATATAAAAGAGCAAGACATTGTTATCCTATTAGCCTCTGCCAACCTGGCACTAGGTAGCAGAGGCTTCTCTAAATGTTACCGCATGAACAGGATAGGGGGCAACTGTAGACTTGGCAGCATGATGTGGCTACTTGGAGCTTTCTGCATGACCCCACTCAAATATACTATGCAATCCAAAGGATTCCCCTTATTATCCATTTTCTCCCAAGACCCTCCTGTTTTCCTCTATGAGTTAGTCTAATCCTTTCGTAAAGCCACCTGAACCAATTGGCACTAGCACACCTTGGGGCAGTGAATTCCGTAGGTTACTTATGAATTGTATGAAGCAGCTTTTATATTTTTTGAAGGAGGGGGAAGAATTGATGCTGAGTTTCCTACCCATCAGTGTCATTGATGATGATGAACTGCTTTCAAGTCAATTCTGACTTATGGCGACCCTATGAAGAGGGTTTTCATGGTAAGCGGTATTCAGAGGGGGTTACCATTGCCTTCCTCTGAGGCTGAGAGGCAGTGACTGGCCCAAGGTCACCCAGGGAGCTTCATGGCTGTGTGGGGATTCGAACCCTGGTCTCCCAGGTCGTAGTCCAGCACCTTAACCACTACACCACACTGAGTTTCTCAGTGTCATTAGGAGACCCCAAATTCCTATTTTTTTCAAGAAATGAGAAAAGCTCTTCTCACTATTAGAAGGCAGGAGAAATTAAATTCCATTTGCATTTAAAGGTGAACTGATTTGATTCACACTTCCTGAAACAACATGCAAACAAAAGCACACCCATCCGTCAAAATTTGCGCTTCTCTGAATTTTGCAATACAGTCTCCAGCCAAGCGATGGCTACAAAATGCATACACCAGGGTAAAGTGTATGTACTGGTGAAAATAACAAATGAAAAGGGCTTTATACTGGGGGACATGGTTCCGCAAAGATGCGTACATTAGGCAAAATTGCAAGCAAAATTGTGTTTCTTAGGGGAAATTTGCACTAAAATGCTGACAAGTTTTCCTGGGGATTTAAAAAAAAAACCAATCACAGATTGCTGCAGAAATGTGGAGAACTGAATTTAAGGTTGCAAAAATGAGAAACTGAGAGGACTGAAAGGGACAGATCCATCTATTTTTACTCAGCAGGAGCAACCCACAGACTGCAACATTTTGCTGTGTTCTCTAAACTGCTAGTAGCCACACCCTATGAGACTTATATTCTGCTTTGTCTACTGCCAATAAAACCCACTCCTTCTGCATCCGAGATGAGCAGCCAGACAAAGGGAGGTGGCCGACCGCAAAGGAGGTTAGAATGACTCACTTTCCGTCACACCACGGCTGGCAGCAGGCTGACGAACTCCGGCACGTACCCATTAAGATAATTAAATGTGTATTTTTATCCCTAAAGGTATCTAAACTTGAAACTTTTACGTTTAGGCAGGTAAGGACACGTTTCAACTCAAGATAGTAAGCGTGCGGTAACTCGCGCCGTGTGGTTAGAACACCACTACCTACCATGAGGTTACCCTATGACAAGCAATCGCCAAGTGGAAAGATGTGGGGGGGAAAGGTGGGGTTATTTGTCTCCCTGGAGGTGACCCCCAAGCCACATGGCCGCCCACGCCTGTCAGGCGATGGGGGAGCGTAAACGTGGCCACAAAACTAGAGAAGCTCAAAAGAATCCACCTGATCCGCAACGTTTGAGGAAGGTTGCTGTTTACGCAAGTGCACGCACGAAGGAGGACATCTGTGCCTTTAGCACCTGTGTGACAGGCAAGAATTCAACAGGTGACGCTTTTCAAACCAATACGTCTTTGGCAGACCTTTCTCCCTCTGCTATTTAACAGGCGGGGTGGTGGTGGTGGAATTCATCGGCAGGACATTCAGGGAAGACAAAAGGAAAGTCTTCCCTTCACGCGGAGCCTAATTAACTGACGGAACTCAAAGCAAAGGCTTTGGAAAGTGGCTGGACAAATGCACAGAGGAGTAGCCTAGTGATGGGTATTCTCTGCTAGAGAGCAGGACCCCCATGTTTACCTCTGGATGCCAGCTTCTGGGGAGCAACACTGGGGGGCGCGCAGTGTCTGTTGACTTCAAGTCCTGCTTGTGGGGTTCCTTTTGGAAACAGGGCATTGGTCTGTTGGCCTGATCCAGCAGGGGTCTCCTTAAGATAGTAATAACTAGAATAGGAACAGAACCTCCATGCATAGAACTGCAGTCCTCTAAATTCCATGGGCCAGTGAAAGAGCAGCCGCTCCAACGCCTGCTTTCCTCTTGCCTCCCCATACCTCATTCCTTTTCTGTCGTGTCTCAGGTTATGATTCTGCAGGTGAGGACTGCCTTATCTCTTAATATATGGACAGTGCTGAGAAAACTGTAAGGTGCTTTGTAAGTGTTAAATGAAGGAACACATAAACATTTAGGAGAGGAGCTAAACATAGCATGAAATATATGGTTATCTCTCTTTCAGAAATCTAACATATAGAATGAAGGTGGCTTTCTCTGAAATGCATTTTAGTCCTTCCGTGGCCCTCTCCCATTTTTTCGCTGTTCACAACGGATCCCCCAAGGTGGCTAACTTCAGTGAAAACAAGCATAAAACAAGACACTATAAGTCAGATCAAACTAAGTTTTACTCAGAGCAGACCCACTGAAGTTAATGGTCCCATTCTTTGCAGTGGCCCTACTCTGAGTAGGACCAGCATCAATACAACTCTGTGGGTGGCACTCAATGATAGTCCTACTCAAGAGTAGACTCACTGAAGTTAATAAACATGAACAAGTTAGGCCAGCCTTTCCCAACCGGTGTGCCTCCAGATGTTGTTGGACCACAACTCCCACCTTTCCTGACCATTGGCAATGCTGGCTGAGACTGATGGAAGTTGTGGTCCAACAACATCTGGAGGCACACTGGTTGGGAAAGGCTGAGTTAGGCTGTTTAATTTCAGTGGGTCTGCTCTGAGTAGGACTTAGCTGAATTACTTTCTCCGAAGTACCTCCTACTAATTCTGATGGAGTTTAACTTCCAAGTAAATTTATTTATGATCACAAACCTATTTTTAAATGACACACACACAGTAATTTTAATTTCCAGTTCACAATTCAGTTACAATTTGTCTGCGAAAAAATCTGTTCCCTCAAATAACTACAGGGATCGGGGGTGGCAAGCTGGGAGTAGTGGTGGTCAGGACATCAGTCTACCTGTCGGGGGGGGGGAAGGTGAGCGCCAGCAGCACTGCGTATGATTACAGAGCGGGAAAGCAAGATGAACATATTTTAACTCACAACCAAACAAACCTTGCAAAAAGATGCCTAATCCATTTTACAGACAGGGAAACTGAGAGGATGGGAGAACGTGGGGGTCGGAGACCACATGATAAAGCCAACTGCAGAGGTAGGGGTTCCTTTTGGAAACACAAACACCACCAACCTTGATAGATGCTTTGACATGCACCTGTATGGCTGGCTGACCTGCAACTTCCGCCCCCTTCCCTACGAGGTGGCAACCAGGATTTATTTATTAGAAACAGCACACCCGTGGGATCAGGTGGCAGGCTGGCTAGCTGGCTGTTCACCACCTAGGCGTGACAGGATAAGGGCAATCTCTGGAATGCAGGCGGACTGAGAAGACGAGCACAGTGCGGGCTGGCTGGCTCCCTCCCTCCCTCCGGAAGGAAATTGCCGCATGGAGGCATCAACATGACTTTGATTGATCTCACCAGGAATACATTAATTAGCCCTCCTCGACAGCAGGTTTCAAAACAGGAGCTCGTGCCGTCACCATGCTGACATCTAAAAGGTGCAACGTCTTGACACAAGCAATCTTTCCCACTCCTGGGGAGGTTGTGCAACGCTGCGAAGGGTGCCAGAGGACACTATATTTAGCGGTCCAAAATTAGGGACAAGAAACACCCAGCACGCAAACACAAACAGCAACAAGCCTGCAACTCGAATGACAAAAAAAGGGGGCACTGATATTGTGTCGGTGCAAATGTTCCCTGTGCAATGGGGAAACACAGAGCTGTTTTTACAGAGGTTTCATCTACGCACATCCAGCTGAAAGAGTGTGAGAACAAGACAACCATCCTTTGAAATTTGCACTTATCTGGATTTGCGTTTCAGTTCTCCAGTCAATGTTGACAAAAATGCATCTTTTAGTGGAGCTTGCTTGCAAAAAAGTGTATATTGGCCCTCCAAACTGCATACAAAATTATGTTTATTATGAGAAATTCATACTAAAACGCTGAAAATTTTTCATGGGGATTTTAAAAAAATCTGCAAATTGCTGCAGAAATGTGGAGAATTGAGTTTAAGATTGGAAAAAAGGAAGCAAAACAGATTCTTCCATCCTAGCAGTGGTGAAAATCCTGAGATGGGCAAGTGGACCCAAATACGTCAAGCTGTGAACAGGAGATACCACTTGCGAATGCTCCTCAGAGTTTCAAAAAATAGCTCAGTGCAAGCTGACAGGAGCATGTCAGACAGAAAAGTTCCAGGGCAACTCGCTCCTTGTGCCATTTTTCTATCTGAAGTTTGGTTTTGAATGCGAGCATTCATTTTTTTTAAAAATGAGCATTCCCACCTCAAATCTGCCCGTTATCATAGAATTTGAAGGGACCTATCAAGGATCTGGGCTGGGAAGACAACCTCACAACAACAGCATCTATCTTTGGAATCGCCAAATCATAGAGACCAGGACTAAAGCCATCCACTCCAACACGCGGCACGCTGACGCCCACCCATTTATCTCCATCTTAGACCAATCCACCCAATCAGGGCCGTAGAAGCCACAAAGGGCCACTAAGCTTTTTGTATCCAAACAACAAATTGTTTTAGATGGCTCAAGTAAGGGAGCCATGCCACATGCTTAAAAGCAAAGGTTAGCTGGCAATCAAACTTCAGAAGAGGGGGGAAATATCCTGCCAAATTCCAAACTGGGGGGGATTAGTCCCCAAAAGGAAGTAAAAAGTGAGGGGAACCCATCGCTTGCTCAGAGTCAATGAAGCTGTTGCTTTTTCCACGTGAAGCCTCTGACACAATCTCCTCATCCCCAGATTCTCTACTGTAAACTGAGCTATATGCATGTCACTGCAATGACTGCATATTCTTCCCTTGTTTATCACTGTCCTCATTTCCTCTTCTTCCTCTTTTGTTGCCCCTGTTATGAATTTTAGATTGTAGGCTCGTTGGGGCACAGACCTGTGCCTCTCACTCTTTAAAAAGCATGATGGGAACAGACGATGCAAGTAATCACACCAATACTACTAATATTGCATCAACACAACAGAGTCCTGTGGATTCAGTAATTTAGTGGCTCAGATCACAGCTTTTGGGGGAAGGGAGCATCATCTCCCCCCCCCGTGCCTTTTTCTATTGAAAACCAAACCCTTCCTCAGAGGCTGCTGTTTGCCCCCCAAGGGCCTTTGGATCATAAGTTTGTCAACTAGGGGTTGGAGGAGAAATTAGATGCAGTTCACATTTAAAGATGAACTTATCAAATTCGCACTTTCTGAAACAGTAAGTGACCAGTAAACGCAGCTATAACACTTCTCCAAATTTTGCAATGCAGCTTTCCAGCCAAAGGATGTGTACAAAAATGCATATATTAGGGGAAAGGATGCATGAAAAATGCATATATTGGTGAAAATATACAAAAATGCATATTATTCAGGGGCATTGCTTGCAAAAATGTGTGTGTTAGTCAAAACTGCATACCAGAATATGCTTATTAGAAGAAATTCACACTAAAATGCAGAAGCATTTTTGTGAGGACCAAAAAAATAATAATAATCAAAAATTGCTGCAGAAATGTGGAGAATTGAATTGAAGATTGGAAAAATGAGAGACTGGGAGAAGTGAAATTGACAGATCTTTCCATCCCTAGTCTTGGCCTGCTGGAAACTGTCTTTCTTGATGAAGTTGGCTTAGCAGCTGCTTTCATTTTCTCCGTTTAAAAAGTTCTCTCCCCACCCTACAAACTTTTTTGTTTTTATTTGTTGCTTTAATTTTATTGTTGTCAGCTGCCTTGACCTCTGCTGAGGAAAGGTGGACCCCAGATGTTTTAATAAAATGAATGAATGAATGAAAATTATTATGACAAAAGCTTCTGCAGATTATGTCCCTACTTCAACCCTTATACTGTATGGAGTTTTTTCTTTCATCTCGAACCAGATTGTTTTGTTTTTTCAAGCTAACAAAAACTTTGTAAGAAAGTTTAAAACTAAAGCCGGTTTCACTGTTAGTCGCCTAATACCAAATGATCTCTAGGCAACTTGCAACAGATTCAAAACATACACAAATTTAAAACAAGAATCACAGATAAAAACACGCACAATCAATAAACTCATCGATACGTTAAAAGCTATATGTTTTTTTAAATGACCTAAATGCTCCACGGCAGCGGCAGATGATGCTGAAGAAGATTTTTAAACTTCTGTCCCACCCTTCCTTACAGAAGGAGCCCAGGGTGGCAAACAAAGGACAAAATACTAAAAACGTCTTAAAATATCTCAAACACAAAACATCTTAAAAACATTTCTACAATAAAACATCTGGAAAATGTCTTAAGAAGCAATTCCAAAATAGACACAGCCTGTGATAAGGTGTCTGCTTAAAATGCATAAAAGGTTAACTTCAGTTAACAAAGCAGACATTACTTCTTTAACAGAAACTTTAGTACCACAGGTAGGAATAACATGGAAAGAAGAGGGACAGGTCCCTACACCTGCTCATAGATGGTGAGGGCAGCTTCAACAGGGGCTTTAAAGGGTGCCTACCTGGCCCCCATCTCAGCCCCCCTCCTCCAAATTGTATTAGATCCTTCCCTCCCCAGCCCCCACAGAAAGCAAGAGATCTCTTTAATACAAAGCAAACACAAAGGCGTGTCAATTTCACCCTAGCAAAGCAAAGGCACAGGCTGGTCAGTTTATCCCCAGCAAGCAAAAGACAAATGCTGGTCAAGTTCACCTTAAAGCAAAGGGATAGACTTGTCAGTTTATCCATAGCAAAGCAAGGCGGATCAGTTTCACCTTTTAAAAAGCCTTCCTTAAGTTCCGGGAGGATTCCTTACCAGTGGTATTACTGCAGGTATATATGTATATGAAGTTTTTGAAAAATGTAGATGCTGGATCTCATTCCTTCCCAAGTGATATCCATATAGTCCCATCAGTACAGTATTTATAGCGTAGCCTTGGGACAGGGCAGGTGTGGGGAACCTTTGGCCCCCAGATATAGTTGAATAAAAATCCCATCAGCCTCAGCAAGCATGGCCAATAGTCAGGGATGATGGGAGCTGTAGTTCTGTTCAGCAACATCTGGAGGGATAGAGGGTGTGGCCTGGGAAGAATTCCAAGGGTCAGACAGAAAGGCCTGGAGAGCCACATTCGTCCCTGGCTTGGAAGTTCCCCACTCCTTGTCTAGATGGATTGACAGCGGCTCTCTAGGGTTTCAGACTGGGGTCTTTCCAAGCCCTAGGTGGAGGTGCAGGGACTGCAACACAGGACCCACTGAGCTTTAGACCCTTCCTTAAGATTCCTTCTCCCTTCTTTTCCATGCCAATAGCTCCATGTCTCCTGACCAGCTCTCCCAGCAGATGCTGCTAGCAGTAGAGCACAGCGTACAAGATTTCCTCTGCACCAGATCAGCACAGATCAGCACCACATGGCATACAAGATTTCCTCTGCACCAGATCTTACCTGTTCAGTGATGAAGGAGCTGGAAAAGGTGATGGCTGACCAAAAGAAGATGCCACAGCTGAGAATAACCTTCCTGTTGAAACGGTCGCCAAGGTAGCCGAATATCGGGGCCGCCACCATGAAGCTACAGATGAACACTGCGGGAGGAGAGAAAGGGGGAGAGGCACTGAAGCAGCATTGCCCAAACTTTTTTTTCCCCAAACTTGGGTGTGTGTAGGGCTCTTCTAAATTTATGCTATCTGAAGGATCCCCAAAACCAAGCACCACTCGTCTCTCCCATGGGTGATCATTCATGGTTCTTCTGTCATGTAATGCGTCGCTTACAGCAACCTTCACCAACCTCCAGATCTTTTGGACTAAAACTCCCCTCACCCCCAGCCAGTCCAGGCAGAAGATGTAGACCTATGACTGGGCAGAGAGCTTTAAAGGCAACCACTGGAAGCTTTTTGCAGGAGAAGATTTGGGTAAAACGTAAGAAAAATATTACACCACCCACAGATGCCGACTTTAGCTAGCTTGTAGAGATGGGGGTGGGATATTGTGCTCAATGACTATCTCAGATGACTGACATGTGTGTTCAGCTTGCAAGCAAATTAACAGGAGTCATCGCCCGATTAGAACCATTTTAGCCAATTAATTGCATGACACTGGTAACATCTGCATTAGTGGGAGAGCATCTGTCTTGCATGCAGAAGGTCCTAGGTTCAATCCCTGGCATCTCCAGGCACGGCTGGGAGGGAACCTGGCCTGAAATCATGAAAAGCTGCTGCCAGTCAGTTCCCAACAGCCTGCAGTGGAGGGAGAAGCACATTTTGACACAATCAGACTAGAAATGCCACGCATACTAGAATCATACACGAAAAACACACCTGGAGAAACATGGAAGCTGCCTCAAACTGAGTCAGGCCATTGGTCCATCTAGCTCAGTATTGTCTACACGGACTGGCAGCAGCTCTCCATAGTTGCAGAGAGGTCTCTCTCCCTGCCTTTCCTGGAGATGGGGATTGACTTTGCATGCAAAGCGGATGCTCTGCCACTGAGCTATGAGATGCCTCTTCTTAGAGACTGCTTGCCATTTGCCATCTTTTTACACATACATGTGTTACAAAATAATTTATATCTGCTACACAATTAATCAGCACATTTTTAGCTGACCAGAATGTGAACTAGATTGCAATCTCAAACCCTTACAAATGGAATATGTCAATTTCAATTACTCTGGGGTCTTCGCTTGGTTCTTCAATCTTCCTCATTTCTATATCAGTTGGCTTATTGTTATTTTTTTTTAAAAAGGCCTCATGGAAATTTGCCAGCTTTTTGTGCTAATTTCTCCTACTACACATTTTTATATGCAATTTTGCCTGTCGCATTTTCCATACTATAACATAGTTTTTCTATGCTATTTTTTTGCTAAGATGTGCATTTTAATGCAGACTTTACCCTAGTAATATGCATTGGCTGGAGAAGTGCATTGCAAAATTCAGATAAGTGCAAGTTTTGAACCATAGTTGTGTTTTGATTTGCATATTGTTACCTTTAAATGCAAACTGAAATGAACTTCTCCTCCATCCCTAACGAGAAGGGAAGAAAGCTCCATCCAACATGTTGGGACTGAGACCACATTCACATCATACATTAATTCCACTATTATTCCACTTTAAAGAGTCATGGCTTCCCCTGCCCCAAAGAATCCTGGGAAGTGTAGTTTGAGAAGGGTGCTGAGAGTTGTTAGATGACCCCTATTCACCTCATAGCACTACATCTCCCTTAAACCACTCTGGGAACTGTAGTTCTGTGAGAACCAAACAATGTTTGCAAACATGCATAGATTAGGGGAAAGGGTGCATAAATTGAATAGATCAGTGAAAACAACATGCAAAATGCAGGATACTTGAATAAACGGCTTACAAAAATGTGCACTGGTCAAAATTGCATGCAAAAATGGATTTATGAGGAGAAATTTGCAATAAAATGCTGGAGAATTTTCATGAGGTGTTTTTTTTAAAGCTGCAAATTTAAAAAATGGAAATTCCTGCAGAAATGTGGAGAACTGAATTTAAGATTGGAAAACTGAGAAAGTGAGAGGACTGAAACTGACAGATCCTTCCACCCCCTACTCCTAGTGCAGGGTTACAACTGAACAGCCTTACAAAATCAGTGCTTTGATTTTTAAAGTTATTAGATCGAGAGGATACAATCTTCCATGCAAACAATTACTCTGAGAGGTTGAAGATGCCGTGAATAATTCAAACAAACAAGAACTGCTAGCTAACTTGCTCATCAGTAAACAGTAACCCATCAGAAAATATATTTGAGCAGCACTGACATTTGCATATTATTTTCTCTTATTATAAATAATTTGTTGGCTAAAACAGATGTTACACTGCCTTGCACAATGTATCCTGCTAACATTTTCTATCCCACCACTTATATTTGACAGTTGTGTTTAAAAGCCATTAATTAGGAGACTGATGTTGATGTGCAACATGGCAGACCTGAAAGGAGAAAGGTGGCGCAATGCTTATGCGACGAGAGAGATGTATGGAGGAGGACAAAGGAATAAATTCAGCAGGGGAAAAAAGGGATGACAGGACCCAGATGGGCACAGTAATGAGGCTGTGCCTGCCACAGCGATACATCTACAGGAGCCTCGAATTACGTGCGACACCTGAATACTGACTGACTTGGAAACAAATTCTGAAAACGACTGTTAGCCTGCCTGACAGACTACACGCCAGCTAGCCTTGTTATCAGCTCCTGCGATGCGTTTGCATGTGATGGGTGGTGCTCCAGAGACACATCTTTGCGCACCTGATTTATCCTTCAGCGTGTCTAAATGCAGGTGCGCGCACACCAGGGCTTGTTGAGAGGCAGACAATGGACCAACTTATTATTTATTACATTTCTATCCCGCCTTTCCTCCAAGGAGCTCAAGGTGGCGTACATGGTTCTCCTCCCTCTCCATCTTATCCTCACAACAACCCTGTGAGGTGGTAGGCTGAGAGGCAGTGACTGGCCCAAGTCACCCAGGAAGTTTCATGCCTGAGTGGGATTTGAACCCTGGTCTCCCAGGTCCTAGTCCAACACTTTAACCGCTAGGCCACACTGGAGAAAGGATAAGGAACATAAAAAGAGCCTTGCCGGATCAGGCCTGTGGCCCTTCCAGTCCAGCATCCTGTTCTCACAGTGGCCAACCAGATGCCTCTTCTGGGAGGCCCACAAGCAGGACCTGAACGCAAGAGCACCTTCCCCTCCTGCGGTTTCCAGCAGCCGCATACTACCTGTGGGCTGACAGGTGTTGGACTACAACCCTCATTGTCCCTGAACATTAGCCATGCTGGCTGAGGCTGATGGGAATTGGAGTCCAGCAACAATGTAGACAGCCAGAAGTTCCCCTGATGTAGAGGGAATAATGGAGACAGGAAACAGGAACAGCTAAGACAGTGGATCTAAGGATGGATGGGCTGGGACCACGCACTCCCACAAGGCAGGGTTGAAGGGGTCCTTGGCAAACTGTCATCCAGTGGGGCTTTGCATGGTTTATTGTGGAGGGTTGCCTTAGTAGCAGTGGAAGTTCCACCATCACCGCTCACCCACAGCAGTGGAGGTTGGGGGTTCTGATGTCCGTGGGGCAGTGCCTCCGCTCTGTGTTCTAGTCCCAACTTTCAAGGAGCTGGCCAAGGTGTTGAAAGCTCACACTAAAACCCAGAGCGGATGCACTGCCCCACTAACATTGGAGCCATCAGTCTCCACGGACCCACAGGGCCCCAGCGGTTCAGCCATCATCCGTGACATTGCTGGAAACAAAGATGCTGTCTGCCTGGAGCCCAGAAGAGTGAGGAGGGTTGGGGAGTTCAGTTTATTTTATTTATTTTTAAAGGGAGGCTCAAAGGACAGCACCAGAGGTGGATGCAGCCCAAGTGCCACGGCCTCAGCAGTTGCTGGCTGCCTGCACCCCTGGAAGTTGCTCACTGGACAGGCACGGTTGCTAACCAAAGAGATAATAAAATCATAGAATAGTAGAGTTGGAAGGGGCCTATAAGGCCATCAAGTCCAACCCCCTGCTCAATGCAGGAATCCAAATCAAAGCATTCCCGACAGGTGGCTGTCCAACTGCCTCTGGACATCACTCCAGGCATGGGGAACCTGCAGCCCAAAAAGTCCTAATTTGGCCCACGGGGCTGTTTTCCGCCACACACACACACACATGCCACGCTCTCCCATGCCTCACCTGATATCACGTAACGTGAAGGTATGGGTTAGAGAAAAGCCATGGCTGTGACACAACTGGGGTGCTAGGAGTGAGCTCTCAGTTCTTCCTTTGAAGTGACACAGAATGGTTTAACAAGCCCCCTTCCCAGGTAGCTCTGTGACGGTAATAGGGGTCTCTCAACTCTCAGCACCCTTCACAAACTACACTTCCCAGGATTCTTGGGGGGGGGGACACCATGGCTGTTTAAAGTGGTATGATACCGCTTTAAAGGTGTGGCACATTTAAACAGGGCTTTAGGAAAGAACCACACAGAGAAGTCCTTTTCACTGTCCCCCAAAAACCGATACAATTGTGGATTCTGTTTCAAGAATGGAAGCCTTTAAGAACAAGCGCATAGCATCAAAACGAGAGACGTTTGGGGTATTTTGCAGACCTGGCAGCATGACTCCCCCCCGCCCCCCTGCCCCCATTTTGTAGAACAAGAAAAATAAAAGAAGACTTAAGCATGATCAGTTTCAGAGTCAAGCTTCACAGGCACCATTTTAAACGGCACCTCTTTAAAAACACAGAGCCCAAATACGCAGAGGCAACTGGGCGTGCTCCAGCAGATGCAAAACTGGCAGCCGAGAGGGTGGGTGAATCAAGACAAACAGAACATACGCCCTTTCAATTTAAGGTTCCTCCCAAAAAGAGAGAGGGAAAGGTGGAGTTGGAGTGATATTTTGGAACAAAAAAAGAAAAATGCATTTATTTCGCTGCCATTGTGGTGTGTTTTTTTACAAAAAGGTTTAATTATCCAGACAGGATGGGCAGCTCAATATCTATTTCTGCCTTCAGTTGCCTGACCTGCCCCAATATAGGTGGGCTGCCGTGTCTTTCAAATCTCTTCCAGTTCTTTTTCGGTATGTAGTTGGAATTTTCTCTCTTTAACTCACTCTTCCCCCTCCCTTTTAATTATGTGAAGAGGGTAAAACAGTTCATCCTCCACAGCTTCCTCTATGTGCCACCACCCATGAGTGCCTGCTCAGTTATTCCAGCCCAAAAGATGCTGCTCAACTGGCAACTTGACTCTCCGTCAGGAAATGTACGGCGCAACTGATTTGCTCGATGGAAAAATAAAACAAACATAGGGGGAAAACACAGACGCACACTTTTAAAAAAATTGGATAGGAAAAGATATTAATACTATTAAATATTTTGTGATGTCTTAAGGTTTTCCTCATTCATATCAGAGTACAATCTGAAGGAAACTGAGACTCCAGCTTTCAAGCATGCTTTGGATTTCAAGATACTACATCACAACGAGGGCTGAGGAAGACATTTCATTCAGGTCAGACTTTAACATGAACCTAACTAATACACACTTTTCCAAACAAGATGGGAACCGAAACAGCCATTCGCCGAAATTTGCACATCTTCAAATTTTGCAGTGCAGGTCTCTAACCAAATAATGTGTACAAAAATGTATGCATTAGGGGAAAGTGTGGATAAAAATGCACATATTAATGAAAGCAACATATAAAATGCATTACATTAGGGGGAAGGGCTTGCAGAAATGGGTGTATCAGGCAAAATTGCATACAAAAATGTGTATACAAGGCAAAATGTGCACTTAAAATCCGGACAAATTTTCATGAGGACTTTAAAATTCACAAATGTGGAGAACTGAAGACTAGAAAAATGAGAAACTGAAATTGACAAATGTGGACCTTACAACAACCCTGTGAGGTAAATTAGGCTGAGAGATAGCAACTGGTTAAGTCAGGATTAGAATTCAGGTCTCCCCAGTCCTAAATCCAACACTCTAACCACTGCATTGAGCTGGCTGTCCTACAGGAAGAGATCAGTTGGGTACTGGTCTGTTGCCTGCAATCGGTAGACAAGGGAATGTGACAAATGTTTCTCTGAATTGAGGAAGTTTCAAAAAGCCACTGGTAGGATGCAAAGATCTGCCAATTTTGGTTCTCTCAGTTTCTCACTTTTCTAATGTTAAATTCAGTTTTCCATATTTCTACAGCAATCTGCAATTTAAAAAAACAAGCCTCGTGAAAATTCGCCACCATTTTAGTGCAAATTTCCCTAAATAAACAACTTTTGCAGGCAGTTTTGACAAAGATTTGACAAAGATTTTTGCAAGCCATTTCTCATCATATCATGCCCTTTTGCATGTCATTTTCACTCATAAATTCATTTTTGTGTACACTTTCCCCTAACACATGCATTTTTGTAAATATTGTTTAGTTGGCGAACTGCATCCCAAAATTCTAATAAATGCAAATTTTGAAGGATGGATGCGTTTCGGTTCTCATATTGTTTTGGAAATTGCGAATTTGACAAACTTTGCTTGAAATGCGAACAGAATGGAAATTCTCACCCATCCCTAGCCACTGGTTTAGTAGATTGTGATGCTGTTTCAACACACATGCCAGGAGTGCTTGAGACGGCAGTGCTCATCCGGGGATGATTTGGGTGCCGGCAGCGCGGAGCAGGAAGGTGCCTCATAAAGGAAATTAACTGTCTTCTCACGCGCCTGGTTGTGAGCCTCTAGAACAGATGTAGGGGGCCTCTGGCCCTCCAAATGTTGCTGAACTACAACTCCCATCCGCCCCGGCAAGCATGGCCAAAGGCCAGGGACGACAGGAACTGTATTCCTGCAGCATCTGGAGGGCCAAAGGTTCCCCATGCCTGCTCTACAGCACAAAGCCATAATTCAGGGGCGCACAGGGCCATGCGCCAAAGTGCAACTGAGTTGAGAATTGCACATTCCGGGGCCAGAGTCTGTATGGGGACCCGAAGTGGTGTCAGAGACAGCCCTGGGTCACCTCACATCATACTATTCCTGCAGAGTTGGGCTAGGAGGTGTGGATGCACACACAGACACGCACTCTCCAAAGAAGCAACTGCCCTTAAAACCTGTGATTGAACTAGACTTTGAACCCAAGCCTCCTGCTTCTAATCAAAAACTCTTCCCTCTAGGGCAGGGGTGGTGAACCTTCGGCACTCCAGACGTTGCTGAACCACAACTCCCATCATCCCCAGCAAGCGTGGCCCATGGGCAAGGATGATGGGAGCGGTGGTTCCACAACATCTGGAATCCCAAAGGTTAGCCACCCCTGCTCTAGGGAAACTTGGCTGATGCAAATGCATTTATTAAGTATTTCCAAAACCGCCTTTTGCAGCACACTTATTTTCACCACACAACAGGGAAGGGAAATCTCCCCCTATCATTTTACATCACACAGATTGTAGAACAGCGTTCTTCAGCCTTGGACCTCCTGATGTTGTTGAACTACAACTCCCATCATCCACTGCCAGCTTAGCCAACGGTCAGAGATGATGGGCATTGTAGCCCAACAGCACCTAGGGACCCAAGCTTGAAGAACACAGTTTTGGAAGACGCACACTAGACAGTTCTGGGAGGTATCACAGGAACATCAGCTGCCTTATACCCAAGTCAGACCAACGGTCCACTGAGTCCAGTATTGTCTACACTGACTGGCAGCTGCTCTCCAGGATTTCAGGCAAGGATCTCTCCCAGCCCTACCTGGAGACGCCAGGAACTGAACCTGGGACCATCTGCATGCGAGGCAGATGGCTCTGCCACTGTGCTGTGTCATCTTATACCAGGTGAGACTAGTCCATCTAGTCCAATATTGCCTACTCTGGCAGCAGCTCCCCAGGGTCGCAGACAGAGAAGGCTCTTTTTAATCTCCTGCTACATAATCCTTTTAACTGAATGTGTCAAGGATCCAATTGGATGCTGCTGCAAGCGGAGCATGTGGCTCTAACCACTGAGCCCCTTCTGAAGTCCAGTGACAGAGCTCCTGCTTGATGCCGAGAAGGTCTGCTTTAAAAAGGGATCAAAGTTAGCTAGGCTGGGAAAGACCCCCCCTGCCCGGGGCCTATCAAACGAAAATAAAAAATAAAGAAGATTGAGCTAGGAGCTTGGCATAAAAACAGCCTTACAGGCTCACACAACCACCTCTGGGATCGTCGCAAAGGATATCCTTTAATTTCTGGGTTCCTCTTCAGCCAGTGTGAGTAATTGCATCAAAGGGAACTTCGGGGAAATGAAGTCCTTTCAGGAGAGGGAGGGGAAAGCCGATAAAAATAGCACACAAATCATGCCAGTTAACCCCTTACTAAAGGATTTCTCCCGAGGCAGAAGAATGTGATTGCCTGGAAAAGACCGAGACTAAAGGCCCACCTAGTCTGGCTCTCCATCTTCCCAGCAGCGACCACAAAGTCACAAGAAAAGAAATGACGGGTTGCTAGCCAAACCTCGTCTGTCGCAAGCATCAAGCAAGCAAAGGAAGATACACTGCCTCTGAACATGGAGGTTCCTCTATCTTAGCCGTTATGGCAAACAGCAATGCCAGCTTTTGGGGGGTGGCTTGGAGGAAGGATGCCTTTAGTGGCCTACTTCCTCACTGCTGTTGTCGTTCCCTGCCTTCCTCCTTTGGGACCCATGCACACTGCCATGCAGAGGGAGAGGTAAGGTGAGCACAGGATCCAGGTCCTTCTCTGCGCATGCTTCAAGGGGCACCAACAGCAAGGAAGAGCGGCAACTACAGAGCCAGAGAGTTCTAGGGCCCCTTGCTGGGAAGGAAAGGCCTTGACAAGTGCCCAACAATGCCGTCTGCTGGGAAGGGAGAGAAAATTGACTAAGTTCACATTCAAAGGTGAATCCATCAAGCGGGCACTTTCCAAAATAGCATGCAAACTGAAACACAGCCATCCGTCAAAATCCACACTTATCCAAATTTTGCTATGCAGTTATTCAACCAACCAACGTTTAGGGAAATGTGGATAAAAATGAATCTCTTAGTGAAAACAAAAAAAGGCATTACATTTGAAGAAATTGCACACACATGACTCAAAAGAGCATGCAAAAAGGTGTGCTACAATTCACACAACTTTTCATGAGTTTTTTTTTCATATACGCAAAAGTGTAAATATTTGGCAAAATGGCATACAAGGAATGTGGATATCAAGAGAAACCTGAACTCAAACGCCAGTGAACCTTCGCGATGCACAAACTCAGAGAACTGAAGACTGGAAAAATGAGAAATTGAGAGAAACCGAAACAGATTTGCCCAACCCTAACTCTACAGTATTAGAAACAGTAGTGTAGTGGCAAATTCAGAAGTGTAGGCTCCCTTTATTACCGTCACGCCACACCCCTTCACAGCCTGCCCCCAGGATTCACTGTCTCTTCTGCAATTACAGAATTATAGAACCAGAATAAAACCGCTGTGTTTCCCCCCTCAATCTCTCTCTCTCTCTCTGGGGGCTAAAGGTTGCCAGAAATGTTTTAAGCATTCTGAAATGAAGCCAAGTGTGGGACTAGGATTTGGGAGACGAAGGCACTTTGCCATGAAGCTCACTTGTCACTTACCCTAAGAGCCTATCAGCACGAAAGGGGAGGTGCATGTTAGCTACGGAGAAGAGTCTTCTCAGTGACTGACTCCCCTCCTTTCGTGCTGATGGGCTCCAATCGGCACAAAAGGACATGTTGTTAGCCAAGTGAGAAGACTAACATGTTCCCCTTTCATTCTGATTGGCTTGTACATAGGGACCCTGCTGGGATCCTGCTCCCAAAAATGTAAGGGGTCTACAACTCCCCGTGACCCCGGACGGCTATACCCGAGCAGAGCATCTGCTTTGCATGCTGAAGGTCCCAGGTTCAATCCCTGTCACCTCTAGATAGGGCTGGGAAAGGCTTCTGCCTCAAACCCAGGAGATCTGCCGCCTGTCAGTATAGGCAGTACTGAACTACATGGGCCAAGAGTCTGGCTCAGAACTCAGTCCCTATATTCTCTGAGCATGCCAAGACCTCCTCCTTTTTTCTCAGTAGCCCTGTTTCTCCCCACCAGAGTTTGGTATTACTGTCCTGTCTGAACCCTGCTGAAGTCAGACCCGAACGCGGAGGTGCATTTTTCTTCAGCAGATTTAGTGGAAAATTTCCGTTCAGAGCACTTCATGAATCAGCTTACAGATTACACAGGATTCATCTTCATTCCTAGGAAAAACTAGGCGTGCACTAAGACGTTGCCGCAGACACACGTCCTCGCCGACCTTAAGTATGGATGGGTGGGCACCCTACTTGCATGGACTGAGTGCCACTGCGGGGAATGTGTGTGCAGACAAGCACTCCTTCTCAAAGGGATAGCGAGAGTGCGTTGAGATTGTGGGGGGCACATCCTATGAATTTGGGGAGAGGGTGGCCAGACAGCCTCAGTGAGCTCCTCCCCTACAGGAGGAGGGGGGCTATGTGGTGGTGACAGCTGAGTAGGCAAAGGAAGGGGATGAGAGGTAGGCAGAGAAACATCTTCCTGGCTGGGACAGGCGTCCTGGATGGTAACTGGATCTAAAGGGATGCAACTGTCACTGGCTACACAGCTCACAGACTCCTGCGCACCTGGAGACGCATCACTGGTGCCTCCTCCCCACTCAAAGTCTGACTCCTCTTTGTTCTCGCTGCCCCACGCCCGCTCCGTGGGGCTCACGACAACTGCAAGCAAGGGGGCCAGGTGCAAAATGGAGGAGAGCGGAGAGTGCGGGACCAACAGCGAAAACAGAAACATAAAAACAACCCTGCGTTTTTACTGACATTATGTAACTGAATATAGTTCACATATTTTATGCTCAACCACCCCTTAAGCCTCAACAATGCAAGTCTAACCACGGAAAGAACTGCGGCAGATCAAAATGATGCCGCGTGCATGGCAGGCGGGCGGTGTTTGCAAGAAATGGCCTGGAGGGCTGAAACAGACCCCCAGGCTACAGGTTCTGCACGGCTGCCTTTGGGAGTCAAACCGGGGGGGGGGGGAGCTTGCCTTCGTCCCCAGCCTGAGGCTGCCACATCCCTTTGCATCTCTTCTTTCATTCTGAAAGCCCACAGGAATAGCTATTCCGAGGCCTAAAACCCACTTCGTTTCTTTTTAGAAGCCATAATCACGCTTGCATTTCTATGCACTGCAGCTGAATATATAACAATGGGTGAAAAAAAATTAAGATAAATTTATGGAAGTGTGGAACAATTACCTCGAGCCATATGCCATTCTAGTTTTGCTTCGTTTATGCTACGTTTACTTTGCTCCTCTCTATCCTTCACCAAGAGGATCCAGTCAACGCCTACTAGGGTATATTTAAAGCTGGGGAGGGGAGGGATCTCTGGCCCGCCAGATGATGCTGGATTTCAACTTCCATTAGCTCCAGGCAGCATGGCCTAATGGTCAGAATGATGGGAGCTGTAGCCAGTAGTGGAGTGGAAAATTCCGAAGTGAAGGCTCCCTTCATGACAGTCACACCATGCTCTCTCACGGCGACTCCCCCTTCTAAGATTATACAATAAAATGAGCTTTCAGTCTCTTACTTTGTTTAGAATACTTTCCCTTAGCGATCCATTGTAACGATCAATGCAGATCGCCATGTGTTGCCTTTCAACTAGATCTACTGTTTTCTATGCATGGGCAAATGTACTAAGACGCTGTGACATAAGGAACTCCCTTTGCTGAGTTTCCCTTCTTGGTTGCCATGCAAACGAGATTGTGTTAGCTACTAAGAAGAGTCTTATTTTTCAAGTTTAACCTTAGATTTCAGAATACTTTCTATTCTTTGCATAGAATATCCTCATGGAAAAGATGCATCTGCAAACAGAAGAGGTTAAGAACTGGATCTGTTTGCCGGTGCCGGTTTGAAAACATCCTGTGAACCTAACAGGATGGCATCGATTCAGCTTCATTCTTTACCATTCCATTGGAACTGTCTTTCTGCTTTAAACCCAGAAAGTTATAAACGGGTTGGGGTTAAAGGCGAAGACTCTGCCTTTCATCAGGACTCTGCCTTGTAACAGGATGCTGGACTAGATCACCTTTGGTGCTGATCCAGAAGGAATCTTCTTTATGTTCCCAAACCGGTTCTGGGTTCCAGCATCAACTGAGGTGAGGGTTGTGGGCCCAGGGCCTTCACAGTGGTGGCTCCCTCCCTTTGTGTGCTTCAGCATCAGTAAAATTAGTGCTTTTTAAATGTGCTGTACAGTAAGGCAGTCTTGGATAGGGATGGAAGGATCTGCCCGTTTTGGTGCTCTCAGTTTCACATTTTTTTCCAGTCTGAAATTCAGTCCTCTGCATTTCCACAGCAATTTGCCTTTTTAAAAGAAATCCTCATGAACATTCTTTGGCGTTTTAGTGTGAATTTCTCAGCACACACATTTCTGCATGCAGCTTTGACTAACGGCAAGAAATTTCTCCGAACACCCTGCCTTGTTGCACGTTATCTCCACTCATATCTTCATTTTCCACTCATACCTCTCCCCTAATATAGCATTTTTGCAAACATTGCTTGGTCGCAGCACCGCATCGCAAAATTCAGAGAGGTGCAGAGGATGGCTGTGTTTCCACTCGTGTAGTGTTTCAGGAAGTACAGGTTTGATGAATTCGGCTTTAAGTACAAACTAATCAAATTTCTGCCCCATCCCAACATTCACCCACCCACCAGCACACAACCCTCTAAAGGCTCAGTGGCACAGCACCAGCTTTGCATGTAGAACCTCCCAGTTCAATCCTTGGCATCTCCAGGTAGGACTTGGGAATATCTCCTGTCGGAAATTCTGGAGAGCAGCTCACGGTCATCCCATCTCGCCACTGAAAGTAGCTCCACTCACAAACCAAAGGACGTAAGATGCTTTGTACCTTCCTGTCCATCAACGTACAGAGTTCCAAAGAAGGAACGGAGATTGGGAAGGAGGTGACAACACAGGTCTTAACACCTTTGGAATGGAGAAAGAGGCTGCTTAAGTAGGCCTCTAGCCACAAGGTAATGCCAGAAACAGAGGGGTGTTATCTAGGGATGGGTCCGTCCATTTCTGTTCTCTCCATTTCTCACCTTTTTCTACCTCAAATTTGGTTCCCCACATTTCTGCAGCAATTGGCAAATGCCTTTTTTTAAAAATCCTGATGAAAATTCTCTTGCATCTTAGTTTGCGTCTCTCTCGATAAGCACATTTTTGCAGGCAGTTTTGACTTAACGAGCACAGTTTTGCAAGGGATTTTTCACAAGCATTTCCTCCTAATGTAATGTCTTTCTGTATGTTTTCACCAATATATTCATTTTGTGCACGCTTTCTCCCAATAGATGCATTTTTGCAAACATTGCTGAGGTGGCAGAACTGCACTGCAAAATTCAGATAAGTGAGGATTTTGAAAGGCGGCCTTTCCTTCGGTTCTCATGTTGTTTGGGAAGTGCAAATTTGACAGAACTGGCTTTAAATGCCAACCGAATTGAATTTATCCCCCATCCCTAGCTGTATCTAATGCTAGTCCTATTCTGAATAGACCCACTCAAAATAATGGACATGGGTCCATTAATTTCAGTGGGCCTATTCTCAGTAAAACTTGTACTTAGACCTACAATTCCCAGGGTTCCCTAGGAAGAGGGGTTGACTGATAAACCACTCTGCAAATGATAGCTCTGTGAGGGGAATCAAGGTCTCCTAACAACTCACAGCACCCTTAACAAACTATACTTCCCAGGATTCTTTGGGGGAAGGCCATGACTGCTCAAAATGATATCATAGTACTTTAAATGTATAGCACATATATGGCCTCAAATATGGCTGCTTGAGCCCTGAATACACTCTGCCTTCATTGGGCTGTTTTGGAGATTCTCCCCAAAGATTCTCCCTTTTTTCTATTTTTTTTCTTGTACCTTTACAAACCTTGGGTTAACCATCAACTTCTCTTCCCAGGGAACTCTGGGAACTGTAGTTTGCTTAAAGTGGAATGATACTGCTTTAAATAGATGCTGCGGGTGGGACATAAGACTACCACAAATAAGGCCAACCCAAGACAGTTTGCAGCCTGAGGTAAAGGACAAGATGACATCCCACCCCCCCAAGAACGCAACATGCATACCTAAGAGCCACAGCTTGGAAAAGTTACTTTTTTGAACTACAACTCCCATCAGCCCAATCCAGTGGCCATGCTGGCTGGGGCTAATGGGAGTTATAATTCAAAAAAGTAACTTTTCCAAGCTCTGCTAAGAGCAGCAGGCTAGCTTTGGAGGAGCAAAGCTGAGAGCTACGCAAAGCTGTCCTCCAGCATTTTGCAGTCACTCCCCTCATCTGCCGCCTGAGGCAGCTGCCTCTCTGCCTAACGGTAGAGCTGGCCCTGCTGACAAAGAAAGGTACCAACTGGCCAGCTGCTTGGGAAGCGGTGGTCATGAACCCCAAAAGCCACAGGAGAGCGGCCATGGCTTCTCGGTGCAGAGGTAAAAATGGCACCCTGGCCATCTGTCAGCTTCCAGGGAAGCTTGAGAAATTTAACCACCGGTGTTCCCTGACAGAAAAGGGAACCAAGTCACGCCGTCAAGCTTCCTCAAACCAGATCAAAAGCCACTCCAGCGCCTCGGGAAAGCGCGTCGCTTTGATGTTGCTCTCGTGCAAAGATTCAGACCTTTTTCCACCCAAGGTGGAACATTTGGACACGCAGCAGCAACAGCTGAAATGTCATCATTTCACGCAGGGAATGTGTGCACCTTGTTGAAATGCAGACCCAGAGCTGGAAGCGATGCCTGCCTCTTCCCCCCTTCTATTTTGCCGAAGTTAATTCCAATCCCTGAAAGCGTCTGAAGACGTACAGCAAAGCAAGGCAGGCCGCAGCCTCTGTCGATTCTCATTCTTTAAGAGTTGGAGAGACATTTGTCAAACGACCTTGGAATTCGAGGAGGAGGAGGGGGTGCATGCTGACGTGCACCTTTCAAAGAGAAGCCACTCAAGGAATGCAAATATATATATATATACACACACACACATAGACTGCCTTCAAGTCAAGGGTTTTCATGGTAAACGGTATTCAGAGGTGGTTTTACCATTGCCTCCCCCTGAGGCTGAGAGGCAGTGACTGGCCCAAGGTCACCCAGTGAGCTTCATGACGGTGTGGGCATTCGAATCCTGGTCTCCTGGGTTGTAGGCTCTAACCACTATACATACCTCTCTCCTGCCTTGGTTCTAGCTTATCCCTGGGCTTACTGCAGCTTGTGCCTTCGCTCCCATTTAGCCTCTTGGGCTTTGTGCAATTCCCTCTCGTCGCAGATGCCAAGAAGAACCATAAGTCTGTGTATACAAGGCCCCGGGTTCAAGCCCCAGCAGTTCCAGGTGGGGCTGAGGGAATCTCCTTTCTGAACTCCAGGACAGCAGCTGCCAGGCAATCTCAATGAGGGGCATCCTCCAGATACTGTTGGACCACAACTCCCATCACCCCCGGCAAACAGCTGTGCTGGGTGGGGCTGATGGTACTTGTAGGCCAACAACATCTGGTGGACCAGCAATTTCCCACCCCTGGTAGAGACAGTAATGAACTTACATGAACCAATATAGGCATCTTCCTATATTTCATTGTGGGATGGGAACATGCATAGCCCCCCACAAGGGACAAAGAACACACACACACAAATTTATCCACTAACTCCTGACTGTCTCCCAGGATCTGTCACTCGAAGCAATGACCAGACTCTGCCCAATGGTAGGACCGGCCCTTCTATGTAAGTGGTAGCTTGTGGTGCCATGTCAGTTGGGGCAGTGGAATCCGCTGCAGGTTTTAGTCCAAAATTTCAAGGAGCTCCCCAAGGTGCTTCAGCAACACTTCTGTGTTGATTAGAATCAACTGGCAAAGCTTCCCTTACACAGATTTGGTTGGTGTGTGTGTGTGTTTAACATGTCTAAATGCTGAAAAAACTCCCTACGCATAGATCATCATCCCAGATAAGGCCATGCTGAATCTCTCTCTCTTCCTACCACGCTCCTCTGCAGTAATGTAGTGGCAAATTCAGAAGTGCAGGGTCTCTTCATGATAGTCATACTGTGCCCCCTCACAGCCACACTCCCCTAACCACTTTCCCTCGTCTTCCTTGTTCTCCATGTAGTCTCTTAATCCACACTTCACTATAACAGATGTCCCTAGGATCCAATCAGTATGAAAGGACAGGCTGTGTTAGCTACTGAGAAGAGTCTTCTCAGTGGCAGACTCACGTCTTTTTACTCTGATTGGTTCCAATCAGCACAGAAGGACAAGGACTCTTCCTAGTGGCTAACATGCTCCCCTTTCATACTGATTGGCTCATACATAGAAGCCTGGCTGGGACCCTACTCTCAAAAAAGTAAGGGCTGCAACCCTGGATGACTACACTCCTGCTCGTCTTCAACATCTAAGGAAGGTTTTTAAAAAGAGAGTCACAGGGGAGCATTCCTTCCTGCAACCCCTCACCTGAAGTGGCAGAATCCATGAATGGTCGTTCCCTTCGAAGCACTGCCCACGTGGCACAATTTGAACAGCAAAGATGCTCTCTGGAAGGCTAGAGTCTCACAATTGAAATTGCTTCCCCTACCCACCCACACATCCCAGGACTGAACCAACTTTTCTAGGGCAGATCCTAGTTCCCCCCCCCCCCATACAGGACAGCAAAGGGGGGGGGTCCATAACAAGCAACTCCCTTCCTTTCCTCCCTAATCAGCTGCCTGGCTTTGCAACAAAAGAGCTTCCTTTGCAGGCAACCTTAAGATTTTGGGTATTTTAAAAGGGGTGGAGCAAAACTCCCATCTACCACTGAATTGCTTTTCTTTTAAGGCGTTGCCCACTTTTTAAATGCATTTTGCACTCCTTTTGCCAAATGTTGAGGATGGTTTTGGAACTGTCTTTCTGCTTTAAACCCAGAAAGTTATAAAAGGGTTGGAGTCAAAGGCGAAGACTCTGCCTTTCATCAGGACTCTGCCTTGTAACAGGATGCTGGACTAGATCAGCTTTGGTGCTGATCCAGAAGGTCGCTTCTTTATGTTCCCAAACCGGTTCTGGATTCCAGCATCAACTGAGGTGAGGGTTGTGGGCCCAGGGCCTTCACAGTGGTGGCTCCCTCCCTTTGTGTGCTTCAGCATCAGTAAAAAATAGTGCTATTTGAACATGCTGTACAGTAAGGCAGTCTTGGATAGGGATGGAAGGATCTGCCCGTTTTGGTTCTTTCAGTTTCACATTTTCCTAGTCTGAAATTCAGTTCTCCACATTTCTGCAGCAACGTTTAAAAAAATCCTCTTGAAAATTCAGCATTTTCGTGCCAATTTCCCCAAATAAACACAGCTCTGTATGCATCACAGAGCAACAGTTCCCAGAGTTCCCTGGGAAGAGGGACTAGTTGTTAAACCACTCTGGGAATAACATCAAACCATGGTTGTGATTGTTTGACAAGCCATTACTTGCAAGCGCCTACCAAACCAGGACCTGAAGTGGCCCATACAAGCTCCTGCCATCATGAATTTTTAAGTCTTTAATGTGCTGCAAGACCCTTTGTGTTGTATTCAACTAAGCAGACCCATTGAAATAAATGAACCAAAGATGGTCATGCCTATTAACTTCAATGGGTTTACTCTGAGCAGGATTAGAATTGAATACCACCCACTGTTGCTTTTCCTGCAACAGACTGACATGGCTACCCCTCTGAGAGCTTGAAGATGGATTGCAAACCACTGTTTGGGCAAACCAAGGTTTAGAGTTATATCCAAACCAACAAGCCCTAGGGTTTGGGTCATTGTTCCACACTCTTTGGGATTGCATCCTGGGATACAAATCCTGTATCCTCAGGGAAAGGGGAAGATGAGGGGAACTGCACAAACCATGGTTTGCATGCATGTTTGCACCACAAACACCAAAGCTGGGGGGGGTCTAGTGAAAACCATGGTTTGGTGTGACATCTGAAGTAACTGCAAACATCATTTTTCTGGCTCAACAGGAACAAACAGGACCAATACACTGCAACAGGAGGAGAACAGAGGCACAATCAAGTGCTACGTTTCATTTGGAAAAACTTCCACCAGACACCAAAGAACAGAATGAGTTAATAGGATCCCTGCAGCCCACACGCCTATGCCACCTTGGATGTAATCAAGAGATGCTGCTTCCCACTGGCAGGGCTTGGAGGGGGGGAGCTACATCCGTCTGTTTCCAACATGTGCCACACGCAGCGGCTGAGCTAAAATGTGGCCTTTATAAAAGAGCACCATCTGCCCACGTGGTTCATCAGCCAGACCTGGCTAGCAGACACTGCAGACTACCCAGAATCCTCAGCGTGCTGCCTGGATTAAAAAGAGGGCTTTAGGGGCATAACCTGGAGACCTGAAATACTATCTTATCCTTTATATATCCAGTCGATCACTGCACTCTGCAGGTGAGGGCCTCCTGCAGATACCACCTTATCAGAAGGTCCGTTCTGCACAACTTAGGAAGTGGACCTTTACTGTAGTGGCACCGACCCTTTGGAATTCCTTGAATATTAGACAGGCACCATCTCTGTTGTCCTTTTGGTGCCTATTGAAGACCTTCCTCTTTCAACAAGCCTTTTAAGTAGAGACCTTATCCCAGTCTGCGTCTGTGTTGGAATTACTTTTTAAGATGTTTTAATTATTGTTTGTGAGTTTGCCACCTAAATCTCAATCAATCAATCAAAAATCAATTTCCTTCATCTCTTTGGGCATTCGGAGGTCCCGTCCAAGGGCACAACAATCCCATCCCAGCAAAATAAGAAACTGAGAGAACCACGTTTGACAGATTCTTCCATCCATAACGGTGAGCTCAATTATGTGTGTGTCTGTGTGTAACTGCTGTTATTATGTTACCCTTCTTTTGCATTTGTCCTGTATTTTTGATGTACTGCAAGGTTTATTTCTGATCTGTTGACTACAATAAACTGATGATGGATTATGATGGTGACTCTGTCAGTTTCCTTGCCTTACTGGCTCAACACTGCCTTAGCAGTTCAGCTCCCAAAAGCTACACAGAAACAACTGATCCTGTCTGCTTTCCCTTTTGATGCCAAGATCTTTATGTATTTCTTACATTTATACACCGCCTTCTCCTCCAAGGAGCTCCAGGTGGTGTACATGGATCTCCCTTCCCCATTTCACCCTCACAACAACTCTGTGAGGTTGGTTAGGTAGAGAGGTAGTGACTGGCCCAAGGTCACCCAGTGAGCTTCACCTGGCTGAGTTGGGATGCAAACTCTGGTCTCCCGGGTCCTAGCCCGACACTTAACCTTTACACCACCTTTTTCCCCATAGTGAAGATGCAACAAGCACCTATGTCATTCCCCACCCACTGGTGGGTGCTCAAATGCTAAGGACCAAGAAGCAATTGAGCTTGAACCAAAACAGGGCAGAAGCACATCAACACACACATTTGCCGGCTAGCTGCACCTTTGCCAAGTGCACTGTCACCTTGCCTTAAGCAGCGACCCAGGAGAGGGGAGGAAAAACACAAGCAACATTTCTCTTACCGGTCTGCAGCAAGCCGGCTCCACTGTCTTTGACACCAAAATGTTGCTGAATGTCTAGCAAAACACCTGCAGGAACAGAAAAACAGTGGATGCGTGAGGTCTGGATCTAAGCACCTGTTAAAGCAGCAGTCTTCAAGCCATATGCTAGAGAACCTGTTGCCCCCAGGTAACCTGTTGTTACCTGCTGTGATTTTATTCAGTTTTTTTGACCGTGAAATATCAGCTTCCCAAATATCAACTTGCCACCCTGGGCTCCTACTGGGAAGAAGGGAGGGATGTAAATCTAACAAATAAATAATAAATAAATTCAAACCTTTTTTTTTTAAAAAAAAGATAAAACCCCTAAATCAACACAGTAAAGACAGCTGAACAGTCATTCCCATCAGCTATAGAGAAGGAGACAGATGGGATTTCAGCATCTCCATCCACTCTACTGGAAGATCAGGAAGAAACCTTTCTATTCCAGCTGGTGGTTGAAAGTTCTCTATAGTCAGTAGAGACTGGTGGCTCCAATGTCAGTGAGGCAGTGAATCCGCTCCAGGCTTTAGTCCAAACTTTCAAGGAGCTGTCCAAGTTAAAGCTCCTTGAATGTTTGGACTAAAACCTGGAGCAGATTCACCGCCCCACTGACATCACAGCCACCAGTCTCCACTGTCCGTAACTTATGAAATCATTATCAGAAGTAGAGTCCTGTTGGATCAGGCCAGTGGCCCATCTAATCCACCATCCTGTTCTCACAGCAGCTAACCAGATGCTTCTGGGAACCACCCAAGCAGTGCTTGAGTTTGCTTTTTTCCTCCTCCCTCCCCAGTCCATTTTCCTTTTGTGTTGTGTCTTTTGGATTATAAACCTTGAGGTCTCATCACTGATATTAGTGTGCCACTTTGGGAGCCTTTTTCAGCTGAAGAGTGGGATTTTAAAAAATGGTTTCACATAAGTAAATATGTAACTGGAAAGACTTGAGAAGAGAAAGTCAACTCCACTTTTGAAAACAGATATGGACAAGTGCGGCTCACGGAGGCCGCACGATCTATAAATTTCAGTTTTCTCAGATTCTCATTTTTCCAACCCAATTCAGTTTTCCACATTTCTGCAGCGATTTGCAAACTTTTTTTTTAATCCTCACGAAAATTCTCTTGCATTTTAGCACGAATTTCTCCAAAGCACATTTTTAACACAGTCTTGACTAACGTACACATTTTTGCAAGCAATTTCCTCCTAATACCATGCATTTTTGTCTGTTGTTTTCACCAATGTATTCGTTTTTATGCACCCTTTCCCCAAATATATGCATTTTTGAAAGCACTGGTTGGTTGAAGAACTGCACTGAAAATTTTAAATAAATGCACATTTTGAAGGACGTCCGTGGTTTTGTTCCCACCATGTTTTGGAAAGTGAGAATCTGATAAGATTCAGCTTCAAATGCAAACTGAATCAATTTCGCCCCCCCATCCCTACATAAAGAGGTGTGCACCTTGCATGACCAGCACCACCTCCTGAAATCCGCAATTCTACGCAGGGATTACAGGAGCCAGAGCCCCAAACCCCCTTTGCAGCCCAGAAAGCCTGAGGATCCTTTGCAGTCTTTTCTTCTGGCTCACTCCTTCTTGAGGGCTTCTAAAGCACTTCACGCTTCCCAAGAGGCAGGAGACGTGCCAAATGACAAAGCATAAAAGACCACCAAATATCCAAGGACAAACTTTTCTGCAGTGCATCCAGAACAATGCCAGGAAAGCCGGTCGCATTTGAAATTAAAATAAAAAATGGGGCATTTCTTTCTCTCCTTTTCTGTTCTTTGAAGAATTCAAAAAGCATGAAGCCGAGAAAAAGTGGGGCAAAGGAGCTCATTTTGAAGAGCTGGGTTGACTAATTATGAATTTAAGCTGTCAGCAGAATTGTTCCCCTTCCCTATTCCCTGTGTATGTGTTTTTAGCCAGTGCACATTTCCAATTCATTTAATCAGATTAATCAACATAAATTTCAGTTGATTCACTGGAAGGGGCCCAACGAAACTGTGTGACAAGTTCTGAATGGGCATAAAAACGTTCTTTCAGGAGAAATCCAAAGCTCTTATTGGAAACACCGAGTGACAGCTCATTTTAATAGCTGTCAGGTTTAACATCTTTTATCTTTGCTGATCTATGGTTTTGGGGCTGTTGTTTTTGAAGTGCCCTTTGTTACTGCTTTTAGAAACTCAGTTTCAGCTGGACTTGTACTTTTTATTGACTATATTATTATGGTTTGATGATTAAGCTGTTGACTATGCCACTCTGGGTATTTTTAGCAGACAAGGAGGATATTATACTAATCATTGTTGTTATTTAAAATACTTGTAAAACCACTGTTCCAAAAATCCAAAATGTTGTACAAAAGGTATACAATCCACACTCAAACACTATAAACACAGTATAAAATACAACTCCACAGCTTTACAGTGACCATTGTTATATATGACCAATGCTTGGGTAAATAAAAATGTTTTTAACATACGCCAAAAACATAAAACCATCTCTTCCAAGAGGAGACATTGTTTCATGCTCAAGGCCTGGCTCTGGGGCTGTGTGCACGCCATCCATTTAAAGCACATTATTTTCCACAAAGAATCCTGGCACCTGTAGTTTACCACCCCCCTGAGCTACAATTGCCAGCACCCTTAACAAACTGTAGTTCCCAGAATACTTTGTGGAAAATACTGTGCTTTAAAGGTATGGTGTGTATGCAGCCTAGGTAGCTACAAGTATTACAGCTGATGCGCAGCTACCAGAAGACATCGCAACAGTTCCTTACTTGAATGCCTTAAACAAAAATTCTTCAGGAGACACATCTCATCAACTATCGTTAGCATCCACAGATAAGCCAAACCTCCACGTTGAGAAGCAGTATACCTCTGAGCACCATGTGCTGAGGACACTGCAGAATCAGAGCTGGAAGGGGCCCTGAAGCTCATCTAGACCAACCCCCTATTCATGCAGATCTACAATGCAGGGTGCAACTCCAGCCCTCCAGCTTCTGCATAAATACTTCAGAACAGAGGAAGCTTCCTTATACCGAATCGGACCATAGGTCCATCAAGCTCAGTATTGCCTGCACTGACTGGCAGAGGCTCTCCAGGGTGTCAGACTGGGGATGTTCCCAGCCCTACTTGGAGATGCCATTGGGGATTGAATTTGGGACCTTTTCCATGCAGAGCAGATGCTCTACCCACTGAGCTATAGCACTTCCTGCAAAGGACAGACCATTGCCTCCATTGTCTTAAAAGGATGCACCATTACGGAGATTTCCCCCCCTATGATTTAGCTGGAATCTATTTTCCTGCAGTTCCCACATATTGGTCCTGGTCCTGCCCCATGGAGGAGGGGAGCATAGCCCACACCACCTTCTTTACAACAGCCTTCCAGATATTCCAGGACAGCTACCATGGTTCCCCTTCACTGTTTCTTGTCCAGGGTAAGCATTGCCATCACTTCTATTATTTATTTATTTATTTGATTTATATCTCGGCCTTCCTCCCAGCAGGAGCCCAGGGCGACAAACAAAAGCACTAAAATCACTTTGAAACATCATAAAAACAGACTTTGAAATGGAAACGGACTGCCTTCAAGTCGATTCCGACTTATGGCAACCCTATGAAGAGGGTTTTCACGGTTAGTGGTATTCAGAGGGGGTTTGCCATTGCCTTCCTATGAGGCTGAGAGGCAGTGACTGGCCCAAGGTCACCCAGGGAGCTTCATGGCTGTGTGGGGATTCGAACCCTGGTCTCCCAGGTCATAGTCCAGCACCTTAACCACTATACCACACTGGCTTTTAACCTTTTTTTAAGATGCCTTGAAAGCTTTTTTTAAAATGTTTTTAAAGATTTTTGTTTTAATGTATTTTAAAACAGACTTTAAAATACATTAAAACAAAACATCTTTAAAAACATTTTTTTTTAAAAAAAAATGGCTCTCCCGTGGAAGCAAAGGCTGATTTAAGCATTAAATATAGAGGAGAGTCAGAGCACATTGTCCCAGTTCCAGCATGAGTACTCAGGAAACAAATCTCCTGGGTTGGCAAAGATCTGCGGTACTAATTGGAGCCAATTTCCTATTTCACGCACAAGCCCATTTGGGACATTCACGAAGCCCTGCGAGTGTTTTGATACAGTTTCGGAAGAATTAAATTGGAGATACAGCTAGAGAGACCACAGTGATGATGTAACCCGTGCCCAAGGGAAGGGAAAGAGAGGCTCCTTCGTCTCACATGCATAACATTTTTGCCCTGAAACCTCCTTTGGGGAGATGCTGTATTTACTAGATTTCCTTAGTTAGGTTTCCCGATCCTGATCCTTCTCTCTGCCTTGTGTATCCACAAGTCACCCATAAAATTAGTTTATTTCTATTTATTTAAAGCCTTTCTGGGTCTCTCTTCATCCAAAAAAGGATCCCAGGACAGCTTACAAACCCCGGTGATATAAGACAGTCCCTGTCCTCAGGCTTACAAACGAAAAGACATGACATAAAAAGAAAAAGGATTCATAGGGATGAGGAAAAAAGAAAACTCAGGCAGTTTCCATCCAAAAGAACCTGGAAAGATGGTTCACAAATCTACAAAATTTAAGCAGAGAAATGTGGTGTGCAAGAATTCAAATCAACAAAAACCCCAACATTTAAAAAACAACAACATACAAATATCCAAACACGCTCCTCCTCCTAACTAAAGGCAAAGGCCATTAGTCACAGAAGTGAGAGCCCAGGAGGAAACCTTCAGGGAGGTAAGAGAAGGAATTCAAATCAGCATATGTTTGTTAGCAATTTCCATTAATGACTTTATGGTGTATTTTTGTAACATTTGTTATTTTAGTTTGCTGTACACCACTTAAAAGATTTTTAAAAATATTCAGCGGTATAGAAATGCCCTAAATACATAATGACTCTAAGGCAGCAGCTCCTCCTTCTAAGAGTCCCAAGGGCAGAGTGGTGGGCCAGATCAAAAGGAAAAACTTGCGCGCCAGCAGTCCAAACACAGTTCCCACCATTCTTAAGGAGTGCTTTCCATGCCGGGAAGTCCACAAGCAGAGCGTGGTGGCAACTGTGCCCTACTAAGAATGTCCCCACCTTCTGTTACAAAGAGGTAAACTGCTTCTGGACCTGGAGGCTCCATCTATTCATTTATTACATTTCTATCCTGCCTTTCCTCCAAGGAGCTCAAGGTGGAGTACAGACACAGTTCTCTCCCTTCCCCATTTTATCCTCACGGCAACCCTGTGAGGTAGGTTAGGCTGAGAGGTGGGGACTGGCCCCAAGGTCGCCCAGTGCGCTTCACACGGCTGAGCGGGGATTTGAACCCAGGTCTCCAGACGCTCAAACCACTCCACCACCACTGTTGCACCATTTAGCTGTTGTGGACAATGGCTACCTGACCTCCCCTCGTCCCAGCCACTTAAGCCAGTGGCCACCAACACATTTTGTGGCTGCGGATATTGAGGGTTCTTTGCAAGTTGTGCAAAGCAGCAATTTCTTCCACCGCTCCTGAATCTACTACTGTGTCACGTTCAGTGTCTGCATTTTAAGGAGGAAACTGACCATCTGCCACACGTACGGAAGAGGGCGACCGGGAGGGTCCTACAATGGACAGTTAGAAACATCGGAAACTGCCTAAAAGCGAGTCAGAGCCATTGGGCCATTTAGCGCAGTACTATCTACACTGACTGGCAGCAGCCCTCCAAGGTTTCAGGCTGGGAGTCTCTCCCAGCCCTACCGGGAGATGCCATTGGAGAATGAACCTTCTGCATGCAAAGCACATGCTCTACCACTGAGCCATGACTCCTCCCTAAGGGCCTGTGACATGAGAAGCAGCTCTGTCCTGGGATTGGTGTGTTTAAGTCTGGAGAACAGACGTTTCAGGACAGCTGACAGCGGCCTCCAAACATCGGAATGGCTGGCATGCAGTAGACGGAGGAGGCTTCTTCTCCAGTGGTCCAGAGGTAGTGACAACTGGCTCCAAACCAGTGGAATCCGCTCCCGGTTTTAGCCCAAACTTTCAAGGCACTAGCCAAGGCGATTCAGCCGTTGGCCACAATAGCTAAATGGAGAGCCAGTGTGGCGTAGCAGTTAAGTGTTGGACTAGGCCTTGGGAGATCAGACTTCAGCACCTTGGACAGCTCCTTGAAATTTCAGACTAAAACCTGGAGTGGATTCCACTGCCCCACTGACGTGCAGCCATCAGCTGCAACTCTCCAGAGGGCTAGAATCAGTGAGTGGGAATTGCAGAGAAGCAGGTTCTGGTTAAATGTTAGGAGACTCTTTTCAACAGCAAGAACCATTGGGACAGCGGAACAGGTTACCTCGCAAGGTAGTGGGCTCCCGTTCAGCAGAGGTAATTAGGCAATGGCTGAATGGACATCTGTCAGGGATGCTGCAGTAGCTGTGCCCAGCATTCAGCCAGGGGGTCAGATTAGATGACTTCCAAGGTCCCTTTCAACTCAATTTTCCTCAGGCAATTTCTACAGAGTAAGGGCAGTCGTCCCGAGAGCAGAGCCACCAAGGCCAATGGTAAGAGGGACGCAAGGTAAATTTTGCAGCTGGAAACAATACAGTATGCATGTTCTGTTGCAGCAAAAAAAAAAAAAGCACCTGATGCAACCAAGGATAAGCAAACAAGTTGCCGGTGGCAGACAAAAGTTTGTGCTAATCAGGACATTCATCAACGTGTCTCTGGAGGAGCTGCAGAGCGACAGTACGCAGGCAGGCAACACCCTTCCCTGAGAAATGGTGGCTGTTTGGCAATTGCCATACAGAAGAGAAACTTACGACATGCACAGGCTGACTTAATCACCACCTTCACAGGTATGCACACTCGGCATGCTGGAAAGCCGCCCAGGATCTATGGCTCCGGCTGTGAATTAAACAAGCCACCCACTTCGGCCACATCAGCATTGCACCCAAGGGATTTAAGCAGAGGCAGGATCATCCAGCGCCGAACGAGACGAAAGGAAAGATGCAGACAGTGCATGCACTATGAGCCCCGGCAGCCAAATCGAGAGAGAGGTGCAGAGAAGACAAACAGAAAACCCACAAGATACAGGGAGGAGAAATATCTGCTTCACGTGCAATTAGCTCGCTTTCATCTCTCAACAGCTGAATATGCATGCAAGCGGCAGTGCGTTGAGCGATGTACAACAGAGGAGGCAGGGAAAACGGATGTTTGCAACTGCCCCCAGACAAAAAATGGCCTGATGGACTAATGTGGACATCTGTCCAAATGTTGTGAGATGCTGTTCTCAGGTCCAGCGGCGGACGCGGAAAAAACGGGAACAAAACGATGGGTAAAGACAGGCGAGAGCCTTCCAGAGGGGTAGCTGCGTGAAGCCTGTTGCAAGAAAATACAAGAGTCTCGCAGCCCCTTGGAGACTAGCAAATTTGTTATGGCTGCCTGGGGCTGCTGGGAGTTGTAGTGCAAAACAGCTGGAGGGCACGAGGTTGGGGAAGGCTGGGATAAGCTTTCATGACAGATGCAACATGAAGTATTGCCCTAAAATGGCAGGCATATTTACTTTACTTATTTACTTCTATCTATAGTACACTTTTTTCCTGTGTGTGTGTGTGTGTGTGGTATAGGAAGGGGAACAAATTCAATGACATTCAGTTAAAAGTCAAATCCATCCAATTCACATTTTCCAAAACAATTTGAGAACCAAAACACGGCCATCCTTCAAATTTGCACTTTCTGAATTTTCGCGATGCAGTTCTCCAACCAAACAACATTTACAAAAATAATATATTAGGGGAAAGTGTGCATTAGACGTGAATATATTAATGAAAACAACATACAAAAATGCATTATATGGGAAGATACTGCTTGCAAAAACGTGCACATCAAAATTGCATACAAAGTGTATTATAGGAGAAATTTACACTAAAATACTGAAGAATTTTCGCAAGGGGAAGAATCATAGAATCATAGAGTTGGAAGGGGCCTACAAGGCCATCAAGTCCAACCCCCTGCTCAATGCAGGAATCCAAATCAAAGCATTCCCAACAGATGGCTGTCCAGCTGCCTCTTGAATGCCTCCGGTGTCGGAGAGCCCATTACCTCTTCAGGCAATTGGTTCCATTGTCGTATGGCTCTAACAGTTAGGAGCCATGGCTGTATTTCTCTTCATTATGCAGAGTGAAGAGAGCCAGTGTGGCATCGTGATTAGGGTGCCAGACTGAGACCTGGGAGAGACCAGGGTTCAAATCTCCACTCGGCTGTAGAATCGTAGAGTTGGAAGGGGCCTCTAAGGCCATCGAGTCCAAACCCCTGCTCAATGCAGGAATCCAAATTAAAGCATCCCTGTCCAGCTGCCTTCCCATCCATAGTCTCTACTGTCTTCTGTTTTTTTCTTTCTACTTGTATTAGAATGACCTGTGCTTTCTCCTGTCCTCCTTCAGGGTAAATAGAAGAGTCCCACTGGTATGTGGTTCCATTGTCGTAGGAAGTTAAGAAGTTTTTCCTGATGTCCAGTCGAAATCTGGCTTCCCGCAACTTGAGCCCATTATTCCGTGTCTTGCACTCTGGGACGATAGAGAAGAGATCCCATCCGTCCTCTATGTGACAACCTTTCATGTACTTGAAAGTCTTCTCTTCTCCAGGCTAAACATGCCCAATTCTTTCAGTCTCTCCTCATAGGACTTTGTTTCCAGTCCCCTGATCATCCTTGTTGCCCTCTCTGAACCTGTTCCAGTTTGTCTGCATCCTTCTTGAAGTGCGGAGACCAGAACTGGACACAGTACTCGAGATGAGGCCTAACCAGTGCTGAATAGAGGGGAACAAATACTTCATGCAATTTGGAAACTATACTTCTGTTAATGCAGCCTAATATAGCATTTGCCTTTTTTGCAGCCACGTCGCACTGTTGGCTCATATTCAGCTTGTGATCAACAACAATTCCAAGATCCTTCTCACATGTCGTACGGCTGAGCCAAGTATCCCCCATCTTATAACTGTGCATTTGGTTTCTTTTTCCTAAGTGTAGAACTTTGCATTTATCCCTGTTGAATTTCAGTCTGTTGTTTTCAGCTCAATGCTGCAGCCTATCAAGGTCCCTTTGAATTTTGTTTCTGTCTTCAGGGACAGGGAAAAGGATCAAAAGACTATTCATCTCCTCGAGCTATTCTTCTTCAGGTTAGCCCTGAAATCTAATGATGAGTGTTTCTTCACATGGGAGATGGCTGTAGTTTAGTGACAGAGCGCTGGTTCCCCACTCTGAGTAGGATACTCCTTTTTTTAAAAAACCTCATGAAAATTTCAGCATTTCAGATGCAAATTTCTCCTAATATGCACATTTTTGTAGGCATTTTTGAATTATGTACACATTTTTGCAAGCCATTTTTCCTAATATAATTCATTTTGGTATATTGTGCCACTATTATATTCTTTGTTATGCACACTCTCCCCAATATGCACATTTTTCCAACATTGTTTGGTTGGAGAACTGCATCTCAATATCTGGACATTTTGAAGTATGGCCATTTTGGTTCTCATATTTTTTCAAAAACTGCAAATTTGATAGGTTTGGCTTTAGAGGAGAACTTACTTATTTTATTATACTTGTATAGCGCCCCATAGCCGAAGCTCTCTGAGAACTGCATTGAATATCTCCTCCATCTCTAGCCGGGGCTGATTGGAATTAGAGTTCCATAGCCTCTGAAGTGCCTAACAGATTCCCTAGTGGCTCACAGGGCAGGGATGGGGAACCTGTCGCCCTTTGGATGTTGCTGAGCTGGAACTCCCATCAGCCTCCAGTCAGCCAGTAGCCAACAGTTAGGGAGGTTGGGAGTTGTAGGCCAGCAGCATCAGAACAGCCACAGGTTCCCCACCCTTGAGCTCATGGCTATCCCCGGATCCTGTGGCAGGCCATCAATCGAGAGTGCTGATTTAATAGATCCGTCTATAAATGCAAACGGAATCAAATTTCTTCCCCATCCCCAGTTATGAATGCTGGACATTGTATTAAAGGGAGGTACTTATGAGCCAAGCAATTATATTCTGCTGCGCTTTCCCCGAGGGACACCTTTTTCCCCAAGTAGAAAAATATTTTGCTTTGAGACCTCTGAAAACAGGAGCACTCCACCCTCCCCCTGCAAACACACAGGAGGCGCCTGACCTTGAGGGAATTCCCACAGGCTATGCAAACGGTACATCTCTGGCGCATAAAAAAGACTGCGTGGAAAGGCTCTTGCGGTCTGGGTCTGTAGAACGCTTAGGCCAGTGCACAGATTGGTTTTTAACAGAACTCGGCTCACCCTCCTCTTCCCCACATCAAAAGGCATTTTAATTTTATTTTTGCAAGGCTGTTTTTTTCCTGATCTCTCCTTGAGCAAATTGAGCTCTGTTCCCTCCGCCCCCCCCATGTTTATAATTACCTGTTGCGTGTTTTGGAGATGAGCCAGAACTCTTTGGGGGCAGGAAGGAGCAAATTTGATTGGACAAAGGGGATCCTTTTGGGAAGGGTAGGAAACGTGGCGCTCGGCGAAACTGGTGCTCTCCTCCTGAGACTGGGACGGTTTCCAAAAGTGCAAGCAGGGATATCCCTTGGAAAGCTTTGTAGGAGAAGCAGTTGGGCTCGAACACATAGCAACCGCTGCTAAAGGATACTGCATTGCTGAGCATGGGTGGTCTCTGCAAGGCGTCACTATGGCGCAGCAGAAAAGGCTCCTGGGTAGGGATAGGGGGAGGAATTCGGTTCAGTTCGCATGTGAAGGTGAGCATAATCCCATTTGCACTTCCTGAAAGGATATGCGAAGCAAAAGCACCTCCATCCTTTGAAATTTGCACTTCTCTGAATTTTGCAGGGCAGTTTTCCAGCCAAGGGATGTGTATAAAAAAGCATATGTGAGGGTAAAATGTGCATAAAAATGCCTAGATTGGTAAAAATAACATTCAAAAATGTACTCTCTTAGGGAAAGCTGCTTGCAAAACTGTGTGCATTCGCCAAAATGGCATCCAAGAATATGTTTATTAGGAGCAAATTGCACTGAAGTGCTGATTAATTTTCATTTTGTTTCATTTCTTTCGCAAAATGGGGAGCACTAAGTGGAAAAATGAAAAAACGTTGATAAATTGATAGATCTTATCCCTAGTGCTAGAGTTCTGTGGGGGAAAGCCAGGTTCAAATCCTCTGCCAGCCATGGAACTCTGGGGGCCACTTAGGCCTCATCCACACCAGACATTTATTCCACTTTAGACAGGCATGGCTTACCCCAAAGAATCCTGGGAAGTGTAGGTTATGAGGGGTGCAATTAGGAGACTCCTATTCCCCTGACAGAGTGGCCAGAGCGGTTTAACATTTAGCCCCTCTTCCCAAAGAATTCTGGGAATTAGAGCTCTGTGAGTAAAATAACGGTCTTCACCAACTACACTTCCCAGGATTCTTTGGGGCAAGCCATGACTGTTTACAGTGGTATCACTGTGGTTTAAATGTCGTGGATGTGGCCACAGTCAGTGTTAAGATGACCACGGAGCATACTCAGTCTGACTGGTATTTGGGACGATTCTCCCTACGTTCTAAAGATTTTTTTTTTTTTTTATCATCTAGAAACCTTGATGTTTTCCTGAGCCGGACAATAGCTTCTCTCTTTTGCATGGATGGCACTGTTTTGGCTATATAACCATTGGCAGTCACTTCTGAATGTCAGTAGAAGGAATTATACCAAGTCTGAAGACAAAGGCTCCCTTCACCATCTCAGCTGATGGCTGTGAATAAACTCCATGAATTCTACGTCCATTTTAAAAGTGATCTAAGTAGTGGCTGTCACTACCTGTTGTGCCTCTCTGATGATCTGCTCTGCCCTCAGATGAATTGATACAAACGGTTAAGTTATATTTGTGCTTTGCCTTTAATTCTTAAAAACGCTGGCCTTAATGTCTGCAAAGAGAGAGATTTCTTCTAATCACCAACTTTCCAGGTTGTGAAGCTCATTGTGGGTTGGGTTGTGGATCCGTTTCCCGTCTCTGTCACTGTTAATTAGCCTACAAATGCCACAATGTCTGTATTAACATCATCACTGCTTTGCTAATTGGCCACGCTAAGGACTTTGCAAATATCTTGGCTTTTATGAAATTGTCACGGTCTGCGATTTCTACTCTTCATATCCCTCTGATCTCACACCTTCCCAGTTTCTTACATGCCAGGGATGGAAGTATCTGTCAGTTTTGTTTCCCTCACTTCCTCATTTTGTCCCGTCTTAAATTCATTCCTCTACATTTCTGCTGCAATTTGTGACGTGTGGACATCGAATGAAGCGAAATGTTGGGAGATTCAGGACAGGCGAAAGAAAGTCCTTCTTCACACAGCGCAGAGTTAAACTATGGGATTCGTTCCCACAAGAGGCAGTGATGGCCACCAAATGGGATGGCTTAGACCAATTCATGGAGGATAAAGCTATCAATGGCTACTTGCCACGATGGCTGTACTCTGCCACCATAGTCAGATGCGGTAGGCGTCCAAGTACCAGTTGCTGGAAACTGCAGAAAGGGAAAGTGCTCTCACGCTCTGCCACTGAGGTACAGCCCTTGCTGCAAAAAGGTATTTCCTCTGAAATCAGTCCTATTGATTTTGACAGGAGCTCACTTTCAAGTAAAGCACACTTGGGACCGCAGCCTGATTTTAACTGCCAGCTGGTGATTCTGTTGCGATTCTTATGTGAAAAGTGGCTTTCCTTCAAGTAACTACAATTGAGGAGGGGGGTTGAGTCCTACCCACCATTATCTAAGTTGGCTACGAACTGAGTATAGTGGGCAAGGAATAGTTAAAAATAACCCAGAAACCCCTATCAGGTAGCCTAATATATTTAAAACCGCATTAAATACTAATAAAATAAAATGTTTTATTTGGCACTCATTGGCCAGAACACTAAACGCTGCCTTCCTTAATAAGCAAATGGGAAAAATAGTACTCTGTAGGCTTTTTCTTATACAGTAGGGCCCTGCTTTTCGGTGGCCCACTTTTTGGCATTCCGCTAATACAGCAGCTTTCAGTTAGAGTAAGGCCCCACTCATACGGCGCTTGTTCTGCTTTTACAGCGTTTCTCAGGCATCGGGTGCCATTTTATTGATGGAGTTCTGCTTTTCAGCGGGTTTCACTTTGAGGCAGGGGTCTGGAACGTAACCCGCCATATGAGTGGGGCCCTACTGTAATTCTAAAAGTAAGAGGGCAAGAGACTTGCAGCAGAATCCTATCCTTGTCTATTTAGAAGTCAGTCCCAGTTCGGAATGTCAGAGAACTCAGACAGAAATGGGGATGGAAATCAATCGGGTGAACATGACTAGTATTTGCTGTTGGTGGCACTTTCCGTCTGCGAACAATGCATAATTGGTGATGCCCCCCCCATTTGCATTGTGTTTCCTTTACGGTGCGGGACCACGATACCTTGCGGAACGCCTCTTCCGATATGAACCGGCCCGTGCACTACGTTCTGCTACGAAGGCCCTCCTCCGGGTTCCAACTCACAGGGAGGCCCGGAGGGTGGTGACAAGATCTAGGGCCTTCTCAGTGGTGGCCCCCGAACTATGGAACAGTTTCCCTGAGGAAGTACGCCTGGCGCCGACTCTGCTCTCCTTCCGGCGCCAGGTCAAAACCTTCCTATTCTCTGAAGCATTTTAAGTTACACTGATTTAATTTTAAAAATGTTTATTGTGTTGGATTGTTGCTTGTATTTTAGTATTGTTTTGTTATTTATTGTATTTTTATGCTGTTTTATGTTCACCGCCCAGAGAGCTATTGCTAGTCGGGCGGTATATAAATTTAATAAATAAATAAATAAAATAAATAAATGGGGTGGAATAAAATAATTACAACGGAATTCATTACAGAAGCTCTGCAAGTGACGTAGTTTCACCACAGCGGACAGCAAGATGAAGGAGGTAGCTTTTGGTGGAAGATGAACTGCAGCAGAATGGAAACAGTACTGCAGGCAGCAAATACAAAGCAGAACAGGAAATGATGCCTTCTTGCACCCCAGAAAGGGATGGACTAATCAGCCAGGGTTAATGTCTCTCAATTTCTCATGTTTCCAGACTTAAACTTGGTTCGCTTCGTTTCCTCATCAGTGCACAACTAAAAAAACCAATCTGCACAAAAATGTGTTACGATTTTCATTTACATTCCTTCTAATATATGCAATCTGTACATTTTACAAACTGTATACATATAAAATATGCACACAACGTTTCCTAATATACACAGTTTTGCAAGCAATTCCCCCGAGTAAAATGCATTTGCACAAATACATGCGTCTTTGTGTTCCTTCCACCACAACCCCTCCTATATATGCATTCTGGGGTTGGACAACCATGTTGCAGAATTCAGAAAAACGTGGATTTCAAAATAATACCTGCCGTTTGGTTTGCATATTAGTCTCAGAAATGAGAATTAGGTAGGTTCATATTAAAATTCAAAGAGATCCAATTTTTTCTCCCACTCCTTACTCCCAATCCCTACTTTCAGGTTATGTGTACAAGGGATTGCACCCTTAATTTTATTTTGCATTTTTAAACGGGGGGAGACAGCCAGTATGGTGTAGTGGTTAAGGTGCTGGACTATGACCTGGGAGACCTGGGTTCGAATCCCCACACAGCCATGAAACTCACTGGGTGACCTTGGGACAGTCACTGCCTCTCAGCCTCATGAAAACCCTATTCATAGGGTCGCCATAAGTCAGAAATGACTTGAAAGCAGTACATTTACATTTTAACATGGGGGGGGCTGGAATGTCCCTGAGGAGGCCAGGGCCATAGCGGCTATGAACCCAATTCACTATTAGCCACTCATAGTATTATTTATTTTTTACATTTAATATACTACCCTTCCTCCAAGGTGGTGTACATTGTTCTCGCCTTCCCATTTTACTTTCAGAACAACCCTGTGAGGTAGGTTAGGCTGAGAGACAGTGAGTTAGCCCAAGATCACCGAGGAAGCTTCACATGGCTGAGTGGAGACTCGAACCCTGGTCTCTCAGGTCACAGCATGACACCCTAACCATTCCACCACATTTTTCCCCAGGTAAAAAGATACAACAAGCACCTTTGTCATTCCTTCCTTTATTTAGTTATTATTTGATTTATATCCCACCCTACCTCCCAGTAAGAGCTCAGGGCAGCAAACAAAAGCACTAAAAACACTTTAAAACACCATAAAAACAGAAGTTAAAATATATTAAAACAAAACATCTTTAAAAACATTTTTTTTAAAAGCTTTAAAACCATTTTTTAAAAAAGGGTTAAGAACATTTTTTTTAAAAAAAAGGTTTAAAAACGTATTAGCACAGATGCAGACTGGGATAAGGTCTCTACTTAAAAGGCTTGTTGAAGGAGGAAGGTCTTCAGTAGCAGACTGGGATAAGGTCTCTACTTAAAAGGCTTGTTGAAGGAGGAAGGTCTTCAGTAGCAGACTGGGATAAGGTCTCTACTTAAAAGGCTTGTTGAAAGAGGAAGGTCTTTCTTTCCTCTTTCATTCCTTCACCCACCCTGCTTGGCGTTGGCTGTTGCTCAAACACTGAACCCCCTAACCATTACAACCACACTGGCTCCCAAAGGAGCCCAGGGCAGCAAACAGCAAGCGATAAACATTAAAAACATCTCAACAACAATTGCAGATATCCTAGCATTCCCTCTTGTAGGGGGCCGGTGCAGATCATCAGTGCTGGAGCAGACTTCGCAGTATGACGGAATCTACGACTTGGGACCCAAAGCAGTCACACCAGGAATTTGAACCTGGGTTTATGACATTTCAAACCAACACCCTGGATACAACACACTGGATGACGAGCCCACCGTGAATGGCCAACGCCTAGGGATAGGCGAGAACTCCGATTCAGTTTGCATTTCAAGCCGAGTCCATCAAATTCACACTGTCCGAAATAACACGAGAGCCGGGGCACAGCCATCTTTCAAAACTCACACTTGTACAAATGCTGTCGTGCAGTTTGCCAACCACAGAGTGTGTACAAAAATGCGTATGGTAGGGGAAAGTGTGCATAAAGATGAATGTAAGGGTGAAAATAACATACAAAAGTGGATTATATGACGAGAAATTGCTTGCAAAAAATGTGTGCATTAGTCAAAAGTGCCTACAGAAATGTGTTTATTCGGAGAAATTCACACGCAAATGCTGGAGAATTTTTTAAGATTGGAAAAACGACAAACCAAGAGAACCAAAATTGACAGGTCTTTCCCTCCCTTTCCATCCCACGTGAGGTTCACACTCCCTTCTGGATTGCCAATACTCAAGGCTGAGTCCTTGCAAACTCATTCAAATTTTTAAACCTGTTGGAAGGCTGATGGCTTAAAACTGGATGAATAATTTAATGCAGAACTATGAAAGCCAATTAATTCCATCGTAAATTGAACCTAGATGTCTTGAGGCATTCGCTTCCAAGAACTAAAATCAACATAATGGTCATACGATAACACCTTATACTGAGCCCAGGCACTGGCTTGGCTAGACCGCTGGTCAGCAAGGGATGTTATTGTTATGTTATTATTAAAATGTCTATCCCGCCCTTCCTACCAGAGGGAGCCCGGGACTCCGACTCCCAGCCAGCATGGCCAATGGTCAGAGATCATGGGTACTGGAGTCGAGCAACATCCAGATGGCCACAGGTTGTCTGCACCTGATCTAGACTAATATTGCCTGCTCTGACCAGCAGAGACTCTGCTTCTGGAAATCCTTTTAATTAGGGGCGCTGGGGACTGTACTTGGGACCTTCTGCATGCACAGCATATACCCTGCCGTTGAGCTATACAACCCCCGATTGGGTGTATGCAACTGTTATCCCTAGTTTGCAGATTTGTAACACTAGGAGAGAGACCTGCAATAAAATCTTGCAAGACAGCCTCGCCTGCTAACCACAGTGCTTCCCTTCAGGGTTTTAGCCAGCTACATCCTTCTCAAATAAATTATAAACCAACTTTTACCAATTTGTTACACTCCAGATGTCAATGGACTCCCAGTTCCATACCAAGCCACACTCTTGGTCCATCTAGCTCAGTACTGCCTGCACTGACTGGCAGGGGCTCTTCAGAATTTCGGACAGGAGACACTCTCGAGTCCTACCTGGAGATGCCGAGGGCTGAACCTGGGACCTTCTGTGTTACAGAGCAGGGGCTCTACCACTGAGCTATGGCCCAGAGGGTGGCGGGTGGGTGGGTGAATGTTAGGAATGGCTAAGGAAGTAGACCCAGTTTGCATTTAAAACCTAATCAGGATTTACCCTTTCCAAAACAATGTGAGAACGGAAACAGAGACATCTTTCAAAATTTGCACTGTGGTTCTCCAACCCATGTTTACAAAAGTGGGAGAAATTGCTTGCAAAAATGTGCTCATTAAGTCAAAACTGCCTCCAAACATGCACTTATTAGGAGAAGTTCATGCTAAAACCCTGAGGAATTTTCAAGAGGATTTTTAAAATCCTGCAGAAATATGGGGAACCGAATTTAAGATTGGAAAAATGAGAATCCGAGAACACCAAAACAGACAGATCTTTCCATCCTTGTTTCTCAGTGCCCATTTGGGCCCCAGTTTTGCATACACTCACCACCTGAGTCGACTATTACATGGCATTTACACAGACCCCTCCATGTACTTTGCAACTTAGCGAGGGACGGCTCTCCACCTCTAGGGATTTGGCTTACAGTTTTTGGTTTTGGAACAGTGAAGGCTACGGAGGAATACTGTTGTTGCAGATATCAACTCCCAAACACGTACACACACACAGACTGCACACAGGCTCACCTCTGGGTTGACCCTCAACTTTGGAATTCATCAAAGCACACACTCTGGAGGTGGTTGGAAGCAAGAAAGGCGCCAGAAACGGCTGCTGGTCGCAACGAGGGCCAAATTACAGCTTTGTGGGAACTGTCGTTCCACAGACAAACCTGTAATCTGCTAAGAATTCAAACTAGCAGGGAGAAAACAAATTAAGGCCACAATGGAAAAAAAACAGAGAGAGAGAATTAGACAGGCCTCCATTTAAGCATCGCTCTGTTTGAGGTTGGAGATCAAGCTGGAATGAGAGAGAGAGAGTTTTGTTTGTTGATGAGTTGTTCAAGTTTCCATGAAATTGGGGCGGATCACAACCACCCTTCCCCGTAATTAGCTCTCTCGCTTCTCGGGCAGCACAAAATTAGTCCCACATGCTCAGGGTAGGAAAAAGAGACTTCTCTCAGTCCTTCTGGAGTTGCGCTTATATCCTACAAGCAGAAAGATCCCGTTCTGAAAACTCTCTCTCTCTTTGGGGAATCTCTCTCTCTCTCTCTCTCACACACACACACAGTAAAAACCAGTTGCCACTAGCCACAGGAGGGCTTGTGGGCTTCCCATAATGGGCATCTGGCTGGCCACTGTGAGAACAGGATGCTGAACTAGATGGGCCACTGGCCTGATCCAGCAGGGCTCTTCTGATGTTCTTACATTTAGTAAAGTATATTTATAAACACAACTAGAGACATGCTAGAATTCCGCCCATTTCTGACTTGGAACCAAATTTTCCATTAAGTTGCCATTAATTTGCTTATTCTCTCTTGTTGCAGATCAGGTTTTATAAAGTTATCGATATTTCCTTTCAAAACTCAACATTTCCTTTCAAAATATCAATATAACTATCTTTGCAAGGGAAAAAACAGATCAGTAAAAAGCGGACAAAGAACGAACTCAAATCGATACCAGCCTGTTAGGTCGATGGAATGCTTTGGAACCAGACCGGCAAACGGATTCCATCCCTAAACACCACATCATTTCATGGAATTAGCTCCCACAATGGTGGAGCCCTCCAGACGTTGTTGGACTCTAACTTCCACCAAAAAGATTTCAGATTCAACTCCCGGCATCTCTAGATAGGGCTGGGAAAGAACATCCATCTGAAATTCTTCCAGTCAGTGTAGACAATATTAAATTTGGGCAAATGATCCCAGGAGGTACAGAACAGCTTCCTATATTCCTCCTCCAGATATTCTCTGTCTTCGCTATGAAGTCTTCCCAGCATTAAGGACTAGACACTTGCTTTTTCCAGTTTTAAATACTGAATATGGCATTTGTAGAAAGAGATTGATGCGACATGAATTTGTGTTTTCTTTTTTGGTATTTGCGCACTTTGATATCAATAACAATGTTTAAGAGAAGAAAAACAGGATTTTACAATGCTACATGCCGCATCCAGAATTGCAAGACAATCCCCTGGGCCTCGCCAGGTTTCTGAATGAGCTACTGCAAAAGAGCTAGCTGCTATTTCTCCTAACGTAATGCCTTCAAGGATTTCAAAGCACAACTTCCTGAGTGGGAAGAGCATTTATGCAACGGGGCCCTTTCTTGATGGGGCCTGAAGGCTATTTAAGTCAGAACAACTCAATAGCTATTGCCTTTCGAAAACACACACACAGCCAACGAGCGACAAGCCCAAGTAATAATCTTGTGGCAAGCTCATCCACTTAATTGCCAACAGGCCCCAAACCTTGAGCAACTCGGCCACGGCTAAATTACAGGGGGCACCGCACAGCACTTGGTAATTTGATTTGGTAATTTGCAGTACCAAAAAAAAAAAAAAAAGCCACAAAGGCCTGTTCCACAAGCCCATGTGAAGATGCTAGCTTCACTTCTCAGGAAGAGAAGCCAGGCCCATGATGCACCAGTAGGGGATGGAGGAAAGATGAAGGGTTTTCTAGAGCTTTCCCACCTTAAGATGAAAAAGATTTCATTCATTTTTTTAAAAGCTGCTTCTCTGGAATCTTTCCCTAAAACCTTCTCCTTGTGTGACAATGTACAATAAGCAAGCTACAAGCTGAAGACGTTTTCATGAGGTTCCATTAGGACCAGGGTGGGGAACCTGTGGCCCTCCGGATGTTGCTGAACTACAACTCCCAACAGCCCCAGCAAGCATGGTGAATGGTCAGGAATGATGGGAGTCGTAGTTCAGCAACATCTGGAGGGTGACAGGTCCCCCACCGTTGCATTAGGAGCTACAATTTCCAGGGTGGTTTCAGCAGTCTATGTCAGTGGAAGCCACCCCAAGTTTTAGAAGTCTGGACTAAAATGTGGAACAGATTCCACTGCCCCACGGACATGGAGGCACCAGCCACCACTGGGTTTATCAATCACAATCCCTTTTCCCAGGAAACTGTAGCTCTGAGAGAGGAATCAGGATCTCCTAATAACTCACAGCATTTTTAACAATTTTTTAAAAAAACTATAATTGGATGGGTGGTACTCCCTCTGAAAGAGCAAGTCCGTGGTCTGTGGGTGCTCCTGGATCCATCTTTGTCACTAGAGGCCCAGGTGACCTCCGTGGCTAGGAGTGCCTTTTACCAGCTTCAGCTGCTAAGACAGCTGTGGCCGTTTCTGGACCGGGATAGCCTGGCCACTGTTGTCTATGCACTGGTAACCTCCAGGCTGGATGACTGTAATGCGCTCTATGTGGGGCTGCCCTTGAGGTTGGTCTGGAAGCGGCAGCTGGTACAAAATGCAGTGGCGAGACTGCTCACTGGGGCAGAGTATCACCAACATGTCACTTTGCTGCTGAAAGAATTGCACTGGCTACTTATTAGCTACCAGGTTAAGTTCAAGGTTCTAGTTTTGGTGTACAAAGCCCTATGCAGCTTGGGACCAGGGGACCTGAAAGACCATCTTATCCCTTATATACCCAGTTGATCACTGCACCCTGCAGGTGAGGGCCTCCTGCAGATACCATCTTATCAAGAGGTCCATTCCGCACAACATAGCAAGTGGACCTTTAGTGTAGTGGCACCTACCCTGTGGAATTCCCTACCCTTAAATATGAGAGAGGCACCATTATTGTTGTCTTTTCTCCGCCTACTGAAGACCTTCCTCTTTCAACAAGCCTTTTAAGAAGAGACCTTATCCCAGTCTGCTTCTGGGTTGGCATTGCTTTTTAAGATGTTTTTAACACTTTTTTAAGAAAATGTTTTTAAGGAATTTATAGTGTTTTTATGTTTTATAGTGTTTTAGTGCTTTTGTTTGCCATCCTGGGCTCATGCTGGGAGGATGGGCGGGACATAAATCTAATAAAGAAATTAAATAAAGAAATAATACACTTCTCGGGATTCTTTGGGGGAAGCCATGACCGTTAAAGTGATATGATAGTGCTTTGCATATATGGTGGTGACGGGGGCTAAGAGCGGACTTACCAAGGTTGCTGTGCCTGTGTGTGTGTACACACACACACACACACACACACACACACACACACACACACACACACACACACACACACACACACACACACACACCAGCTTTGAAAAGCAAGACCATTGCTTCGTCAAGGAACACCAACCCCATCCTCACATTAAAACTGTTACAACACTGCAGCAGAATCTAAATTATATCTTCTACATTATATACATTAATGTGCCGCGGATGTCATCATAAAGAATGTGTATAATTACGGCCCACTCTCATATCCAACCATGATTCTTTTTGCAAAAAAATAAAAGTGCTTTCTTTCAGAGTCTCCCCCCAAGCCCTCCTCCCTTTACCCGTTGATCATTCCCTTTTTACAAAAATAGAAGCGACTTTTGGCATGAACAGCCAGCAAGGGCTAAAAGTCTGCGACCGCCTCGTTTGACAGCTAACACAAGAGAGCCACGAGGTAAACAGATTCTATTTCCAGGATTTCAGCTGCGCTGGTGTAATCAAAAGCTTCTTTCCAATGACCCAGGCTATTCTGAGAGCTGAGCTTGCCTTGGAGAACTATATAAGGTTAGGCCTCATCTTGAATACTGCGTCCAGTTCTGGTCTCTGCACTTCAAGAAGGATGCAGACAAACGAACAGGTTCAGAGGAGGGCAACAAGGATGATCAGGGGACTGGAAACAAAGTCCTATGAGGAGAGACTGAAAGAACTGGGCATGTTTATCCTGGAGAAGAGAAGACTGAGGGGAGATATGATAGCACTGATCAAGTACATGAAAGGTTGCCACACAGAGGAGGGCCGGGATCTCTTCTCGATCGTCCCAGAGTGCAGGACACGGAATAATGGGCTCAAGTTGCAGGAAGCCAGATTTTGACTGGACATCAGGAAAAACTTCCTGTTAGAGCCAAACGACAATGGAACCAATGACCTAGAGAGGCAGTGGGCTCTCCGACACTGGAGGCCTTCAAGGGGCAGCTGGACAGCCATCTGTCGGGAATGCTTTGATTTGGATTCCCACATTGAGTAGGGGGTTGGACTCGATGGCCTTATAGGCCCCTTCCAACTCTACTATTCTATGATTCTATGATCTTCCTCCTATTGCAAAAGGGAGAATGCGGGGGGGAAATTTACATCAGAACCGTGACCCAGCAGCACCCAGGCACAGTTTTGCCTTCTTGCAGGAAAGTCTTTACACCTGAGTAGGAGGAGGGTACAGTTCAAACCTTTCTGGACGCATCAGTAGGAATCGAGGCAAAACTGGATTCAGTTTGCATTTATCGCCAAATCTATCAAATGCGCACTTTCCAAAGCAATACGAGAGCCATCTGTTGAAATTCGCACATACCTGAATTCTACAAGGCAGTTCTCCAAGCAGCGAATGTTTACAAAAATGCATATGGGGGGAAAGTGTGCATAAAAATGAATCAATTAGTGAAAATAAGACACACAAATGCATTCTGTTAGGAGTGATTGCTTGCAAAAATGCGTATGTAGCATACAAAACTTTGTTCAACAGGAGAAATTTGCAATAAAATGCTGGAGAATTTTTATGAGGATTTTAAAAAATAAATAAATTGTGGCACAAATGTGAACAACTGAATTTAAGATTGGGAAAAATGAGGAACTGACAGAAGCAAAATAGACACTCTCCCATTCCTTCCCATCAGCGCTAGTTAGGGCTGAACCTGTGCAACCATTACTTTTCACTATATTTTTATCTTGCCCCTTCCTCCGAAAAGTGTACGATTCTTCCACATACGCATGTTTTATCCTCACAACAATCCTGCGAGGTAGGCTAGGCTGAGAGAGCTAGAGAGACTGACTGGTCCAAGCTCACCCAATGAGCTTCACAGCTGAGCAAGGGAGATTTGAACCCTAGTCCCCAAAGTCCACGTTCAACACATCACATTGGCTCACATTTGTGGATTTCCAGGACCCCACCCATCCTCTAAGGTGGGAGGCATGCTTCCCCCTGCCCCATATTTATCCTCACAACAACCCTGTGAGGTCGGTTAGGAAGAGCAAATAACTGGCCCAGGGTCATCCAGTGAGCTTTTGTGGATGGGTTGGGATCTCAGCTTGTTTTGGAAGGGCTGCATTATCCCCCAGAACTGCCGATGAAGAACGTAAAGCAAACAGACAGATGCACTTGCACAAGGGCCACTTAATACGTTCAGGGCAAAGGCAAGACTCAAACTGGGGATTTCTCAGGGTTGCATTCAACTAAGTCCTACTCAAAGTAGGGATGGAAGGATCTGTCCATTTCAGTCCTCTCCGTTTCTCATTTTTCCAATCTTAACTCGGTTCTCCACATTTCTGCAGCAATTTGCAATTTTAAAAATCCTGCCCCACCTGCCCCCGATCCTCACAGCTACCCCTAAAACAGCCCAGTCAGGATTGAGTATGCTCAGTGGGCAGGGAATGCTGACTTTTTTAAGGGGATGGAAAACCAAAGAGAGGGAGGTACAGAATGATACTGTTCCATCCATGCTATGTTTTTGCTTGTTTACCAGTTAAAAATAATTTTTAAAAATAATTTTTAAAAAGAAAGACAATGAAAGATGAAATGGAGCACAGCGGAGGTGGGTATGGCTGGCTGGCAGACATACTGTACAGGAACACTCCACCCTGGGAGATTCTGTTGCAGGTTGATAAAGGAGCTCCCCCTCCCACGCTTTATATCATGTGAATGGGGTATAACCATGTGAACCATGACCCCGTCGCATCTAATTTGGCCCTGAAAAGAAAGCTAATCTCTTTTTTAAATGTGCTTGTCTACCGCTACGGGTGGGTGGGGGGGAGAGGAATCAGAACTTCTAAGGCTGCAGATCTGCAAGCAAACCTGCTTGTTCAGCCTTTGGTAGAACAGAAAATAACAAGTATAATAATATGAACATCACATCTGCAGAGCGTAAGCGTCAGCAGCTGCTTATGAGAGACTGCTGGGGAAAGTCAGTCAGCAGTTTCACCTGCAGAGTTGAACAGCACTGAGATTCGGAAACGTGCATGAAAATTAATGTCACCACAGAGGCTTCCAGGCCCTCCCACCCCAACATCAACAGTTTCTGCCCATTGTCATTAGGCCATGGACATGCTAGCATTTAAGGCTCTGCTGGCACATTGGTTAAAATGGAGCCTTTGCACATCACTTGTGCCCTACAAGGATGTTGGCAGCAAAGATGGTGCACATCCACCCGTTCCAAGCAAGCATGAAAGAACTGCACAATTTCCTATCACGTGAACTGAGGCCCCCTCTGCACTATACATCTAAAGCAGTATCATAGCTGGAATGTAAATTACAAGGTAAGAGTTGCATCCATTACTTCGCCCAGTTTCTTCTCACTACTATGCAAATTAGGAAAAAATGCTGTCAGTCTGCTTTTTAAAGAATTATTCAAGGATTGTAGGAATTTCGGTAGTATTGTTTTTGAAATGTTTTAATCTTTCTTGCTGTTTTCTTTTTAGCATCTGGTCTGTGACCGTAATAAAACAATTCATTCATTCATACTTTGCCCAGCACTGGCAAGTACTGGCATGTAGCAGAGCTACAATTATCAGAGTGGCTTGACAATCAAACCCTCTTCCCAGGAAACTCTGGGAATCGTAGCTCTACAAGGGGAATAAGGGTCTCTTCAGAGCTCTCAGCAAGGGAAGACATAACAACGGCTGATGAATTTGATGTGCAACGGAGAGAAAATGGGAGGGTTCTAGCCAACAAAATTCTACACAGAGCAGACACAGTGAAATCAATAGATTTTTTTTAAAATCCTCATGAAAATTCTCCACCATTTAAGTGCCAATTTCTCCTCACACACACATTTTTGTAGGTACTTTTGGCTGATGTACACATTTTTGCAAGCAATTTCTCCAAAAAGAATGTGTTTGTGTATGCTATTGTCATTCATATATCCCTTTCAATGCACACTTTCCCCTAACATACGCATTTTTGTAAATATTGTTTGCCTGGCGAGCCGCATTGCAAAATTCGAGTAAGTGTGAATTTCGAAGGATGGCCACGTTTCGGCCCTCACGCCGCTTCAGAAAGCGAACTTGATAGATTCGGCTTGCAATGCAAACTGAATCGAATTTCTCACCCATCCCTACTCATGGACAACCTGTGTGGCGGGGGGGACATGCTAGTACTGGGCAGAAGAATGGATGAAACTTATTTTTGCACAGTAATTTACATTCCAGCTACGCAGACACACACACACGCACCTCTCCATCAAAGAAAGCAAGAGGCATTATCAAAATTCAAGTACACATTCCAGCCACTTAAGAAGAGCATAAAGCAGGACTGTTTGGATTTGATAGATTCAGCTTGAAATGTGAACTGAATCAAATCTCTGAGTCCCTAGTTCTCTGTATCAATCTATACAAGTTGAGTGGGCATTCGCTCCCTCCCCCTGCCCCAAGAATCCTGAGAATTATTATTTGGTGAAGGCTGCTAAGAAATTCCTCACAAAGCTACAGCTCCTGGGGGCAGGGGAGACTGATGGCTCAATGTCAATGGATCAGTGAATCCAGTCCAGGTTTCTGTCCAAACTTTCAAGGAGCTGTCCAAGGTGCTGAAATCTGGGGTGGATTCACTGCCCCACTGACATCAGAGCCACCAGTCTCCACTGGCCTGGGGAGGGTCTCACAGACCAGAAAAGAGAGGCCTGCAGGGCTTCATACACCCCACAACCCAGAGATTTCCCCCACACCCTTGCTCTAACCACTACACCACACTAACCATGACGCCACACAGGCTCTCCAATCAAAACTGCACACAGTTATGCATGGCATGGAAAAAGTGGACAGAGAAAAGATTTTCTCCTTCTCTGATAACACTAGCACTCATGGACATCCAATGGAGCTGAATGTTAGAAGATTCAGGACAGACAGACAAAAGGACTTCTTCAGACAGTGCATGGTTAACCTATGGGATTCGCTCTCAGAGGAGGCAGCGATGACCACCAACTTGGATGGCTTTACAAGAGGATTAGACAAATTCATGGAGGAGAAGGCTATCAACGGCTACTAGCCAGGGTGGCTGCGCTCTGCCTCCACGGTAGGAGTCAAGATGCTTCCGAATACCAGTTGCTGGAAACGGCAGGAGAGGAGAGTGCCGCTGCGCTCCAGTCCTGCTTGTGGGCTTCCCAGAAGAGGCTCTGGTCGGCCACTGTGAGAACAGGATGCTGGACTAGATGGGCCACTGGCCTGATCCAGCAGGCTCTTCCTAGGTCCTTAACTGGAGAGCAATATCAAATGTTAAAACTGCCACATCAGGAGATCCAATCTTCTGCAAAATGCCTATTTCAGCCTCTTTGGCTGTCACTTTTGCCAACTCATTCACTGGGGCCCAGATTGCTGGAGCCTTTCACTTCCCATTCCCTCCCCCCTTATGTTAACCTCAGTGCAGAATTGGAACTGTACGTTAGTCACTCCTGACCCCAAGCCTCTGGAGGTCCAAACACGCAAGGAAAACAAAACAGGCCTTCAGAGGCAGAAGCTTTCACGTTAATTCATCACCTATGAAGATGTGCATGGCTGAACAAGACTTTGTCAGCTAAAGCAAGAAGATCCAGCAAACCAGTGATTTGGCAAAAGTGATGGTCCAAGGCCGACACAAGGCAACAGCGCGTAGCTAACAGATCTTAGCATATAGCACTGGAGCCACTGTCTTTTGTCTGTCCTGAATCTTCCAACGTCCATTGGATGTCCACCAGTTCTAGCGTTACGAGAGAGGGAGAAAATCTTTTCTCTATCAGCTTTCTCCATGCCATGCATCATTTTATACGCTTCTATCATGTCGCCTCTGATTCGCCTTTCCTCTAAATTAAAGAGCCCCAAATGCTGCAACCTTTCCTCATAGTGAAGTCTCTCCTTCCCCTTTGATCATTCTGGTTGCCCTTTTCTGAACCTTTTCCAGCTCTACAGTATCCCTTTTGCGGTGAGGCGACCAGAACTTTACACAGTATTTTTTTTTTGCCTCCAGCCCCTCCCAGCACTGGAATGCAGGTCCTGGATGACTGGCTCATGAGGGAATGCAGCCCTTAGGCTGAAAGAGGTTCCTCATTTCCGCTTTCACCACTCAACCTTACCCTATGGGTACTCACTGCTAACAAATAGGGCCTGCAACAAAATGTTGCAGTGTGGAGCACTCCTGATCAGGGTTCCAGTCAGACGGCAGAATTTTTGCCCTGCAAAGTTCTTTCGTTTGTACGCCTGCAAACCTCGGGGTTCCCCGAAGCTTGATCATGCCTCCCTCGTGTGTGGGGCTACAGAACGGATCCACGCTCTTGACAAAGAGGTCACTTTTTGCATATACCAGTGGGGGCCCTGCCCCACCAACATGGAAATTGCAGGAGGGGAGTTGCTCTTGCGCTCAGGTCCTGCTTGTGGGCTTCCCATAGGCAGCTGGTTGGCCAAAGTGAGAACAGGGATGCTGGACTAGATGGGCCGCTGGCCTGATCCAGCAGGCTCTTCTTACGTTCTTAACCTCAGTTTGCCCTCGGTCAATCCTCAACCTGCCTTCTTACTGACAATAACCAGTCCAGAGGGTGACACGATCTGCCAGCTTCCTCATCTGTCTCAGTGCTGGCTGGCAGAACATTAATCTTGGTCCACACATACAAACAATCATCTTCAGTGCATCCCGAAATGGGATCCAGTTAGTGTAAACGAAATAGTTGAACTTATTAACAAACTAAAAGTAAACAAACCCCCTGGTTCGGATAACATCCCAGCTGAACTATTCAAATCAAATTTAGATTGGTGGGCCCCATTACTTGCTGCTCTATTTACACACATTGATGATTCAATGAACATACCTAGCGATTGGGGCACTGCAATAATTGTGCCAATCCATAAAAAAGGCTCGAGGCATGAACCAGCAAATTTTCGTCCTATCAGCCTTCTAAACATCGTCACTAAATTATATTCGGCACACCTTTATGATAGACTAATTTTATGGACGGAGCAAAATGAAATACTGGCCCCAGAACAAGCTGGTTTTAGGACAGGCCGCTCAGTTATAGATCATGCACTGACTCTCCAACACTTTGTTAATAAATACAAAAGTGAAACTAGGAGAGAGCTGTATACTGCCTTCATAGATCTAAAAACAGCTTTTGACTCAATCTCTAGAGAGAGGCTTTGGAATAAGCTTGCTAAGTCTAACATCGACCCTCGTTTATTGTCTCTTATACGAGCTTTATATAAAAATACATCTCTTAGAGTCAGATGCAGTAATAATGGACAACTAACGAACCCCATTCCCACCTATAAAGGGGTTAAACAAGGATGTATCCTTGCTCCATTACTATTTAATATATATATTAAGATAGTCCAAAGACTATCGCAAATACCGTCCCATTCGCCCATCTTAATGGAGACTGCTAGACCTATTTTGTTATATGCTGACGACATCGTCCTAATTTCAAGAACCCAGGTTGGTCTCAGGCGTTTGCTGTCTTCAGTAGCCCTATTTTGCAAACAAGAAGCCCTATCGATTAACTACGAAAAATCAAAGGCTTTGATTTTCACTAATAAAAGAATAAAACATACCTGGCGTATAAATGACCATCAAATTGAGCAAGTAAATGCATATAAATACCTGGGATTGACCTTCCAAGCCTCAGGTTCGTGGTCTCTTCATGTAAAGCAAGTAGTTTTAAATGCCAAAAGAACCATGAAGGCTTTATTATCTTTTTATTATAATAAAGGAGGCCAAATCCCTATTGCAGCCATAAAAATTTTCAAAGCAAAAATAATTCCCCAACTATTGTACGGCTCCCAGGTATTAACTACTGATAAACTTACGTCTTTAGAAGTAGTTCAAAATATCTTCTTAGGTCCATTCTAGCAGTACCCACCTGTGTTCCCAGCTTCATGTTGAGACTAGAAGCTGGTCTCCCCTCTATAGAGTCACGTGTATGGATACTCAGGATAAATACATGGCTTAAATTGACGTTCAATCCGATTGGCCTAGCACCCCAGATATTACAAGACAAATTTCATTCCCCATGGAATAAGATGATTACCAGCAAACTGAATCACCTAGGCCTTTCAATCTCTGAAATTCTGAAAATGGGATATATAAAAGCCAAGGAGCATATTTTACTACGTATTAATGATATAGATTTACAGCATCATTGGATGCTTGTTAAAAAACACATCTACAATGCCAACCCTCAACTTGCCATGCCATATTTAACAAATTGATCCTTACCGAAACACCGTAAGGCATTTACAATGGCAAGATTCAACTGTCTACCATCTGCAATTTTAGAAGGCAGATTCAATAAAACACCTTACTCTGCTAGAAAGTGCCCTTGTGGTGATGGTGAGATAGAGACACTAACTCACGACCTTTTCCATTGTTTATACTATTGTGAATCTAGGCATCAGTTAATTACACCTTTAATCAGTCACTTACCGGGGAGAAGCGAAGCTTTCTATGTAAATTACCTGCTTGCGGACAAGTCACCACACATAACCGAAATGGTTGCTAAATATTGTACCATAGCTATTAATCTAAGGAAATTACGAACTTCAGAAAATTAATATCGCCCGATAAGCTTTTAATACTGTATCTTTTGTTCTTATGGATACATTTTGTATTTATGTACTTTTGGTCAATGACCGCAATAAAGACTGACTGACTGACTGACATCTTCAGTGCAAACAGGTTTTAAGAACTGCTGGCCACAGACAGATCCAAAACAGCCCACGCTGGGCACTTTCCGGCAGAGAGCCGGATTAACACAGAGGCCACATCGAAAGGCCAGGGATAGGGACAGATAAGGTAACTCAGAAGATAAACAGCTAAAAAGGTGCCAAGCTACATTTTATTCATAGCATTCAGGTTACCAATGGCCCTCCCATAGCAGCCAGGATTAAGTGATCTCCAAGAGCCGTTGCATAACACTTGGTTCACTGGCTTCTCTTGAACAGTCATCGCTATAAGAAAACACTTGGGAAGTGACAACGGTATGCTAAACTCCTGAGCAAATGGGCAGCTTGGAGAGAACGATCCTCCCCCTCCTTGGTAAATCTATCCACTTTGTCTTCTGTGTACAGTGGGCAGTTGCAGCGAGCACGTCTTGCCAGCACAAGGATTTCCGCTTGTTCAACGGGACTTTCCCCCCCACTGCACCCCTCCCAAATCTGCTCTGGGGGGTTGGAGGAACCCCTAGAAGAGATTTAAGGGGTTTGTGGGGGGAGAAGTCCCTTTGTGCAAACAGAAATCCGTCCACTGATGGGATATGGCACTTAACCCTACTGTAGCTACAACCCTTTGGCGGAGGTCAGTTGGCAAGGCATTCCATAGTGAAGGAGCCACTACAGAAAAGGCTCTTGACCTAGTCCTCTCCAGCCTAGCTGCTTTTGTTGGGGGAACAAGGAGTGAACCATTCGCAGACGATCTTGTTCGACAGCACCCCTGGTGAGAGTGGAGGCGTTCCTTTAAATAGAGAGGGCCGGCTTCAAATAAGAACTTGAAGGTTAAAGTCAGAACCTTGAATTTGGCCCACACAACCACCAGCAACCAGTGCAGCTCCCTGAGGACTGGAGTAATACGATCTCGGCGGCGGCTGCCTTTAATCAGGTGAGCTGCCGCATTCTGCACTAGCTGCAGCTTATGGACTGTCCTCAACGGAAGACCCACATACAGAGCATTACAGTAGTCCAAATGAGACAGAACCAGGGCATACACCACCGATGGGAGCACGCGGCTCGGTAGGTAAGGGCGAATCCTTCATATGAGGTGAAGATGATAAAGCGCAGTCTGACTAACGGCCACCACCTGCGCCCCCATAGTTAATTGGGAGTCAAGGATGACCCCCAAACTCTGGACTTGGTCGCTCAGGAACAGACGTACCCGGTTTAGCTCCAAATTAGTAATCCCCAGCTTAGCCTTATCACCCACCAACAACACCTCAGTTTTACCCGGATTCAGCCTAAGCTTATTCCTGCCCATCCATTCCCCCACCGACTCCAGACACTTGGATAACAATTCTAATGCCGCCAGTGGGGAGGATTTAAATGAGATGTAGATCTGCGTATCGTCTGCATATTGATGGTATTGCAGACCGGCTCTTCTAATGATGTCTCCCAGCGGCTTCATATAGATATTGAATAGCATCGGTGAGAGGATGGAGCCCTGTGGCACTCCACAAGTGAGAGGCCAAGGCTCAGAAACATCGTCTCCCAGCACCACTCTCTGGCACCTCCCAGAGAGGAAGGAGTGGAACGAACGCAAAACGTTGCATCCAATGCCCATGCTCTCTAGGCGATCTAACAGGATACTGTGATCAACAGTGTCAAAAGCCGCTGAGAGATCTAGCAGGACAAGGAGGGTATATTCGCCTCTATCTCATGTTATCCACCAGAGCCACCAATGCTGTTTCGGTCCCATGTCTGAGTCTGAAACCTGATTGAAATGTGTCAAGGGAGTTCACTTCCTCTAAATACACTTGAAGCTGATTCGCTACCACCCGCTCAACCAATTTCCCCAGAAATGGTAAGTTTCAAACTGGGCGAAAGTTGTTTAAGTTCAGAGGGTCTAAGGAGGGTTTTTTTAGAGTCAGAATAACTACAGCCTCCTTAAGGGCCGATGGCCAGGGTTGTGGAATCAGAACGCCAAACCTTCAACTCCGACTCCTCTATTTTTCTACTGTCTGACTCTGACACCGACTCCGACTCCAACTCCTCTATTTTTCTACTGTCCACCCAAAATTGCTTCTTGTCAATCAAAATTTATTTGGAAGTCGGAGTCGGTACATTTCTACCAACTCCGACTCCAACTCCTCCCAAAATTGCTCCCGACTCCGACTCCACCCAAAATTGCTCCCGACTCTGACTCCACAGCCCTGCCGATGGCAGATGACCTTTGTCAAGGGATGCATTAACCACCACCTTGATCCCCTCTCCCAGTTTATCCTTACAGTTCACAATAAGCCATGCTGGGCAAGGGTCGAGTAAACAGGAGGTAGGTTTAAGCGAGGAAAGAACCTTAATTACTTCCTCAGAGGAGGGGAGTTGGAAATGATCCCATGACCCTAAGGGCTCGATGGCAACCTCTGGCTCAGCTACTAAGGCTGTGGCAGGCAGGATGGTGCTCTTAATATGGTTGATTTTGTCTGCAAAGTATTTTGTGAAATCACTACAAGAGGCCTTAGTAAGTTCTGTAAGGTCTGGGGTAACAGGCCCTGCCAAACTATGGACCATCTGAAACAATCTCCTTTGGCAGCATTCCGTGGCCGCAATCATCCTCGTGGACCCTCTGCCCCTAAGGGAGAGAGGTGGCACTCGAATGTCTATTCTAATAAGATGATGATCCAACCAGGATAAGGGGGTAGTGGCCAAGCCCTCTATTTCCATGACCTTGCCCTCCTCTCCCAGCACAAACACCAGGTCAAGGGCATGGCCAGCTGCGTGGGTAGGACCTGTTTGGATGGATTGAAGTTCCCAGGCAGCCACGGTGTCCATGAAATCTTGGGCCACTCCTGAGAGGGGGGCCTCAGAGTGCATGTTAAAATCCCCCAAGACTACCAAGTTTGGGGGTTGTGTGCTCCACAGCACCTAACAGAACCCACACCATACATTTCAAGCACATTCATCACACATTTAAAGCACATGGCTTCCCCCAAAGCATCCTGGGAACTGTAGTTCCCCCCTCACACAGCCACAATTCCCAGCACTCTACAGCTCCCAGGATTCTTGGGGGCAAGTCCTGCGCTTTAAAGCTTTAAATGTGCATTGAATATGCTTCCAATACATGGTTTGATCTGTCTATCACCTCATCTAACATCTGCTATCTCCTCCCACATTCCATGTTAAAGACAACAACCAGGTGTACTTCATGGCTTCACCGTCAGCCAACCGTAACCTTTTTAGTCCTTCTCTATCCCCTGGTTCGGTCTACCATCTAGCCTGATGAAGAGTTATGGAGAACACAAAAGCTTGCATGCTATTTTGTGACATTTTGGTTGCCCTGATAAAAGTTAGCGTCCTAATAAGGATTTTTTTAAAAAAATTAAGGCCACCTTACATTTAAAGCCACTTTAACAGTCATGGTTTCCACCGAAAGGATACTGCAAACTGTAGTTTTTAAGAGCACTGAAAGTTTCTAGGGGCCCCTGTTCGCTCACAGAGTTACAATTCCCAGAGTTCTCTGACGGACTGATTGTTATACCACTCGGGGAATTGTAGCTCTGTGAGGGGAATAAGGAGACTCCTAAAGCTCAACACCCTTTTCAAACTACAGTTCCCAGGATTCTTTGCGGGAAACCATGACTGTTAAAGTATATCACAGTACTTTAAATGTATAGTGAAGATGAGGCCTAGGACCTGCCTGGAACTAACTCTCTTTGAGTGAACTTAGTGGGATCTATTTCTAGGGATGGAGAGTAATCTTGCATTTTGCAAATACACACCACCTCACTAAAGTGCAGACTGGATGTGGGTCAACTTCAGAATCCGCACTCTATCCAGATTCCGTGATGAGGTGGTCAAGCCCGACGCAGTGCAGTTCTCCCTTTGCCCTCAGGTAAAGTGTATGGGTGAAACAACACAGCTGGTACCTGTCACTCCAGGGGAACTGAAGGCAATGGAAGCTGGTTGTTCCATGTCAGTGGGGCAGCGGAATCCACTCCGGTTTTTGCTCCAAACTTTCAAGGAGCTGTCCAAGGTGCTGAAATTCGGTTTCAAAACAAAAGAAGGGGGCCTTACAGTTGCACATTCACAGTTAGTACAACCTGAACAGTGAATGGAACAGGCAGGGAGTTACCACCTCTCTCAATATGGTGAAAGGTATTGTTTTTCTATTGAAGTTACAGTAATTTCTAAATTTGCACTTATAAATCTAAAGTTATGCTAAGCAAGCCATTTGCAAATCTGCATCTGCTTCTTTCGGTGAGGCATTCTCTCTTCTTTCTAGCATTGTGGCCTCCTGACCCACAGATCTGTTACTGTGTTCAGAATAGTAACGGGGAAGAATTCAGTTTAGTTCACATTTAAAGCCAGCGGTGGCTGGTGGCTACGTGCCAGTGGGGCAGTGGAATCCACACTGGGTTTTTGTCTGAACTTTCAAGGTGCTTCAGCAGCTTGGACAGCTCCTTGAAAGTTTTGACTAAAACCCGGAGCAGATTCCACTGCCCCACTGACATGGAGCCACCGGCTGCCACTGTTTAGAGCTGAACATTAACAGATGTGCACTTTCGAAAACAGTATGAAAACTGACACTTAGTCATCTTCCAAATTTCACACGTATCTGAATTTTGCAATGCATTTCTCCAACCAACCAATGCTTCCCTTCATATATGCATTTTTGAAAAACATGAAAATAATGTAGAAAAATACATTATATTAGCAGACGGTGCCCGTAAAAATGTCTGCATTAGTCAAAGCTGCATACAAATATGTGTGTGATAGGAGAAATTTGCACTAAAATACTGAAGAATTTAAATAAAAATCACAATTGCTGCAAGAAGGTGGAGAGCCAAAGTTAAGGTTGGAAAAACGACAAAGAGGGAGAGCCTAAACGGAGAGATCTTTCCATCCCTAGTCCAGAGCCCCTTTCACAGTGCAGTGTTTTACCTGCTTACTCAGTCCCCTTATTTTCAGTAGTACTTACTCTCAGGTAAGTGTGCACAGGATCGCAGCTTTAGGAGATGAACTCAGTTTCACTTACTTTTGAGTAAATACGTGTATGATTGCACTGTCAGCCAGGATGGGCAAATCTGTCAGTTGCAGGTTCCCATTTTTCCAATCTTAAATTCAGGTCTCCACATTTCCGAAGCAGTTTGTGAAAAATTGTTTCTTTTAAAAGCACCCATGAAAATTCATCAGCATTTTAGTATGAATTTCTCCTAATATACATGTTTTTGCAAAGAAACCTATCCCACAATAATGCATTTTTGAATGTTATTTTCCCTAATATATGCATTTATATGCACTCTTTATCCCAATGTATGCATTTTTGTACACATTATTTGACTGGAGACGTGTATTGCAAAATCCGAAGAATTGTGAATTTTGAAGGACGCCCATGTTTCAGTTTATGCATTGTTTCAGAAAGTGTGAATTAGGCAGGTTCGCCTTTAAGTGCTAATCGAATTGAATTTCTCCCCTATCTCTAAATGGCAGTAAGTTCACTCCAGTCTCGGGTCCAGAGGCCACAGCGCCTCCTGTTTCCGAAGCATCTGAAACCCACAAGGCAGGAAGGAAATTCCACAGCCTTCCAAGGAAGTCTGCACCATTGACAGCCTATTCTCAGTGCCGCCATTTCTGCATAACCCGACACAGCAACAATAGCAGAAATTAAGCGCACTTTTAAAAAAAAAACATTTGACCAGTTGTCCTCAAGCACACGATAGAGTCTCTTTGGCTTCATTCCACTATTTGCAAAGATCAGGCTGTGAGCCCCGATCGTTCCGCAGCCAAAACACCAGCCCTATCTACGCAACAGCAGGCACAAAGTTTACAGTTGTACCAAAAAAAAAAAGGCTTTCAAAAAACTGGGGGGGAACACCCCAGAATAGCCCAATAAGAACCGTGTCTACTCCATCCATCTGTTACATCCACCTGTATGACCTCGAAACGGGCACCTGTATCGACATGAACAGAATCAGTGGAGAAACCATCTTTGTCACAGCACCCCATGAAGCCACGGCTGGAATCATTGGAGTCAATAGAAAAAGACAACTGATCCATCCATGCGCTGTTTCATCGCCTCTGCGGAGCGACTAGCTGCCCTTGCCCTCCCCAGTAGCCACCGTGCTATCAGGCTACCTGCTTCCGTTCCAGCTGGTCATGATGAGAACTGTAATTTAAGAACTGATGCCTGAGCGTGCTTTTTTCCTTGTTCTTCCCTGCCCCTTCTCCCTCATGTGCCGTGCGTTGTACATTGTTAGCCTAAGAGCAGTTATTTAACTTTTGTAAATTGTATTTTGTAAATTGTATTGTTTTATTGATGTATTTTATATTGTATTTTTATATTGGTGTTTTTTGTAAGCCGCCTTGAGGGCCTTTGGCCAAAAAGGCGGGGTATAAATAAATTATAATAACAATAATACTCTGACTACTGAAGGCAGAGACAAGGAATGAACGGAGTGCCAGGGATCCTGAACAGCTGCAATGAAATTATTTGCCCATCAAAAGTCACGCAAAACTCTAGTTCCAGCCATGTTGCAGTTATTTAAAGCATTTTATACTCTGTCTTGCCACGGTGACTTACCATTGCTTTCCTTTCTTGTTTTAGAGTCAAACAAAATCCACCACAAATTAAAACCAAGCATAGAGACGGTAGCAGAAAAATAGCCAGGGGGGAAAGGATTAAAAAACCATGTTATTATGCGCAAAAGCCCAAGAGAATGACACAGCTTTACCTTGGTGTCTAAAGGCCTTTTCGTATAAATATATTACATGTTTATCCTTCCTTTCAGCACAGATCCCTTCTTCTCTCTTTTTAAATCCTCACAAGAGCCCTATATGGTAGGTTTGGCTGTGAGAATCTGGCGCAGGGCTGTGTGTGTCTGCACATGCATTTAACCCTTTTCCCTTCCTGCCAACCCTTTTTTAAAGTTGTTGGGTTTTTTAAAATGTTTTTAATGCTGTTTTGTTTTAATGTATTTTAAGATGTGTTTTTATGATGTTTTAATGCGTTTTTAGCACTTTGTTCGCCGCCCTGGGCTCCTGCTGGGAGGAAGGGCGGGATACAAGTGAAATAATAAATAAATAAAAACACTATCCCCTCCCCCACAAGGTGGCTTTTCTTTTAACATGCAAAAAGTTTCACACAGATCCAGTACATTTTCCCTTGTGGCTGAGACAGGTGGCGATTCAGATCTGAGGACGGCCTGTGGGGGGGAAAGCGTTAAGCACACCCTTTCCCCATGCTGCCACTCCGATCAAATTTGAACACTCTCCTGCACAACCACAGCTGGCCCCAACTGCACGTTACATTTAAAACCATATTATTTGTTAGTTATTTATTTATTATTTTTATTTATACCCCGCCCTTTCTTCCAGCAGGAGCCCAGGGCAGCAAACAGAAACACTAAAAACACTTTAAAACATCATAAAAAGACCTTAAAATACATTAAAACAGAACAACATTAAAAACATTAAAAAAAACCTTTAAAAACATCTTTTTAAAAGGGTTAAAGACATATTAAAAGACATATTAAAAGCAGTTCTGACACAGACGCAGACTAGGATTATACCCTTTGAACCCAAGAGGATGGGGAGAATCCCCCCAAATGCTCACTCAACACTAGGGATGGCGCAATCTGTCCATTTCGGTCCTTTCTGGTTCACATTTTTCCAATCTTAAAATTTCGTTCTCCACATTTCGGCAGCAATTTGCCATTTTTTTTAATCATGAAAATTCTCTAGCATTTTAGTGCAAATTTCTCCTAACAAATATATTTTCATAGGCAGTTTTGCCTAATGTACACATTTCCGTAAGCAATTTCTTGTCATGCGATGTTTTTCTGTATGTTACGTTCATTCATGCATTCATTTTTACGCCCGCTCTCCCCCAACATTTGCATTTTTGTAAACGTCGTTTGGTTGGTGAACTCCATTGCAACATTCAAATAAGCGCGAATTTCGAAGGATGGCTGGGTTTCTGGTCTCATGTTTCTGAAAGTGCAAATTTGATAGATTCGGCTTGGAATGGAAACTGAATCAAAATTCTCGCCCATCCTTAATCAGGCCTGAGTATTCCCAGTGGTCACGCAACACTGACAGAGGCCACATTCGTGCCATACATTTAAAGTGCTATATGGTCCTGGCCTCCCCACTCCAAAGCATCCTGGGAACTGTAGTTTGTTCAGGGTGCTATGAGGCCCCCCCATTTCCCCTTGCAGAACTGCAATTTCCAGAGCTCCTTGTGAAGAAGTATTGAATAAGGGTCTCCTAACAACTCTAATCACCCATGACAAACTAGAATTCCCAGGATTCTTTGTGGGGAGTTGTGATGTTCCTATATTAATGTATATATGGTAAGTGTTGTTGTTTTAGAAGATACATGGTAAGTGGAGTGAAAGAGGGGGAGTGAATGGGCAGTAGAATGCGAGATGATTGGCTGAGTGTTTAAAATGCCTGAATATATAAAAGGAAGAGTGAGAGTGGAATCTGGGGGGGAGAAGAGAAAGAGTGGATTGCTTGGTGGGGTTTAGAGAGTTGTTTGACAGGAGAGAGTGGAGAAGGAGGGAGGTGGAGTTCGGATTAGTATTGAGTAAAACCATATGCTTATGTGCCTTAAGAAGAAATCTTGTTAATCTTGTTAGCTTTGTTATCTTTAATAAATACTTAATTTGGTTTACCAAAGGCCTGATCCTTGGCTGGGGTTTCACAGACCAGAAGGGAGGGTAAGGTAATGACCAAGGCTGAAGGGGAACTGTAACAAATGGTGGCAGCGGTGAAGAGAATAACAATACCAGTATTCAGAGTCTCTGGGAATACTAGTATTGGGACGTTACTGGTGGTTGCCTAGTAGGGGGATCTGTTGAGATCTGTGCTAGAGTGGATAGGTAAACCATAAGAGAGTGCGGTCCGGACTGGTGGAGTCCCTGGTGGTGCCTAGAGACAGGCAGTAACCACGAGCAGGTAGGAACCCGACAGGGAGCGCCAGGGAAGGACGCATCACAGGAGTCACAACTGTTCAAAGTGGCATAACACTGCTTTAAATGTATAGTGCAGATCAGGACAGACATAGCCTTGCAACAGAGTGATACTTGCAGTATCGCTCACAATGTATCTAGTTTAGCCTCAAGGCAGGAATGCATTTCTGTTCTTCCAACCCTATTCACAATTTAAGCTTCCAAGCCCCAGTTCCCAAACTTACCCACCCCTTTTACCATTGTAACTTGAGGGATGCTGAAGTGTAGGCTAGGAAACCAGACTAATTAATTTTAAAATTTGCATCCACTGGGATCGTATTCAAAAATGAACGTCAGAAGCAAAACATATTAACATGCTTCTCGTGGAGCTGGAAGAGCAAGTTAAGTTTTTTGTTGTTGTTGGGGGACCAGGCAGGCTACGTTGCAATATCTTCTGCGAGGATGATCTCAACCACAGGAGAGTTGCCTGCAGCTCATCTTTGATCTAACAGATGAGTTTTGCAAGGCTCTGGTAGTTAAATTACAGGAAGAGTAGAGGACTGGTAAAATGTTTTATGGGTCCGTGAGAGAACCTCAGGTTTAGTTATAAGCATTTGACTGAACACAGAGGCAGCTGAGGTCTTGCAATGTGCCCTCTTTTAACCTCAGTTCTTGCATAGTTTCCTAAACCAAAACATAGATTTAAAAAAACCCATTTAGTCACAGGGTGAGGAAGCAAATCTTGCAGTAGTAAACCAGTCTAAGAGGAAGAGAGAGCATTCTGCCTAAAAATAAATCCTCTGCTTTGTACGGCAGTGAATGACAAGTTGGCCTTTAGGCAGTAGAAGGACGGTGAATAAGGAATCTCTGCCCATAAGGGCAACTTAAAGCTTCCCTCTGCCTCCACCAAATTGAGATCGCATTTTAGCCACAGTGGCAAGTTGCTGTCCTGGCAACCCCACTCAGAATGCCATGATGAGAAAGGCCCATTTGGCCCTTGCTAGAGAAAGGGGACAGTCTTACCACAACTAACACCACTAAAACAGCAGCAAAAGGTAGAGATGGAAAGATTGGCCAGATTTGATCCTGCCAGTTTCTCAGTTCTCCAATCTTAAATTCAGTTCCCCACATTTCTGCCCCAATTTGTGGATTTTTCCAAAAAAATCGTCATGAAAATTCTCCAGCATTAAAGCGTCAATTTATCCAAATAAACACATTTTTGTAAGCAGTTTTGACAAACATGCTCATTTTTTGCAAGCAATTTCTCCTACTAGAATGTGTTTTGCATGCCACTTCCATAAATATATTCATTTTTATGCACACTTGCCCCAATACGCTTTTGTAAACAGTGCGCGATTGGAGAACTGCATTCAGATAAGTGCAAATGTTGAAGGATGGCTGTGCTTCGGTCTCGTGCTGTTTGAGAAAGTGAGAATTTCATAGAGGTGGCTTTAAAAGAATTCACGATTACAGGGAGTGACACAGTTCCCTAGTAGGTTGAGAACAGAGGACGCTGCCTTATTCTGAGTCAGACCATTGGCTCATCTGGCTCCATATTGTCTACACTGACTGGCAGCAGCTCTGCAGGCGTTCAGACAGGCACTCTCTCCCAGCCCCACCTGGAGACGCAAGGGGTAGAACCTGGAACCTTCGCATGCAAAGCAGGTGCTCTGCCAAGGTTTCTGAAACGCAGGCGTGCAGCCATATTTCTCCTAGTCCAAGCGAAGAGAATCTAGAGGCTGGGCTGTATTTAAAGCAGGGGCAGCCAACCTGTGGCCCTCCGGATGTGGTTGGGCTCCAACTCCCATCCTCCCTGACCCTTTGCCCATCCTGGCTGGGGCTGATGGGAGGTGCGAGTCCAGTGACATGTGGACAGCCGCAGGTTAGCCAGCCCTGATCTACAGGAACAGGGCACAGGCAATTAATTCACCGTGCAGCACCCACTCCAGTGAATCCCAATTAACCAGGGGCGGTACTTATTCTCTGGTATCTGTCCTCGCTTTGCCTTTGGGGAATGCTTTGTTGTTGTTTTTTTTAAAAAAAAATGTTCATGGGGAAGCAGTGGCATTGTCATTCTCCAGAGTTCAGCTCCCTCCCCAGATTCATAGAGGGGTCAGTCGTCTGTTCTGAGTGGGGTTGCACTCACTCTAAAGGAGCAGGTACATAGCTTGGGGGTACTCCTGGATACCCCTTTGTCGCTGGAGGCCCACCTGACCTCTGTGGCTGGGAGTGCCTTTTACCAGCTTCGGCCATATCTGGATCAGGATAACACGGCCACAGTAGTCCATGCATCAGTAACGTCCAGGCTAGATTACTGCAGTGGGCGCTATGCTGGGCTGCTCTTACTCTGGTCTGGAAGCTCCAGCTGGTACCGAATAGAGCAGCTAGACTGTTGCTGGGGGCAAACTGCTGACAGCATGCAACCCCTCTGCACTGGCTGCCTATATGCTATCAGGCCAGGTTCAAGGCTCTTTTATTAACATGCAAAGCCCTGAACAACTTGGAGGAGTGCTCTTAGTTGTCCCCGATGTTGCAGAGACTCGACTGACCTCAGCCAGAAGTCGGGCATTGAGTGTCTCCGGTCCCATGCTGTGGAACACTCTTCCAGCAGAAATTCAGCAGGCATCCTTGCTTTTGAGTTTCAGGTCTCTTGAAAGCTTTTTTCCGCCAATAGGCCTTTGCAGCTGTTTAATTTTTAAGCAGAACTACGGCCCTGCCTTCGGGGGGGGGTAGAATAGTAGAGTTGGAAGGGGCCTATAAGGCCATCAAGTCCAACCCCCTGCGCAATGCAGGAATCCAAATCAAAGCATTCCCAACAGATGGCTGTCCAGCTGCCTTGAATGCCTCCAGTGTCGGAGAAACCACTACCTCTCTAGGTCATTGGTTCCATTGTCGCATGGCATTATCGTATGGGTGCACAAGCGGCACCTTGCTCTGAGAAGGGAGGCATCAAAAGCAGGGCTCTGTTTTCATTTGTGAGATGTTGGAAGGGACCGCTCCTGCGGTTACAGGAGTGTACAGGCAAGGATTGCTGGAAACAGGAAGCAACAACCAGGATGAATCCAAAGAGTTACTAAAAAGAAATCCAACAAATGACTCAGAGGCACGGTGGATGGCAAAACAACATTCCAAAACCTCCGAAGCCACGTGACTGCTGCGGAAACATCATTTGCAAGGAGGGAAGGACGCCATCCTCATAGGCACCTCTGGAATGTCGCTTGGCCATTCTCTCAGCGCGGCCCTTCAATTGCCTCCGACAACAGAGCTCACTATCATATCCTCGCTGCTTCCTTTCCTAGCAACGAGAAACACAGTTTCTTTCTGGAGGAAAAATCCGGGGGAAGCGGGAGAGAGAGGGAGAGAAAGGCAATTCTACTCCAAGTCACCAACCTTTTCACACCTCCTGCCTTCAAACAGGCAGGTGAAAACCTCCGCACTATAATCTTCCGCCGCATTTCTACAAGTGCTGCTGAAAGGCAGAGGAGCTGGCTAGGCAGGTTTTGGCATGGTCAGTTGGCAACCCTGCCTGAGCCACAGACAACCTGTTCTGTACACTCTTAGACGCTGTGAAAACCTGTCATTGCAAACCAGAACAAACTCATCACCTGAACAGGACTCTACAAATGCACCTTCAACGCTTCACTTCAAGGGGCAGCGATATCTGCCATCGGTAATGAATAGTAAAACAGGCTATTACCCCATCAGTGGATGAGGCCCTCTTGGTCAGCCCCCTACAGGATGAAGAATGAGATGTGGGGGCCTGGGAAAGGGCCTTTTCAATGGTGGCTCCTCGCACGTGGAACTCCCCCCCCAAAACAGGTGCCTCTCTGGCTCAATCTATTTATAATTTTAGGCAGTTGATTATGACACACCTTTCTCAGTGGACATTTGGAGGAGATTTGTCAGAGCAAATATATTGGTTGCTGCTGCTGCTATTAACAACAGCTGCCTAGTAGTTGTTTGTCATGCTGTGCTTTTATTTTCAAGGATTGTGCCATTTTATGGATTTCACGTCTTATTTTTATCATGCCTTTTTTGTTGTAAACCTCTCTGTGGCTTGTGTAAAGGGCACGACGTAAATAACCTAAATAAACAAATAGTTGCAGGATCAGGGCTTACGGGAGTGTCAGAAAAAAAGGGTTAAACATGGATGGGGTCTACCGTGATTGCGCTGAAAAAGCCAGGATGGCTGGGTTCACTGGATGTGCAGCCATAGCTTGGCTGTGGTGCACCTTCTCTGCATGCAGGAGGTCTCAAGTTCAACCCTCAGCTTCTCCAGGGAGGGCTGGGAAAGAACCCCCATCTGAGACCTTGGAGAACTATTGCCAGTTAGCAAATGTCCACAACACCTAGCCGCTGTACTCCATGCTCTGGTAACTTCCAGACTAGATTACTGCAATGCGCTCTACATGGGGCGGCCCTTAAAGACGACTCAGAAACTTCAACAGGTCCAAAGTGCAGCAGCCAGATCAATGGCTCGGGCTCCATTGAAATCTCATTTGGCCCCTGTTTTAAAACAGTTGTACTGGCTGCCAATGCGTTTCTGGGTCCAACTCAAGGGGTTCACATTTGCGTTTAAAGCCCTAAACAACTCAGGCCTTCAAATATTCGAGAGACCGCCTCCTTCCCTACAGACCCTCTTGGGTGTTCGGATCAGCAGAGGGGGCCCCTTTGGTAGTTTCACCACCCCCAGCAACTTTGGGGATGGCCCAGGTGAAGGTTTTCTCTGTGATGGCTCCGAAGTTGTGGGATTCCCTCCCCACAATGGCACGCCTGGCACCTTCACTGTACAGCTTTTGGCATATGCTGAAGAAACACCTCTTCACTCTCAACTTGGACACTTGAGAAAGAGAGAGATTTTAGGACCCTTTCTAGTTGCGAGTGCAACTTGTTTTAAGCTGTTCTTCATATGTATTTTATATAATTATATTTTGTAAGTTCATGAATCGTATAACAAGATCTATCCTTCTCACAGACGAAGGCAGTACATTTTTCATGTCGGTACAAGTCAATTCCGACTTATGGCAACCCTATGAATAGGGTTTTCATGAAGCTGAGAGGCAGTGACTGGCCCAAGGTCACCCAGTGAGCTTCATGGCTGTGTGGGGATTCGAACCCTGGTCTCCCAAGTTGTAGTCCAACACCTTAACCACTACACCACACTCAAAACTTAAAAAAAAGTTGGCCAGTTCCTAACAATCCATGAACCATTCCTCCCTCTCCCTCTGACAGAGAAAAACCCAAACCTCAGAACAGAAGGGTACATGTCTAAAACAGCCCCCCTTCACATAATCTGGTTTCAAACTCCAAAAACAAGCTCTGGGACAAAAAAAGCCTATTTTGAATGTGAGAATTGTTGTCCCGCCCTTCCTCTACGGAGTTCAGGGCCTCATACATGGCTCTCCGGACCACCACCTGCACCCCACACTCACAACAACCCTGTGAGGCAGGTGAAGCTGAGAGACAGTGAATGGCCCAAGCTCCTCCAACGAGCATCATGGCCGAGTGAGGATTTGAACCCAGATCTCTCTAGTCCTAGCGCATTTCTTAAAGCCACTGGACCACACTGGATCCAAGAATAAATCCTACGATCCTAATAAAAGCTTGCAAGCTATATCACAGAGACGAGGGGAACTAGGAAGGAGAGAGATTTATGTATTTATTTGCCTGCTCCTTCAGGAGATTTTAATATAAAGCTGGTGCTCTGAAGCTTAGTCTTCAATAGGGATGGAGGAGAAATTCGATTCAGTTCACATTTAAAGCCAGATGTATCAAATTCGCACTTTCTGAAACACGAAAACCGAGACACAGCCATCCTTTAAAATTCATATTTCTCTGAATTTTGTGATCCCTCCAACCAGCCAATGTTCACCAAAAATTGCACATATGAAGGGAAAGTGTGCATAAAAATGAATACCTTTGTGAAAATAACATAAATAATGCATTACATTGGGAGAAACTGCTTGCACACAACTGCACACAACAGTGTGTTTATTAGGAGAAATTGGCACTAAACTGTTGAAGGATTTTCATGACGATTTTTTAAAAAGAAATTTGCAGATTGCTGCAGGAATGTGGAGAATTTAAGGTTGGACAAATGAAACACTGAGAGAACCAAAGCTGGCAGATCTTTCCATCCCTTCTCTCCAATGACAACTAAAAGTCAACAAACAAGGCACCTACTACTAACCAGGCATCAGGAAATGGGCACACGCATACCTTGGTCACATCCCACCAAGCAGGTTTAGCTGATGACTTAGCTGCCAAACATAAGGATATGACCAAGGCAGAAACTGCAGTTTAGCTCTGACACACGCCGAAATCCGTCGCTTCGTGGATGTCCCCACCTCTGGCTCCGTTTCCTCCTCTGCAACTGGGGCGGTGCCTAATTCCCAAAGCTACTGCATTATTCATGAGCCCAACATGCTTTAAAGAGCAGCTTGCACTAATTGCCACCTGTCCCAAGACACAAACTGGATTTTTCACCTGGTGACCTGATTCACACACAAGCGCGCACACACTGCTAACACCTGTCTGGAATGCTGAGTCACCGATTCCAAATTAGAGGCGGACAGGGTGGGGTGGGATGAGGGGAAACACATTTTATACAAATATAGTACAGGCACAATAATTAACCTCAGCAAATATTTTCATTACCGTGGGCTGCTGCATTTCCATATGCAAGGTTAGCAACGCAGAACTTGTACACAAGTTACATTTCAATTTCACCGGCATGCTCTTGCATAGCACACCGGCTACAAGGTTCTAGTCCTCATTTTGGACAATGCCACACATCATGCCCCGTAACTTATAAGCCGTTACGGGTGCCCCATAACTTATGAGCAGCACATCCACCGTGAGGAACCCTGCATATTACAGAGGATCCTGGTTTAGTATTTTTAGGGTATGGGTTCAGGTCACATGCAGCACTAGGTAAACCTGTTAGTCCTCACTGTTACAATATAATGAAAAAGAACACACCTTGAATACTCTGGAAGTAGCATATTAGAAGGGGAAATCAGAAGTGTTGGACAACACATATGTAATGTATGCTTATCCATCATTACTGATGTTATTGAGGAACCCTGCTAAACTTGAGAACAGGATTTTAGTCAGAAGTCACCTCAGAGGTCATCTAGTCCAGCCCTCTGCTCGATGAAGGAATGTGGCAACTACCAGCATCCCCGACAGATGGCCATCCAGCTTCTGCTTAAATACCTCCAGCCATTGGACAGGCCTGCTTCATCTTCCGCGGGGCAGCCCTCCAGATACCTGTAGACAGCCATCATGCCTCCCCTTAAACCTTTTTTTCTCCAGGTGACCCATACACTGCTCTTTCAACAGTTCCTCATAAGGCTTTGTTTCCAAGCTTAGAACATAGCTTGGAAAGCCTGATCGCTTGTCCCCTCTGAGACGGGTTAAGCGAGGTTACTTCCTGTGTGATTACTATTATTATTAGCAATTCCAACAGCAACCTGTGCTCAACAGCCTGACCAACAACTGGGCCATAAGAAGCCTTGGAACTACAAAATGAGCCCGGCTGGATCAGGCCAGTGGCCCATCTAGTCCACCGTCCGGTTCCCACAGCGGCCAACCAGCTGCCGCAACGGACAACCTGCAAGCAGGACCTGAGCGCAACAGCAACTCTCCCTTCTGCCGGTTTCCAAAAACTGGTATTCAGATGCAAGACTTCAAGCTTTAAAGAGCCAGAAGCCAAACTGACATGGAACCATGCAAAACAATGCATTGTTAGGGCTGAAGATGCCACCAAATCCGCAAGGTGGCTGAGCTTTGCCCAGGGTTTTGTTTACATAGGCATTTCCTAGCTTTCCTTGAAAATGGCGGCCGTCCGCTCCCCTCCCCATCAAAAGACCCTTCACACCCTCCTTATCCCTCCAATCACCAGCGCGGGATCTCTTCCCTGAACAGGCACCAACAAATGGATGCGAGTGACCAGGATGGGATCACAAGTAAGGCTCTCGTTTGTGTTTTCCCATTCGAAAGTGAAAGGCAGCGATTTCTGCACCGTATGCAGATTTATCCAGTAGGGATATACACCATGCGGCTTTCCCCTAGTCCTCCCCCAGAAGGAAAACTTCCTCCCCCTTCCCTCCCCGCCCCGCCCCCGTCGCTCTCAACGGTCATTTCCCACACTAATGGTGTGGCGCTGGCCTGCACATTGCTTTTCAACGGTTGGTTTTCATTGAAATGCAATATTCTCTTCTTTACAGCTGCTTACAGAAACCATCTACACTGACTGGCAGCAGCTGTCCAGGATTTCAGGCAAGGGTCTTTCCCAGCCTACCTAGAGGTGCCACCGGAGGTTGAACCTGGGGCCTCCAGCATGCAAAGCTGGACTAGAAGGCAAACTGTAGGGATGGAAAGATCTGTCAGTTCTGGTGCTCTCCGTCCCTCATTTTTCCAGTCTGAAATTCGGTTCTCTACATTTCTGTAGCAATTTCTTATATATATATATTTTAAAAATCCTTACTATCTTAGTGTGGATTTTTCCTCATGAAAGCATTTTTTGTAGGCCATTTGCACTAATGTACTTTGCAAGCAATTTCTCCTAATGCATTTCCTATGTTATTTATACCAATGCATTCATTTTTATGCACCGTTTCCCTCCAATATATACATTTTGTAAGCATTGCTTGGCTAGAAAACTGCGTCGCAAAATTCAGAGAGGTGCAAATTTCAAAGGGTGCTCGTGTGTTTCGGTCCTCATATGGTTTTGGACAGCGTGAAGTCGACAGATTCACCTTTAAATGTGACCTGAATTGAATTTCTCCCCCGTTCCTGCTTGCAGGCTTGCCATAGTCCTCGGACGCCAGCTTAGTCCAAGTCAGCTCATTGATCCATCTCACTCAGTACTGCCTACACTGGCTGGCAGCAGCTCCTCTCCCAGCCCTCCCTGAAGATGCCATTGGGGACTGAAGCAGAGACCATCGATGGGCAAAGCAGATGTTCTATCACCCAGCTGTGGGCCTTCCCAACATCTCACTGGCCACTGCGAGAACCGGAGGCTGGCCTAGATGGGCCTGTCGTCTGGCGATCCAGCTGGACACCCCGCAGGTATACTCGGGGCCACTGCCCCGGAACATGGAAGCTCCACTTTCGCATCACATGGGTAGAGTTGGTCCAATCCCCTTTTAAAGCCACTGAGGCCCGTAGCCGCTGCCACCCCACCCTGCGGCAGTTCAGCCCAGTCCCATCCAAGGCCAGCAGGGAACACGCGTTCAATTACAAACACAGTAAGCAGCCTCTTAAAGCTGCCCGCAGTAGCACTTAAAAGGGGAGGGAACGCAGCTCAGCGGTAGCGGGCCGGCTGTGCGTGCACAAAGGCCCAGGCTCGATTCCAAGCACCTCCAGTTAAGAGACTCAAGGAGTAGCCGATGTCGAGAGCCTTCTCTCCCAGAGACCCTAGAGAGCTGCTGAAGGTCAGAGTCGAAAATGAAGCACTAACCAAAAAAGCACTAACTAGCAGTATGAGGTTATGAAGATTTGAAAGGAACCAGTATTTTTCTCCATTTTCTATTTTTCTTCTATTTTCTCATCCATTGACAATGGAAACGGACTGCCTTCAAGTCGATTCCGACCTATGGCGACCCTATGAATAAGGTTTTCATGGTAAGCAGTATTCACAGGGGGTTTACCACTGCCTCCGTCTGAGGCTGAGAGGCAGTGACTGGCTCAAGGTCACCCAGTGAGCTTCATGGCTGTGTGGGGATTCGAACCCTGGTCTCCCAGGCCATAGTCCAACACCTTAACCACTACACCATACTTGTTTAGAAACTACCTCGCTCCTAATGAAATCCAATATGCTCAGCTGCACAAAGACTTATTTCACACTGCACAGTTTGTCATGACACTGCACCAGATGTGTCCAGATGCACGTTAGAATCAACCCTGCATGACTGCCTCCCATGAATCCTGGAGACTGTAGTTGTTAAAGGTGCTAGGAATTGTAGCTCTGTGAGGGGTAAACTACAGTTCCCAGGATTCTTTTGGGGGAAGTACTGTCTTTTAAATGTATGGTGCATACGCAGGGCCCCCCCCCTTCAAACCCCTCTGCTCAGCCCTGAATGGCCTCAGGCAAGTTACTAGTCTCAGTTTAAGCTACCTTAAAAGGGTCGTTATGATGATTAACTATTGTTCTGAGGTCCTTGGAGGAAAGGCAAAATTCAAATGCACCCAACAATTATTTCAGTTTACAGGGAAAACTCAACCTACTTTTGCCCAGTTCCCCCTTACGACAGACTTGCAAGGTAGGAAAATATTATAGATGGAGCCCAGAGGACTAGCAGCACAGCTGTATTCTGTCTATCAAACTGGTTCCAAACAGAGGAACTGAACATTGAGCAATGACACTTTGCAAAACAGGAACTGTGCTCTTTTTTGTTGGAAATGCAGCATTTTCAAAGCGCGCCGCATTTCAAGGGAACACAGCTCATTTTTGCTGCCAGCTCCCTTTCGGCATGCTTTTCCTTCCAGGCAAAGCAACAAGAACAAAAAATCATAGCCCATTTTCCCACCTACAAGGAAAAACTCTCCTACAAATCTCTCCATGTGCTGCTGTAAAGAGCCGCATGAAAACAGAAGGCAAGACTGCCCTCTTGTCATTTTTTGGGAAATCCAGGAAAGGGGGGGGGAATGCACATACCCACACAACGCACACACACTGACCTGCTCCTGCGGGTTTACACACACATAAACAGCTGTCTCCAGATTTTGTTCTCTCGAGATTTTGCAGACTAGACTGACTTGAGATTTCAGCCTGTGTTATATTTTGTGGTATTATTCACTGATACTGTTGTAGTTCTTTTTATTACGATTATGTTCTGAATCGTTTTTATCATATTATTTTGTTCTTGCTATGGAAGCCGCTTTGAGGTCACCTGGTGATGAACAGCAGCAAATATACTAAATAAATAAATAAATAATAAGCAATATTTCCAAACAAATTGGAAAACGCACATAATCCGACCTAATCCCTTTTCAAAAGTGTCGCTCCTTTTCCATATAACAGCTGCATTCAGACAGACACCTCACACTTCCCTCTCTTGTACACACACACACAGACACACACACACATACTCCAGTTGAGGATCTTGGCTGTGCCAGCACAGAGGGGTTCTTTTGAGAGACCCAGCAGAGCCGGGGGAAGCCAGCATCTCTTCTCTAAGCGAGGATACACAAATGACTTATTTCATCGCAAAAATCAACTGCCGGGGGGGGGGGAGAGGAAGAGCAAGAAAGGGCAACTTATCTTCATTTATTGGGAGGCGCAATTAAAGACAACGCAGAAAAACAATACCGCAAGCCTTCACACAAGGGGCGTTTCGTCAATCACATGGCAGAGCCCAAGGCATTTATTCATTCATTTTCAAATCTAAAGCACTGCAATTCAGCCATCATAAATACGGGATAAATCATCAATTCAGCCCTGGGGAGGAGAGCAGGTTTGGCTAGCCTGGGCATCTTTCAACCCGGGGGGGGGGGAGAGAGAGAGAAGCCTAGCTCTGGAACCATCTCCAGCTGACCTGCCTGGTCCTGGAGAAAGCCTTGCCATTCTCACATGCACCAAAGCAAAGAGGAAGGCAGCCGCAGGCTACAATGGATTCCTTCTCGCTTTGCCAGGCATGTCCCCCCCGCTCCCCTTCGCGGATGAGACATGGGGACCCAGGACATCAATCCATGCCCTGCCACCAAATCCAAGAGAATCCCTGGTGGGTGGTTTTTTCCTCCAAGGTGCCCAACAGCAATACACACAGCCCGGCTGCCTGCCCCCCCCACACTCCGCCGGGCCAGGAAGGGATGCTCAGCCTTTTGTATGCACATCCCCATCTCCAAGCCAGAGAGCTGCTTCCCCCACACACACACACACACCCAGAGGACAGCTAAACAGCATGCGGCAGAGGAGAGCGCACGCATGGAACCAGGGCGAGCGGATGGCTGGGGCGGGATGGCGAGGAGGATGGCGAGAGGGGGGGAGAGAATGCACGAATAGGGGGAATGGAGGAGGAGGGCGTGATAAAAATCAGGAAGACGGGGAAGAGAGGAGTGGGGGCAGGACGGAAATGGAGCGAGAGAGACCGAGGGCGAGGGAAATGAAAGGAAGACGATCAAAATCGGAGAAGAAATGGGGGGGGGGCAGAGAAGGGCAGACCGGAAAGTGCAAATAGGGAATAAAGAAGAGAAGATTGAAGAGAGGGACGGAGTGAATGAACGCGTGAAAAAGAAGACGGGGGAAGTGCAGAGTTGGGGGCAGGAGAAGCCCAGGCTTACCCACCCCCGCTTCCCGGAGCGCGCGCGCGCGTCCTCCCGAGTCGCGCCTCACCTGCCACGGTGTACCTGTCCAGGTAATTGAGGACGTTGCCGACGCTGAGGATGGCGGCGGCGGCCACGCGGGCTCTGCCCAGGCTGGGGGGCGCGGCGCCCGCGGCCGCCCCTGCCTTCTCCGCCGCCGCGCCGTCGCCGCTGCTCTTGGCCCCGCCAGTGCCGCCGCCGCCGGGTGCCTGGACAGCCCCGGAGAGGGTCTGCACCTCGGCGCCCCGGCCGCCGCCACAGCAGCCCCGCTCCTCCTCGCCGCCGCCGCCGCCGTCGTCCTCATCCTCGTCGTCGCCGGCCCCGCCAGCCGTGGCGGCCGAGACGCGGAGCCGCCGCCCGCTGCAGCCGCCGCCGGACGCGCCGTCGCTCTCCAGGCACATCATGAGCCGCCGCCGCGCTGGCCGACGAGGCGCACCTGCTGCCTGCGCTCCGCGGCAGCGACAGCAGCGCCGCAGCTTCGGCCGGCCTCGCCGCCGGATTGGCTGCCCGCCTCCGCCGGCTCCGCGGCGCCCCGCCCTCGCGCCGCCCCAGCCAGCTCTCCGGCAAGCCAGGGACCGAGGCGGGCGGGCGAGGCCGGCCCTGCGCCCAGCAGACGCTCCTTGACTGGAAAGGGCCGCCTGCCGGTGGACGGGCGCTGGCAAACTAAGAAGAGCAGGGGCCCGTCCTGATAGCCACAGCAGTGCCCTCTGCCCCACCCCTTGTTGTTGCTGCTGGCTAGGTTGGGAATGAGGCCCTTGTTCTTGCCTTCCCCCGCGACAGCAGACGCCCCTAGGAGCCAATCAGCATGAAAGGGGAGAGTGTTGGCTGCTGAAAAGAGTCTTCTCAGGGGCTGACTCACCTCCTTTCACTCTGACTGGCTCCAGTCAGCAGGAAAGGGCAAGGAAGCAAGTTAGAAGACTCTTCTCAGTGGCTAACACAGCCCCCTTTCTTGCTGATTGGTTCGTAGGACGCTGGAGTCATAGGGACCCTGCTTCCAAAAAAGTAAAGAATCTAAGACCTCTCTGAGACCCTGGACGATTACACCACTGCCGGGGTTGCAGAGGAGTCATAGACCCATTACTTTTTTGGGAGCAGGGTCCCTTTGTGTGAGCTATTCAGCATGAAAAGGGAGGGTGTTAGCCATTGAGAAGAGTCCTTGTCCTTTTGTGCTGATTGGAACCAATCAGAATGAAAAGGGGTGAGTTAGCCACTGAGAAGTTTCTTCTCAGTACCTAACGCACAGCCTCCCCTTCCATGCTGATTGGCGGCTAGGGAGGTCTGTTGTAGTGGAGTGTGCCAAGGTAGACCAGGGAAAGTGGAGAAGGGTGTGTGGCTGTGAGGGGCTGTGGTGTGACTTTCATAAAGGGACCCTGCAGTTTGCCACTATATTGCTGCCCACAACATATGCCCCTAGGAGCCAATCAGCATGAAAGGGGAGTCTTCTCAGTGGCTGGCTCACCTCCTTTCACTCTGACTGGCTCTAATCAGCAGGAAAGGACAAGGAAGCATGTTAGAAGACTCTTCTCAGTAGCTAACACACTTCGCTTTCATGATGATTTGGCCTGTAGGATGCTGGAGACATGGGGACCCTGCTCCCCAAAAGGTAAGGGATCTAAGACACACACACAGAGAGACTTCAAATGACTACAGCCTTTGTCATGTATATAAATCACAATGTACACTGCTATCCTATAGTAATATAGGCAAAATATATGCTTGATTTGCAAATTAACACAGGTTTCAACTTTCTCTTGGCACTGAATGTGGGATACCTCTAGGTAGAATGTCACCATTGTCAAAAAGCTCCAGCAGCACCCAAATCCAGCTACAGAGATTTGTGCCTTGGCTGGATTATGAAGTCCATGCACAAATTCACCCCTAGAAGCCAATCAGCATGAACGGGGACAGTGTTAACTACAGAGAGGAGTCTTCTCGGTGGCTGACTCACCTCCTTTCACTCTGATTGGCTCCAATCAGCAGGAAAGGACAAGGAAGCATGTTAGAAGACTCTTCTCAGTGGCTAACACACTCCCCTTTCATGCTAATTGGCTTGTGGAATGATGGAAACATAGGGACCCTGCTGGGAACTGGCTCCCCAAAATATAAGCGGTCTAAGACACCCCCTGAGACCTCAGATGTCTACACCCTTGGTCAACTCTGAGGACAGAGAGGAATCCGGCCCCTAGGGAGTTGCCCTTGACCCAATCAGGCCCAGATGCCATCTTGCTCCCTAGTGTCAACTAGGGATGGAAGGATCTGTCCATTTCAGTTCTGTCCATTTGTCATTTTTCTAATCTTAACTTGGGTTCTCCACATTTCTGAAGCCATTTGCAATTTTTAAAAAATCCTGTGAAAAAAGGGGTGGAGCAAAACTCCCATCTACCACTGAATTGCTTTTCTTTTAAGGCGTTGCCCATTTTTTAAAATGCATTTTGCACTCCTTTTGTAAAATGTTGAGGATGGTTTTGGAACTGTCTTTCTGCTTTAAACCCAGAAAGTTATAAAAGGGTTTGGGTTAAAGGCAAAAACTCTGCCTTTCATCAGGACTCAGCCTTTAAACAGGATGCTGAACTAGATCAGCTTTGGCGCTGATCCAGAAGGTTCTGGGTTCCAGCATCAACTGAGGTGAGGGCTGTGGGCCCAGGGCCTTCACAGTGGTGGCTCCCTCTCTTTGTGCGATCCAGCATCAGTTAAAAACAGTATTGTTTGAATGTGCTGCACAGGAAGGCAGCCTTGGATAGAGATGGAAGGATCTGCCCGTTTTGGTTCTCTCAGTTTCTCATTTTTCTAATCTTAAATTCAGTCCTTTGTATTTCTGCAGCAATTTGCATTTAAAAAAAAACAACCAACAACCTTCATTTGAGTGCAAATTTCTCCTAATAAATTCATTTTTGTATGCAGTGTTGACTAACGTACAAAATCTTTCCAAGCAATTTGTCCTGACATAATGCATTTTCCCCAATATATTCATTCTGTTCATACTTTCCCCTAATAGATGCATTGTCATAAACATGGTGTGGTTAGAGAACTGCGTCGCAAAATTCAAATAAGTGCAAAGAGGGCTGTGTTCTCAGATTATTTTGGAAACTGCAATTTTTGTAAATTCAGTTTTAAATTTCTCTGCCATCCCTAGTGTCAACACAGAGGTTTTCAAAATGTGGTCCATGACAGGCCTATAGCAAGGGGGGCTGCCCCCATAATAATTTTTACCAAAAAAATTTTAAATTTATTACTGAAAAAAAAATCTGCTCCCTACCTTTTTGGTGCATCCTCCCAAACTTTTAGGACGGCTACAGTCCTGGTCCAGGGATCACCAAGGGTTCATAAGGTTCATTCAAATGGTCAGCAGCATGTCTCCATGAAATATGATTTTGAATGGCACTTTCATTGTTTCCTTTAATTTTGTGGTTATCACAGGTTGAACTCCATGGAATGCACAGTGTGATAAAATAAAAATATCTAAACCAAAAGAGCAATGGACACCATTCAAAATCATACAGCATCTAGCGCAGAGCATTGCAATAGCTACCAACAGGCAGGCAAAAATCATGAACTGCTGCACCAAGACCATCAGCTAATTTTAAATTGTCTGTGGGATGCGAGATGCTTGGGGATCCCTTTTCTAAATAGGATGACGATTAATAATAATAATAATAATAATAATAAATTAAATTTATATCCCACCCTTTCTCTCAAAGGCGTCCAGGGTAGCAAAAACACAAACAAGAACACATTTAAAAACATCTTAAAACAACTCCAGGTGCAGGCTGGGGCAGAGCTCTGCTGAAAAGTCTTGTTGGCAGTTCAGGTGCCTAGAATTAGGGATGGAAAGATCTGTCCGTTTTGCTCCCCATTTTTTTTCAAGGCGTAAATTCCATTCCCTGCGCTCCCCAGCCCTACCTGCTGGGGATGCAGACAACTGGCCATGAGACCTCCGTGCAATGCCGGTGCTCTGCCTGGTGACCCATACCACTCCCCCCACAATGTTCTCCGGGTAAAGCCACCTTCAGATGCACTAGAAACAGAAGCCGCTGTCCGTTCGGCGGGGGGACCAACCTGAACGGAATCCAAGTGGAACTCCCACCCGGAGAAACACATTATATGAGCAGGAAGCCGCTGTGCAGGGTGGCCGGTTTTTAATCCACAAGGGCACGGTACCTTTGGCCACTGTCTCTGAATCTAGCAGGGGGCGCATCCCTCCGGCGTGCAGGCGTGTGACATGGACCGCTTCAACTTCTCACACCGAAAGGTCTCCTCCTCCTCCTCTCTGCTTAATGAGCAGAAATTCAACAGACCTGACTGAATATTGGAACACAAGACAGAAGCAGCCTTATACTGACCCAGGCCGTTGGTCTACCTGGCCGTGGCTCCATGGGGCTTGCTTTCCCAGCCTTGCCAGGAAATGCCAAGGATGGCACTTTGGGGGGCAAAGGATGCGCTCCTCCAGCACTGAGCTTCGGCCCTTCCCGCAAATCCTGTGTGAAGATCGTAGGAATGGTGCTACATGATAGATCAGGCATTTGGAACTGGATCCGGCCAGTGGACAAAATCCTTACCTCCCTCGCCCCGGCAGCGACGTTTGACAGGTGAACAGCAATTGCCCCCTGTCAGTCACCTGAAGTCACACCGATGCCAGGTGACCCATTTTTCGTGCCCCACATCTGGTGTCACATATGGTCACTTAAAACAGGCGTTTAAAACCAATTGGTTCAGGTCACTTAAAACAGGCGTTGGTGCTTTACTCCCAATACAGGGTGGGGCTAGATAAAGATCTGACCTCCTGGAGCCGAAAAGGTTCCCCACTCCTGTACTAGAATATTCTGGAATATTTTATTTATTTGATGCATTTGTAATCCACCCTTACTCCAAGGAGCATAGGAGCATACGGTTCTCTCTCCCTCTTTCTCCTCACCACAACTCTATGAGGTAGATTATGCTGCAAGAGTGAGAGTCACTAACCCAAGGTTAACCAGTGAGATTCATAGCTAAGCAGGGATCCCAACGTGTATTTCCTCACTAAGACACCCTGCCCCAGCACCCCCATCCAACTCAGCAGGCATGGCCAGCAGCTATAGCTTATGGGAGTTCTAGCCTAGCAAGAGCTGAAGGGCTACTCATTATATTTTGAGGGCTCTTGGCCTTCCTAACATATGCACAAGTGTTCTCTCATTGCCATTGGTTAGGCATGGGGAGAAATTCAATTCGGGTGGCACTTCAAGGGAAATCTATCAAATCTGCACTTTCTAAAACAACATGAGAACCGAAACACATCTACCCTTTGACATTTGGACTTACCCAAATGTTGTGACGGCTTGCAAAAATCTGTACATTAGTCAAAGCTGCATATGAAAATGTGTTTATTAGGAGAAATGCATTTATTGGGAGAAATTAACACTAAAATGCTGGAGACTTTTCATGAGCATTTTTTTTTAATTGCCAATTGCTATAATAATAATAATAATAATAAAATTTTATTTGTGAGTCGCCTGTCTGGCCGAATTAACAGCCACTGTAGGCGACGTACAACTTCACAGTAAAAATACAATAAAAGCCAATGAGGACCACAACAATAATAATATTACCATATTAAAAACTAACCCACCCCAGAGGTCCCGTAGGCCTGCCTGAACAGCCAGGTCTTTAAGGCCTGGCGGAAACCTATCAAGGAAGGGGCATGGCGGAGATCAAAAGGAAGGGAGTTCCAGAGGGCGGGGGCCACAACCGAAAATGCCTTCTCTCTGGTCCGCACCAGCCTCGCTATCTTAACTGGTGGGACCGAGAGAAGGTCTTGTGTGGCTGATCTCATTAGGCGGCATAATTGGTGATGCTGGAGGCGCTCCTTCAGATAAACTGGGCCGAAACCGTATAGGGCTTTAAAGGTCAACACCAACACCTTGAATTGGGCCCAGTAAACAACTGGTAGCCAGTGTAGATCTATTAACACCGGAGTGATATGATCACGGCGACGGCTGTTCTTAATCAAACGTGCCGCCGCATTCTGTGTCAGTTGTAATTTCCGGACCGTTTTCAAGGGTAACCCCACGTAGAGCGCATTACAGTAGTCTAAGCGGGAGAAGACCAGGGCATGTATCACCCGTGGGAGCAGATGGGCAGGAAGATAGGGTTGCAGCCTCCTTATCAGATATAATTGATACCAAGCTGCCCGGCTCACTGCCAAGACCTGAGCCTCCATGGACAGCTGAGAGTCAAGAATGACCCCGAGGCTGCGGACCTGGTCTTTTAAGGATAATCTTACCCCATTGAACACCAGGTCTATATCCCCCAACCTGCCCCTATCTCCCATGAGCAACACCTCGGTCTTGTCAGGATTTAGTTTCAGCCTATTCCTTCCCATCCATTCACTTACGGATTCCAGGCACTTGGACATGGTATCCACAGCCAACTCTGGTGAGGACTTAAACGAGAGATAGAGCTGAGTGTCATCTGCATATTGGTGGCACCGCAGCCCAAATCTCCTGATGATGGCCCCCAGCGGCATTACATAGATGTTGAATAGCATGGGGGAGAGGATAGAACCCTATGGCATTCCGCAATTGAGAGGCCAAGGGTCTGAGACCTCATCCCCCAATGCCACCCGTTGGCATCTGTCTGAGAGATAGGAACGGAGCCACCGTAGAACAGTACCCCCTATTCCTAATCCTTCCAGGCGATCCAACAGGATACCGTGGTCAACGGTATTGAAGGCCGCTGAGAGATCCAGGAGGACGAGGAAGGTATATTCTCCCCTATCCAACGCCCTCCTCATATCATCCACCAGGGCGACCAAGGCTGTTTCAGTTCCATGTCCAGTCCTGAAGCACGATTGGAATGGATCTAGATAATCCGCTTCATCCAAGTGTGTCTGTAACTGTTTGGCCACCACTCGCTCAATCACCTTGCCCAGAAATGGTAAATTAGAGACTGGGCGGAAGTTATTCAACTCTAGGGGATCCAAGGAGGACTTTTTCAAGATGGGCTTTATAACTGCCTCCTTGAGGGCTAATGGCATTGCACCCTCTTCCAAGGATGCATTTACTATTGCCTTGATCCCTTCACTCAGTCTCTCTTTGCAGCTCATAATGAGCCATGAGGGGCAAGGATCCAGCAGACAGGTGGTTGGCTTCACAGTAGAGAGCACCTTGTCCACTTCCTCAGAGGGAAGAGGCTGAAACCGATCCCACCGGACTGGAATGCAACTGGCCGACTCTGGCTCACTTCCTGTCTCCACAGCGTATGGAATCAAGCTTTTCAGGTGCTCGATTTTATTGGCAAAGTGTTTAGCAAACATGTCACAGGAGGCTTTTGAATGCTCCATGGATTCCTGAGCAACTGGACCGACCAGAAATGTGGAGACCTGAATTTAAGACTGGAAAAGTGACAAATTGAAAGAACCAAAATGGACCGATCCTTCCATTCCTAGTGGTGGTGTTGATTCATTATTTTGAAGTCTGTTTCCATTTTATTTGCTTTAGCCAGAAGAACAGTCACAAAAACACAATAAGCAATGTCACCATCAGGCAAACGCCAAAATAGAAACAAAGATGAAAGGAGCAAAGTGTCATCGAAGCCATGACAGTGCAGCTTCCATTATCTAATAGACAACCTCCGAGGAGTTGCTATGTTTGTTTCTTGCAGCAAAAACAACAGGGAGTCCTGTGGTACTCTAGAGCAACTTTCCCCACCATGGTGCCCTTCAAATGTTTTGAATGACAACATCCATCGGCCCTGCTGTTCATTCTACTGAGTGGGGTCTTGGGCCTCTGCCCTGAAAGCCCAGCGCTGGCAGCTCCACTTGCTGCCTGGAACTCTGAACCTGAGCCCTCCACGCTGCAACATTTTGTTGCAGGTCCCTCTTGCTTTCCCTGAGTTGGAAAGAGAAGAAAACCTTGGCTGGGTTGTTGCGGTCACATCATCCACACCATACATCTAAAGCACATTTATACCAATTTAACAGTCATGGCTTTCCCCAATGACTCCTGGGAATGGTAGTTTTCTACAGTTTACCTCTTCACAGAGCTGCAATTTCCAGCACCCTTAACAAGCTACAGTTCCCAGGATTCTTTGGGGGAACCCATGTGCTGTAAACTGCCCAGAGAGCTTCGGCTATGGGGCAGTATATAAATACAATAAATTAATAAATAAATGTGCTTCAAATGTATGGTATGGATGAGACCTCAGAGGTCAAAAAGGTGAAGCAATAGAAGAGATAATCTCCTTCAGTGTTAACTCCCAGCCAGGGCTTGTGCCAGGCATGACTGCAGCACCTGCCCACACATCTAGGGTTGCCAGGTCAGAAGCATCCCAAACCCTGAGATTTCAGGGGCGGGGCCTAGTGATATCATGGGGCAGGCCCTAGTGATGTCATTAAGCATGATGCATAAAGCACCACAGTTGCTTGGAGCATACAATTCAAACAAAAACATTTCTCTGACTGGAAATTAAGACAGAAATCTTAACTAAATGAGGGTACAGTAGAGACCCAGTTATACGGCAGGTTACATTCCAGGCTTCCGCCGAAAAGCGAAAACCACTGAAAAGCAGGGCCCTACTGTATTCCCAGGTCCAGCTGAAGTGATGAGATCATCCCTTCTCACCTGCTTAGACAGCCTGGGTAAGTAACATTTAATCTAGCCTACTTGCTTCTGACAAGAAGGTTGAAGTATCCTCAGGCCAGGCCAGTCACCAGAAGGCCATTGTAGGAAGAAAGCCTAGTGTTGTGGAGATGTTAGATAGGAGCACTCGGGAGTAAAGATGGATGCCCCTGAAGGCTGCAACAGTAAACACACTAAGGGACTAAGCATGTCCCTTACTGGCATGAGTGAGATGCTGTCAACATACAATACCTCTGCTCTGAAATCTGCACTGGTTGCTGATTTGCTACCAGGCCAAGTTCAAGGTGTGCTTTCCATGTTATGGGTGCCACGTAGTACTAGTTCTGCTCTTGTAAGAAATCAGTCCTGTTAAGTGGCAGCACCTATGCTTTGGAACTCCCTGCCTATTGACATTAGGCAGACGCCTTCATTGTACTCTTTTCAGCACCTGCTAAAAACGTTTTTGTTTAGGCAAGCCTACCCTGGCATGTAGAAGCTATTGTGTTTTTTATCTGTTTTAACTCATTGTTGGTTTTATTATTTTGAATGTTTTTAAATACCTGTCTTTAACTGTTTTTGCCAATAATTTCATTGTTTTAATTCCTTCTGTAAACCGCTTTGTGTGTTTTTTTACCATAAAGCTGTATATAAATGTTGTAAATAAAATATATAAATAAATTGTGGAGTCACTGTGGCCCTTGGGTCACTTTCCACATTTAGCAACAAAGAATGCCTTATACCGATTCAGGCCATTTGATGCCATCTAGCTCAGTACTGATGCCATGGACTAACATTGGCTCTCCAGGATTCCAGGCAATAGTCTTTTCCATAGATTGAATTTTGGACCTTTGCATGCAAAGCATGTGCCCTACCACAGAGCTACAACCCTTCCTCTGTTTAAAAAAGTATCTTTTAAAATGGTTCTTTTCAATTCACTAATGAATGCACATCATACCTAGAGCAGGTCCACACCATTCATTTCAAGCACATTCAACACACATTTGAAGCACATGAATCCCACCACAGAATCATGGGAACTGTAGTTTGTTAAGGGTGATGGGAATTATAACTATGAGTGGAAACCACACTTCCCAGGATTCTTTAGGGGAAGTCATGCACTTTAAATGGAAGTTGGATGTGTTTTAAATGTATTATGTGGATCAACTTCAATCTTCATAAACTTTGCCTGCATGTAAATAATTTTAATTAATTTTTTAAAATGGAGATGAGCTGTACAGTTTACTGGGTGACCATGGCTACTCACCATCTCTCAGCCTAATCTGCTCCTTAGGATGAAAACAACAGAGGGGAACCATGAACACCCCAAGGAAGAAGGGCACACTGAAAATGTGGAGGAAATAATCATGTACAACCATAGTGTGAAATCAGATATTTATCGGGACATAGTATGAAGAAACATTTATATAAGCATGACTATCAAAAATGTTTATTCACACAACCTGTAAAGATAATTATAGTGCAATCCTATGTATGTTTACTCAGAAGCAAGTCCCAATGTATTCAATGGGGCTTACTCCAACAGGGAAGTGGGCACAGAACTGCAACCTCACCCAACCCAAAATTCAGAATCATGCCACTTTAAACTGTTTTGCAACTGTTTATACTTGTTTTTATAGTTAAAGGGATTTATTTCTTATTGTGAGCTGCCTTGGTTTCCAGTTGGTAACCCTACCTCACAGGTTGTTGGAAAGATTCCATATACACTCACACACTGGAGATGTAAAAATACATACACCTCATACAGTAGTTTATTGTCAAAACCTGTGGGTCACTGCAGAACACAAACACATTTCTTTGCTATGTTTATTCAAAAGTCCCATTAATTTTACAGCACAAACCTAACCATATCTACTCAAAAGTAAGTCCTACTGAATTCAATCGGGTTTACTCCGGATATGTGGGATTAGCATTGCAGCTTTATTCCCAGATCATTGGATTAAAGCTTCATATTGGGAAGGTTTTCAAAACATTGCCCTCGTCAGCAGCCCAGGAAAATTTAAACTTGTTTGACCCTTCATAATTAGAAAAGCATAGCACATTGCAATGGCATTAAGATCCCCTATACATAAGAGAGAAAAACTTTTGCTATTGATGAAAGCTATAAACTTACTGAGATTTTCAGACAAGCAGGAAAAAAACAGTTTTCTGGCCTTGCCTGGAGGCCGACAAATCCTTTGTCAATCACAACCCTGAGTTCACTTATTGGCTACAAACCTGAAAGGGAGGGGTTAGAGCAGCCAGCTATGAGCTAATTTAACAGAAGTTCTGGGGAAGGGGTGACATTTTGGTGTATATCCTGTGAACCAGACCACCTAGATTTTTTTTTAATGAAAGCTGAAGGTGACTTACCTGAACACCTAGAGAGGACCAAAAAACCCGGAGTCTCCAAGTGAAAACCCTATGCGTGTCCCACCTACCTTGTCTCAGGACCCGACGCTGCCATGGAATGGGAGCTATATCCTCCCACCTTCAGGAGGGGCCCTTCAAGGACCCTCAGCCAGGGCCTGACCTGGCCACCCTCTGGCACTAGCCCTGCTCCCAGCATCTGGCTCATAGGAAGCTGCCTGATGAGTCACACCTTTGGTCCATCTTCTAGATCACACTTGTCTACACTGGCATGGCAGTGGCTGTTTGGGGTTTCAAACAGGAGTCTTTCCCAGTCCTTTGTGGAGATGCTGAGGACTAAATCTGGGACCTTTTGCATGCAAAACCTGCGCTCTGCCCCTAGGCTACGGCACTTCCTAAGAAAGTTGCTTTATACTGAGTTGGAATGGACGGATCTGTCAATTTCGGTTCTTCAATTTCCTATTTTTCCAATCTTAAATTCAGTTCTCCACACTTCTGCAGCAATTTGGGATTTATTTTGTAAAACAAAACAAAAATCCTCACGAACATTTTAGTTTCTCCTAATAAACACATTTTTGTAGACAGTTTTGACTAGAGGACACATTTTTGTGAAGCAATTTCTCCTAATGTAATGGATTTGTATGTGTTATAATCATCATGACTAATAGGATTATCTTCTGCATGGCTTTAAAAATAGGGGCCTCCCTCCCCCACTGCTAGGTCCACATGATGGGAGAATGTTGCACCAGTTGTGTTACTGCCTATCACAGCAGCTGCATGATAAAATCTGCACTGCCAATTAAAAAAGGGCAGACAGTCTTAGATTCTCTCAGACCCTTAACACAGCATTCTCATCATTATACCCAGATTAGGGAACTGAGGCGGTAGTGACCATTTCCACATTTATATTTCTCAAGCCAACCCCCTCCCTACTGGTCCTAAACACCCAGATTAAAAAAAAAAAGCCATCCCACAAGTGGGGATGGAAGAGAAATTTAATTCAGTTGACATTCAAAGCCATTCTATTACATTCACACTTTCCAAAACAATACGTGAACCGAAACTCAACAATCCTTTGAAATTTGCATGTATCCAAATTTTGCAATGCAGTTCTCCAACCAAACAGATTGGAGGAAAGTTGCCCAAAAATAAATGTATTAGTGAAAGCAACATACAAAAATTAATTATGTTAGGAGAAATTCCTTGCAAGAATTAGTATGTTATTCAAAACTGCATACAAAGATTTGTTTGCTATAAGAAATTCACACTAAAATGCTGGCGAATTACCACAAGGATTTTTTTTTCTTGAAAAAAATTGCAAATGGCTACAGAAATGTGGATAAATTAATTTCAGACCGGAAAAGACAGATCCATCCCAAATCCATAGAACACAAATAACAAATAACCTTTGCTTCTGGCCTAACTTACTGTATCAAAGCCACCAATCTGTCCTTGGTCACCATGATTTGATTTGATTTTTAAAAAATACAGTCCCCAACAGGATATCAACATTCCAAAATGAAATTACTTTTGTGGTCTCCAAAATCTCAGCAGAGTCTGAGATCTCCTGGTGGCTTAAGACTTCCCAAGAAGGGCACAGCATGTATTTAACTAGAACGCAAAGCATTCCACTTCGTGCAAGAGCTGCCAATTTATTGGGGGGTCTGATGAACTACTGTTTAGGAATCTCATGCAGAAATGATAACGGCAACCACCTCCCGGTGTAGGTGTGCCAGTCCATCCTGAAGTGGGAACTGGAAGAATACAGAACGATCATTTTGGGAGGAAAAGTGTTCCAAGGAAGCTGCAAATAATGTCTGTAGCTACTGTAGAAGCCTGATCTGGTGCTTTCTGTGACTGATGGGGTAGAAGGCAGGGAGGCCAGCGGTAGATGGAGCCAGGGCCAATGACAGGCACAGCCACCTCCTGATTGGTTATAAGTGAGAAGGCAGTCAAGTGGGGATTGGCTGAGGAGAGGCTGAGGTTGGTGGGGGCAGTGCTGCATTTGCCCTAATGGACCAGCTTCCACCGGGGCTGATTCTATAGATCTGTAGTGAAACTGCAGTCTGGGAGTCACATGTGGCCCTCAGGTGTGGTGAGTCCTGAGGGAAAGAAGGAAGGAGGGAGGGGGAAACACGAAGGAAAGGTGAATATGGCTATTAATAATGATGGATGGATCCTACCTCCAGGATAAAAAGCAGCACACCTCTGAATACCAGCTGCCGCAGATCATGAGTGAGTATGGATGGAGGAGAAATTTGATTCACATTAAAAGCCGAATCTATCAAATTTGTACTTTGCACGAAAGAGTATGAGGACCAAAACACAGCCATCCTTTGAAATTCACACTTATCTGAATTTCGTGAAGCAGTTCTGCAACCAAACATGTGCATATGAAGGGGAAAGTCTGCATTAAAATGAAATTATTATTATTATTATTATTATTATTATTATTATCATTGCACCCTTCCTCCCTTCCTCCCATATATGCCCTCTTCAAGTCCTTGAAAGGTTGTCACACAGAGAAGGGCCAGGATCTCTTCTCGATCATCCCAGAGTGCAGGATATAAAATAATGACCTCAAGTTACAGGAAGCCAGATTTCAACGGAACATCAGGAAAAACTTTCCAACTGTTAGAGCGGTACAACAATGGAGTCAATGACCTAGGGAGGTAGTGGGCAAGAGCTGCCAAATTGCCCATTAGTAGCCCTTGTGCCCCAGTGACAACTCTGCCACGCCAAACCTTACCCCAAAGCGCCACTTTGCAGAAGACAGCAGCATCACTCTCAAACTAAATAAACAAATAAATGAGCAAGCAGACCAGGTGAGATCATTTTAGGATCTTAGAAAGCCAACTTTAGGTTGTAGTCAACTAACATTGCCATAAGTCGTAATCGACTTGAAGGCACATAACAACAACAACAACATTTGCTCAGAGTAAACCTGCTGAGAGTAATGGATCAAAGTGAGTCATGGCCATTATGTTCAATGGGTCTATGAATGGGATACAACTCCTGTTATCTCACTGAGTAAGCTGGTCTACAGGAGCTTGCTGGGCTGCAGGAAAAAGCTTTGCTCAGCTCGGATCAAATGTTCTTCAATCCTGTTGACTCCCACAGTGCTCAGATGTGGGGAAGGTCAGCTTATGAAAGGAAGTTCTGGAAATTGCAGGGAATCATTCACTTCCCGGAGAGCTAAGCAGGCCAACTTGCTAAGGGGAAAAAAAAGCCTAAATGCTAAGACTACATCTAGTGGCTACAGAAAAACCTCAGGACGTCTCTGTGGCTGAAAGGGCAGGCTACTCTGTTTGAATTAAAGTCCTGCGGGCTGCTGTTTTGTATTTTTAATTTTTTTTAAAAAATGATTGGTGAACTGCTTGGCAAAGCTGAGTCAATGCCTTTGGTTTGGAAATGATGTTGCAACAAGGTCCTAAAACTGGAGTTTTGGAAAGAGGCTCTTGAGATTGAGAACCTCTTTGCCGTGGGAAACACGAGCCCAGCTTTATGATGGAGCCACTGCCGGGTTTAGATTAGGGGTTTGTGGGCTTTTTGCTTTCAATTTGGAAATGATCCGGCTGGATGGAAAATAAAGGTATGCTTGAGCTGTGTTAGTTTGGGACATTCCGGACAGGCCTTTAAGAGTCCCTGTTTTGAGAGAGAGAGAGAGAGAGAGAGAGAGAGAGAGAGAGAGAGGATGGATCCCCTCTCCACAAAAAAGAGATCACATAGTTGCAATAAAAATTGCATGTGCTAATTTACACATAAACATGCAATTTGGAGGTTGTGGCTTAGTGGTAGAGCTTTTCATGCAGAAGGTCTCGTGTTTAGTCCCCAGAATCTCCAGTTACAGCTGGGAATATCCCCTGCCTGAAATACTGTTCCTTCCTGTGTTCCCAAATAATGACCATAATTTAAATATAAATACAACCTATCTCCCCATTGGGGGGAACAGTCTAACTGGGTGAGCTGTGTGCCTGCTCACTGTACAGTTCAGGTTGATGGGCAACATCAAGGCCCCTCCCTTGAGAGCCCGGACAACTACATCCCAGGTGGTAGCACTCCTCCAATCAGCACCTGGCAGCTGTTCAGGCCTACATATGGCAGTTACAGAAAGTGAATGCAGAGGAGAGAGCGGCCATGATGGGACAAGTTGGGGGATGATTTAAGAACATAAGAACCTAAAAAGAGCCTGCTGGATCAGGCCAGTGGCCCATCTAGTCCAGCATCCTGTTCTCACATTGGCCAACCAGGTGCCTGGGGGAAGCCCGCAAGCAGGACCTGAGTGCGAGAACACAGATTTCATTCAGTTTGCGTCAATCCTGGGTGAAGCTGCTTAGGACGTTTGTGTGCATTTTCACTGCTGCCCACAAGGAGAAGCTGGAGAATATGCATCCCTGGCAAGTTGCAACCTGAGAATGAGTTGCTGGTTAGCACAAAATATGTTTTCAAATTTTTGATGAGCTGTTTCTTCGTGGGGGGGGGGAAGAGGGGGATTTGTCTTTTGGATTACTTTTCCCTTTTTTTCTTGCTATCTTCCATCTGCCTTGCTTTGTGCGCTTAGCCTAAGGTGAAGGCCACAAGGCCTGAGCATCTCCCTTGGATAGGTAACTATGACTTTTCTTGATTCGATACGCTAGGGAACTTATATATGTATGGAAAAGGGCTGCAACAAGTTAACTGGAAAATATAATTACATATCTAGAATGTTTGCTTTGTCAATGCTATCCATAATCATCTTTTCAATGTTATTGGCTGCCCAGTAGCTACCGGGCCAAGTTCTTTTTTTTTTTTTTCAATAATTTTTATTCAGATTTTCATAAAACATACAAGACAAAATCATAAAACATTCAAAGACAAAAAACAAAATCAAAAATAGTTAAACAAAAAGAAAAAAAGAAAAGAAGAAAAAAAAAAAAATAAAAAATAAAGAGTAAAATATTGACTTCCCATTTGTCAAAGATCAAATCAGTTATAAGTCTATAATATATAGCAATCCTGTCTCTTAAGTCATATTATAAAATCACTTTCCTCCAGTAGTTATCTTACTTAATCATCAAATCTCATAAACATTACTTTATTCTTTCCACAAAAAGTCAAAGAGAGGTTTCAATTCTTTAAGAAATATATCTATCAATTTTTTTTTTCCAGATAAGCATATCGATTAATCCATCTCATTACCAACCATGATAATCTTATTGTCATAACCATAGTCAAAATAAACATTTCAATTAATCCATCACATCAGAATCTGTTAGGTTCAGTAATTTCAGTAGCCATTGTTCTATTATCTCTATTAGTTCCATTTTCCATCTTCCATCTTCAGTAGTCTTGTTAAGTCCAGTAATTTCAATATCCAATCTTCCATTATCAGTATTCCATAATAATCTTGCTGTCAAAGCCATAGTCATATAATAAGAGTCTGATGGGAATTACCTCTATCCCAAATATTTTCTTGCCATCCATTCTGAATAAGTTGCTGAAATACTGCTGTAAAATCATATCTCTGATCTTTTTTTCAAAATACACTGGGTCATCTCTTAAAAGTTTTTCCATTGTCACATGGCTGCAGTTAATTCCATAGATTTTCTCTATATTGGGCTCCATCACATCATTCCAGTCCAGAAGATAATCCATGCCATTGATAACTTTATCTCTAGAATCTTCATTAATTTCTTCAGAGATAACATTGAGTTCCAAACAATAGATTTTATTTCTAAAGTCCATAGACTCCAAATCTTGTTCCTGTTCCACGTTTGTTCCAATCTCCGGGATCTCCTCTCTCACAGGGACCCCTATTCCAGTCTCCAGGGTCTCCTCTCTCACAGGGACCCCTATTCCAATCTCCGGGGTCTCCTCTCTCACAGGGACCCCTTCCAGGGTCACCTCTCTCACAGGGACCCTTATATCTTTAATCTCCTGCTTCATTTTACTCAATTCAATTTTCGTTATCTCAATCTCATTCATTATTCTCTGAAACATAGTTATTTCCAGATTCTCAGCCACTTTCTTAATTGCCATTTTAAAAGAAAAATATAGGAAAACCACTTCTTATTTCAGCAACAATTGGGTTAATACTCCAAACTTGGTGACATCACAGTATAAACAGAGCAGACAGCCTTATCTCTCCAATAGTTAAGTAAACAAAATGCAGTTCCCAGGATCGAAGCAATTAATGGCAATCGTCAAGAAACAGATTCGTCAAAATAAAATAGACCAAAAAGAGAGTAGTCTCAAACAATATAATATTCTTCAAAATAAAAATCTGGAATAGAAATCCCTCTTCTGTGTATATCTTTAGAATGCAAATCCAGGACAGCTTTTTGCAACAAAAACAGAGATAAGCTATTAATTAGTGCGTAGCAGAGAGAAGTTATGGCTCCCCAGTGAGATGTCAAAAACCGATCAATCTGGCAAATCTCTTTTAAACAGCAACAATTTAAGTCAAGTAAAAGAAAAATATAGAAAGAAGGGTGCTTGCCTGTTAGTGCGTTCTCTCTTAGAAGATAAGGTGAACGTTCGCTTTATCAGATAGAGCTTGCTGTTGAAAATCCGTCCCACCTTCGTCGGCTGGACCTCGTCCCATAAATTAATGAGATCTGGTCGTCCCAACAAAAATAGGCTTTGAGGTTAATCTCTTCGTTTCTCCCTACCCGGGAGAAGTTTAATCAGTCAAAAAAAAAAGAAAAAACTGACTGATATATCTGAATAAGCTTCTTTTGAGGCAGGAGCCCGTCTCAAAAGCAGGCACAGGCTAAGTCACCCTTCCCGGAAGTCGCTACCGGGCCAAGTTCAAGGTTCTAGTCTTGGTGTACAAAGCCCTATACAGCTTGGGACCAGGATACCTGAAAGATGATCTTAGCCCTTATATACCCAGTGGATCACTGCGCTCTGCAGGCGAGGGACTCCTGCAGATACCATCTTATCAGGAGGTCCATTCTGCACAACATAGGAAGTGGACTTTTAGTGTAGTGGCACCGACAATTTGGAATTCCCTCCCCTTAAATATTAGACAAGCGCTGTCTCTGCTATTTTTTTGGCACCTACTGAATACCTTCCTCTTTCAACAAGCCTTTTAAGTAGAGACCCTTATCCCAGTCTGTGTCTGTGTTGCAATTCCTTTTTTTTAGATTTTTAAAAGCTTTTTTAAAGATGCTTTGTTTTAATATGTTTTTAAAGATGTTTTGTTTTAATATGTTTTAAAGACTCTTGTTTTCAAGATGTTTTAGAGTGTTTTTAGTGTTTTTGTTTGCCATCCTGGGCTCCTTCTAGGAGGAAAGGCAGGCTATAAATGTAATAAGTAAATAAATGCTATTAGTTCATATTTTTATTATTCTGCTGTTGGTTCATGTTACTATTATTATTATTATTATTATTATTATTATTATTATTATTAATGACTGCAAGATCCTCAGGGCAGGAAACCAGTCTCAATTTCCATGTGCACTGAAAATGCAATCATAACTACTGTAGACTACTGTAATGCGCTCTACGTAGGGCTGCCCTTGAAGACTGCTCGGAAACTTAAACTGGTACAAAGAGCCACAGCCAGGATGTTAACTGGAGCTGGGCCCAGAGAACATACAACCCCACTGTTGTATCAGCTCCACTGGCTTCCAATCTGTTTCTGAGCACAATTCAAAGTGCTGGTTTTAACCTATAAAGCCCTATACGGCTTAGGTCCAGGCTATCTGTTGGATCGTGTCTCCCTCTATGACCCTGTCCGAGCTTTGAGATCATCTGGTGAGGCCCTACTCACTGTTCCATCTTTCTCACAAGTTTGCCTTGTAAAAACACAGAATAGGGCCTTTTCAATGGCTGCCCCTAGACTGTGGAATTCCCTCCCTAGCGAGGTTCGATTGGCTGCCTCACTTTCATCTTTTCGTGCCCAGGTGAAGACTATTTTATTTAGACGTGCTTTTAACTAATATTGTCATATATTGTAATATTGTCATATATTTTTTTAATTTATTGTTGATTTAATTCATTTTAACTGTTTTAAATGGTATATTACTTGTTTAATTGATCATGGTTTTTATCTGTAAGCCGCCCTGAGTTCTTCTGAAATAGGGCGGGGTATAAATATTTTAAATAAAAATAAATAAAATAAATAACAACAAGGGGAGCTTCTCTAACCACTGTAGCTCCACAATGGGAGACTGCACCAGCTGAACTTAGAATGGAACTGAAAGGGGCCTACAAGGCCATCGAATCCAACCCCCTGCTTAATACAGGAATCCAAATTAAAGCATCCCCAAACAGGTGGCTGTCCAGTTGCCTCTTGAATGCCTCCAGCATTGGAGAGCCACCACCTTCCTAGGTCACCGATTCCATTGTCGTGCCACTAGTTTTTCCTGATGTTCAGCCAAAATCTGCCTTCCTGCAACTTGAGCTCATTATTCCGTGTCCTGCACTCTGGGATGATCGAGAAGAGATCCTGGCCCTTTCAAGGATGGCTGTGTTTCACATCTCATATTGTTTTGGAAAGTGCAAATCTGAAAGTACTTGAAGAGTGCTATCATACGAACTTCCCCCAGTCATGCAGCAGTTGGTGGTCCAGGACCTTCTTCCACGAAGGGGCCGGTCACCCTAGCAGAGCCTCAGGATGTAGCCTCCTGTCTCTCCCCCTTCCCCAGTCAATTCTCCAGGATGCAGAAGTGGAGCTTTTCCTATTTCCTGCTTTTGTCTCAGGTGATTCAGAAAGAGGAACTCTGTGTGTGTGCATCTGTGTGGAGAGAGAGAGGGATCAAGGCGAGGAGTTTATGAATGGCAAGAAAATAATGAATTACTGTTAGATCCCTGACTGCAGGCCTCGTTTGCTAGGTGTTATTTTTAATGCACTTTATTATCGAGGTGCAAAAAAGAAAGAAAAAAGAGCGAAAATCACAGCCAGGGAAAAGGAGTGGGGAAAACTAAAGAAGAGGCAGGCAGCAGAATGCAACAGTGTGAATTCTGCCATACGTGTGATTTTTCTCCCTCTTTAGCAAATGACGTCGGCTGGAGATCTTCCAGCTTCTGTTCTGTTGCTGTGGGATTCTCCTACAAAGTGTTTTTTTTTTTTTGCCCTTTTGGGGCCAATTACTATAGGCTGAGTTTGACTTTTAGTGGGAGTCCAGTGCTATGGGTCTCAGAACCCTGTTCTCGGGTGCCTAAACCTCTGTAGTTGAGTCAGTGAGATCCCTTTTCTGGGCGAGAAAGACTAATAAGGGAACCAGGGAACCTCCCACCCTCCAGCCTTCCCATCTGACTTGCGAGGTTGTTTTAGCCAAGCCACGTCCACTTTCCCTACACCTAAAATCCCATATGATATCAGGCGCAGGGCAGGTAAAGGTGTGGCAGGTCCGAAATGAGGTTTGCATGTGGCAGTGCCTACAAAGCTCTGTGAACAGCCAGTCAGCTGATAGTTGGCATTTGCAGAGTGCTGTGTGTTGGACCTTGAAAGCCCCGATGATCAGCTGATCATTGGCACCTACAAAGCCCTGCAGTCTGCAGACGCCACCAATCAGCTGATTGTTGATGCCTGCAAAACACCTGCAAAACTGGTCATCTGATGACACAGTGATGTCAGCTGATTGACAGATAGGCTATCTCCATCCACCTGTTAAACCTGGTCCACAGCGGAGATGGGGGAGGAGGTAAGGATCCGGCCCGCGGTCTGGATCCTTTTCGCCATCCCTGGCCTAGCTGGTATTCTAGCTGTGCACCTTCTTTGAGAAGCCGCACCTGGCCTGATTACTACAATGGGCACTGCATTGGACTGCCTTTAAAGACAATAAACCAATATATAAGGAACATGCATGAATTGTTACAAATTGTTATAAATAAATCTGTATTTAGAGGGTATGAGAGACCAAAAAGGTTAATTATTCATATGTAACATACAATTACATAGTTTCTGCTAGATTTTCTAGTAGATTTTCATTGAACATTCAGATAAATGACTTGACACGAAGAGGAGTTCTACAATGGAAGCAATTACCCGGAAGGATGGGCTTCCTCACTGGAGGTCTTCAAGCAACGGGTGAACAGCCACCTGTTTGGGATGCACTAGTTCTGGATTTCCTGCGTTGAGCAGTGGGCTGGACTATGTGATCTCTAAGGCAACCTCCAATTTTATGATTCTACTATTTTATAGTGATTCTCACAGGTTGGGAGGACCGAGCAAAACTGAAATCGCAGAACCAAAGAATTTCACCACTCCCAAGTTACGTGTGTGGCAGGTCTCAGTGAAATTTGTTACACTACCCTCCAGGAATTTCCAGGAGTCTCCTGTCTCTATGCCCTCCTAGCTGATGTGTGACACATTGGCATCTTTGTGCCAAATGTCATAGAAGAGTGAGAGCCAGCTTGTTAGTGGTGCCCTAATGAGTTTTCACTTGCTTTGCAAACACAGATCTACTACACACTATGCTTCCCTCTTCCACACAGTGTAGGAATGGTCTTGCTGGGTCAAAGCAAGGTCCATCTTCAGCCAGCCAGCACCCCCAGCCTTTCCTTAAATATTTGTGGCAAGGGAGAGTAGCAATAGGGGAGAAATTCAATTTTGTTAACACGTAAAGCTGAATCTTTCAAATTTGCACTTTCCAAGACAATATGAGAACCAAAACACAACCATCCTTGAAAGGTTGCCACACAGAGGAGGGCCAGGATCTCTTCTCGGTCATCCCAGAGTGCAGGACAAGGAAAAATCGGCTCAAGATTGTGGCTGAACATCAGGAAAAACTTCTTCACTCTTAGAGCTGTACGGCAATGGAACCAATGACCTAGGGAGGTGGTGGGCTCTCCAGCACTGGAGGCCTTCAAGAGGCAGCTGGACAGACACCTGCATTGAGCATTGGGTTGGACTTGATGGCCTTATAGGCCCCTTCCAACTCTATGGTTCTGTGATTCTGTGATCCTTTGAAATGCGCACTTATCCAAATTTTGTGATGCAGTTCTTCAACAAAACAATGCTTACAAAAATGCATGTGTTAGGGAAACATGCCAAAAAATGTACTATGTTGGAAGAATTTGCTTGCAGAAATGTGTGCATTTATCAAAACTGCATTAAAATGTGTTTGTTAGGACAAATTTGCATTAAAATGCTGAAGAATTTTCATGAGGATTTTAAAAAAAATGGCAAATTGCTGCAGAAATGTGGAGAGCTGAATTTCAGACTGGAAAAATAAGAAAATCGGAGGGAACTGAAATTGATAGATCCTTCCCTCCCTAAGGGAAAGTCAGAACTAGTTCCCCTGAAGCACTCTGAATTACCTAGGGCCAGTTGCAATAGGTTTCCACACCTTGGACAGCTCCTTGGACTAAAACCCGGAGTGGATCCCACTGCCCCACTGGCACGGAGCCACCAGCCGCCAGTGCCCAACCCTGATTATATTTATTCATTTATTTATTTTATTCAATTTTTATACCGCCCACAGCCAGAAGGCTCTCTGGGCGGTGCACAACAGTAAGTAAAATACAATAATATCACATAAAAAACACTAAAAGGCAAACATATAAACAATTAAACAGTCTGATACATATTAAAAGCAATAAAATATATTAAAATGCCTGGGAAAATAAAAAGGTTTTGACCTGGCGCCGGAAAGATAGAAGTGTAGGCGCCAGATGTACCTCGTCTGGGAGACTGTTCCATAATTCGGGGGCCACCACTGAAAAGGCCCTCTGCTGCTTGTGCTAGGAGGCTGACATTGCCTAGACACTGGAAACAGAAGGGATTTTCTCCCTTCTGAAGTGGCATGCAGTAGCATGAATCCTGCTTGGTTTTAAGACCCACTCCACCCTGAACCAACAGAGGCAGACACGTGGAGGACATATTTTGAGTGGGCTGTTCTCAAGTTATATTTGGCCCAGCTCATCCCAGCTCAGTTCAACTTTTGCATTGCAACACACCTGTGTGGAAGAGAACAGACCCATTCCTTCTAAAAATAGGATGTACTGACTGCATTATATTTTTTTTTGCTGATTTGGACAAGCACAAGTTTTTGGGGAAGGAGTGGAGGGGATGCTATGCATAAGGAACATTGCATTGTGGAACTTACCATTTCATTCTGTCATTTTTGGATGTCAGAAGGTTCAGACCCTGCAGGCTGCAATCCTATACCCACTTACCTAGGAGTAAGCCCCACTGAAATAATGCATAGAAGGAGTGGGAAGCATTTATCATGTTGCGGGCTGCATTTCCTCAGGGATAACCTGTTGCAGTGAGCAGGGAATTGCACACTGGTGGTGGGCAGGCCATGGCGGGCAGGGCAAAACCCCAGCACTGGGCAAGGCCACTCCGCTCTCGCTCTCTCGCGGTCACCTCCTTTTCTTTCTCCCTTTCCTTGACACCCCCTTCTACCCTTCTCTCAGTGGTGGCAGTGGTGATCAGGTGGTGGGAGAATGGAGTGGAGCATTCTGGGAAGGGGCACCGCTGTCTGGCTGTCTGGAACCCTGAAGAGGAGCACTCTGCACTGCAACATTTTGTTACAGGTCCCACTTGTATGCAATACAGTGGAACTGGTGAGAGGAGATTTCCCCCATCCTGACCCACAATTCCATTTCAATTGTAAGTGTTGTGTGTGGATACCTGTCACCTAAGGATGTGTGTATGTCATGGAATCATAGAATCATAGAATAGTAGAGTTGGAAGGGGCCTATAAGGCCATCGAGTCCAACCCCCTGTTCAATGCAAGAATCCAAATCAAAGCTTTCCCGACAGATGGCTGTCCAGCTGCCTCTTGAATGCCTCCAGTGTCAGAGAGCCCACTACCTCTCTAGGTCATTGATTCACAGAATTATGCTGTGCATTTTATTTATTCCCCCTTCCTCCAGCAATCAAACGTTTCAGTTCAGCTATATTTACCTATTGGGAAAACTTGATATTTATACAGCACACTTATACAATTAACATGGCTCTCTCTTTTTTTAGTTTTTGTTTGTTGGGTTGTTTACTAAATATGAATGTCAGACAAATGCGCTAAATTCTCAGTAGATTGGGCATTATTGTCTGATGGCTGTCTTCCCAAATACCACATTCTCTCCTTCCCTCTCTTTCTCCTCATGCCAATTCCCCCTTTGTGTGTCTTATTTCAAATGCTATTTTACCTGCTAGTTAGGGAAATGCAAGCTGACTGTCCATTGGTCCTTTCAGGCCCCAAGGGCAATGGTGTCTCGTGCCCATCGAGACTGGTGGGGCAGAAGCCAGGGAGCCCAAACAGTAGATGAAGCCAGAGCCAATGACTGGTGGAGCGGGAGCCAATAACTGGTAGAGACACCCCCTGATTGGCTATAAGCAAGCAGGCAGACCGAGGTTGACAGGGCAGAGCCCCATTTGCCCTTATGAGCCAGCCTCTGCTGTCTGAGGGCCACATGCAGGAGTTGGTTGTGGGGTGGTGGAGGCCACGTGCCACAAACATGTCCTCCCCAATTAATGGAGAAAAAGACACACGGGGAGGGTCATCTTGCTGCTGTTCTTGAGGCAGCAACGGAGGTAGCCACAGCAACCCTTGCCAGGCAAGCGGAAAGATCAACATGCTTTGATTTGGATTCCTCCATTGAGCAGGGGGTTGGACTTGATGGCCTTATAGGCCCCTTCCAACTCTACTATTCTATTATTCTATGAGAGGGGGCAGAGAATTTGGCAGTAGGAGGCATCTTGGGCTGCCCACATATGCCATGGGTCCTGAAAAACAAAGAGCACAGGTCTTTGCTTGGTCATTTGGGAGGGAGTTAATTCTTTCCAAAAATTACAAAGCAATACTCTCCTACATATTATTTATTCATTTATTAAATTATATCCCGCCGTTCCTCCCAGAAGGAGCCCAGGGTGGCAAACAAAACACTAAAAGCATTCTAACACATCTTATGAACAAACGTCTTTAAAAACATTATTAAAACAAAACATCTTTAAAAACATATTAAAAAGCAATTCCAACATAGACGCAGACTGGGATAAGGTCTCTACTTAAAAGGCTTGTTGAAAGAGGAAGGTCTTCAGTAGGCGCCGAAAAGATAACAGAGATGGCGCCTGTCTAATATTTAAGAGGAGGAAATTCATATCTTGAGAGTTTCCCAAATATGCAGAGCCCACTTGTTGTCATAAGCCCAGCAGGGAGGGGGTGGACAGACGAGGGGGAACCTGAGGATAAGGACTTGGATTGGGAACTTGGGGAGAGGGCAGATAGCGGGGTGACTACTCAGGGCAACTCAGCTCCTGACTTGGACAGTTCAGCACCCTCCACTTCTGACCCCCTGCGGCAGTGGCGCTGCCGCCACCACTGCCACTGCCAGAGCCTCAACCTTGCACACCAGACATTCCCCAACCGAGCGCTGACCTGCTTCCCCCGCCCGAACTATCAGTTAGCAGCCCTCCTCTGTCAGAGTCAGAAGCTGAGGCTAAACCACCCTGCACTCGGAGGTGTGAGAAGCAGGAAATTCAACAGACCGAGTCGAGGAGGAGCTTGTGTGTGTGTGCGAGATCCAATCCTACTTAAAGGGACTCAGGGGGATGGGGACTCAGTGCTGAGTCAACAGAGCTGCGAAGACATGCTTAGTCAAAGTTCCTAGAAAGCATAGTTAGGTTAATGAGGCGCACTGCTTTTGATGTATCTATGACTTTAATAAAAAGAGAGAAAGCCTCAGATGAGACTGAGACTGAGTCTTCTGGCTTCGGGCAGGACACTTGTTTGGGGATACTAGCAGAAACCAGTAATGATTTGAAATGAATGCTGATGAAAGTTAAAGAGGAAAGCACAAAAGCAGGACTACAGCTGAATGTCAAGAAGACTAAAGTAATGCCAACAGATTTATGTAACTTTACAGTTGACAATGAGGACATTGAACTTGTCAAAGATTATCAATACCTCAGCACAGTCATTAACCAAAATGGAGACAATAGTCAGGAAATCAGAAGAAGGCTAGGACTGGGGAGGGCAGCTGTGAGAGAACTAGAAAAGGTCGTCAAATGCAAAGATGTATCACTGAACACTAAAGTCAGGATCATTCAGACCATGGTATTCCCGATCTCGATGTATGGATGTGAAAGTTGGACAGTGAAAAAAGGGGATAAGGGAAAAATCAACTCATTTGAAATGTGGTGTTGGAGGAGAGCTTTGCGCATACCATGGACTGCGAAAAAGACAAATAATTGGGTGTTAGAACAAATTAAACCAGAACTATCACTAGAAGCTAAAATGATGAAACTGAGGTTATCATACTTTGGACACATAATGTGAAGACATGATTCATTAGAAAAGATAATAATGCTGGGAAAAACAGAAGGGAGTAGAAAAAGAGGAAGACCAAACAAAAGATGGTTTGACTCCATAAAGGAAGCCACAGACCTGAACTTACAAGATCTGGTGGTTCATGACAGATGCTCTTGGAGGTCACTGATTGATAGGGTCGCCATAAGTCGTAGTCGACTTGGTGGCACATCACAACAACTGCTGTCACATCAAACTCATCTGCATCGGACCATGGACATTTGGTATTTAAAGAAATCCATATCAGGCACATATGTTTGCCACTCAGTTCCTCTGAGTTGTTTCCTGGTGGAAAACACCAACAGGCCTGGCTCCATTCCCTAAGAGAGAAGCAATTTACATGCCTGCCAATGGGCCTTTAGCAGCTAAATTAATTAAGCTAATGGATACTTATTGAAAACTGTCTACTTGGTGAAAAGGGGAAAAGCAGGCATAAATAACAGAATGGGAATCTGCAGGATGACAGTGTGGAGGAATGGCTATAATTCTTCAGCGAATTCAAGCAGTTTCCCTCCAAACTTCAGAGAGAAGAAGCACAGAGTTTTCAGAAATGAAACTGAAGGTGCACAACGGTCTTATGAGTGAAAGGGGTTACGTTTAGGGCCAAATTAGACAGTACGTTGAACAACTGGCTCTTGCCACAAAAGGCTGCAGTGCATCCTTACCTCCTAACAGAAGTGTTCGTGCTTAGGGTACCAGCCAGCCACACCCTCCTCCAGGTAGGGATAGGAAAGAGATTAAATTCAGCACATTTAAAGGTGAATCTATCCAATCCGCACTTTCTGAAGCAATATGAGAAGCGAAACGCGGCCATCCTTTGAAATTCGCACTTCATGAATTTCGCAATGCAGTTCTCCAACCAATGTTGACCCCCAAAAATGCATATCTTAGGGGAAAGTGCACATGGAAATGAATATTTAGCAAAAATAGCATTCAAAAATGCATGGTGTGGCTTGCAAAAATGTGCACACTAGTTAAAAATGTGTAGAGAGAAATCTACACTTAAATGCTGGAGAAATCTTCATTAAGATTTTTTGTTAAAATCACAGATTGCTGCAGAAATGTGGAGAACTGAACTTAAAGATTGGTAAAATTAGAAACTGAGAGATCCAAAAATGGACAGATCCTTCCATCCCTACCTCCTGTCCCGTCCAGAGCTGGAACCATGAGACGGAGACGCGGGTGCAATTAAATCTTGCTTTATTAAAGTAATGGATATGTCAAAGACATTGCGCTTCATATAGAAACCTGCCTTACTCACTAGAAATCCCTATCTGCACTCTAGACATGCTCTGCGGCGTGTAAAGGAAGTTGACTCAGCGACTCCCCTCTGTGAGCTGCCAGCTTAAGTAGGGAACGTTTTCGATCGTAATCTCTGACTCTTTCGCAAGTCCTGTCTCTGCCCTGTCCGTTTCTTGTGGCGGCGGGCACAAGGCGAAGGGGGGCGTGTTTCCAACGGCTCATCAGAAGACACCTGTTCTTGGGCTGCAGGCTCGAGGTCAGGTGGGGGCATCACGCTGGAAGCGTCCTGGGAACTGCTTGGCAAGGGAGAAGTTGGCACGATCTCTGGGGCATCCCCTGATGGGTCCTCGGGAACAACTGGAGGTGGCGTACTCTCCTCTTTGGAGCTTGCACCACCTGTGGGAACTGGCTGGAGTTCAGGCTCACTGCTCCCCCCCCCCAAGGTCCCGAGCAGACTGAACAACTCCTGGGCCTTCCACGCCTTCTGGCAGCTGAGGTGCCTGAAACTCATGCCTCTCCCCTCCCTGCTCCTTCAGGGAGAGCCAAAGCTAAACACCTCCAGGATACCATAGGAACATGAAAAGAGACCTGCTGGATCAGGCCAAAGACGCGTCACAGCCCAGCATCCTGAACTCACAGCAGTCAGCCTGATGCTTCTGCACAGGCATTATGCATTTTACTCTCTTGCCCTTGCACCAGTCTCGAAGCCACCCCTGCATCATCTCAGAGTAGTTTTCAATTATATGGGGTGGGGGGGAAAACTTTTGGAAATAATGATATAAGAAAACACCAAGCAAACAGAGGATCTGTGAGGATCATTACAGAGGTAGAGGGGAGAGTTTGCTCATTTCACAACAGAAAGATCCACCTATTTCTGGGGTCCCTGTGAGAGAGGAGACTCTGGAGACTGGAACAAACGTGGAACAGGAAAAAGACCTGCGACAGGGTTGTAAGGAGCCGAAAATTGAATTGAGTAAAATGACACAGGAGCTTAAAGAAATAGGGGTCCCTGTGAGAGAGGAGACCCTGGAGACTGGAATAATTGAATTGAGCAAAATGTCACAGGAGCTTAAAGAAATAGGGGTCCCTGTGAGAGAGGAGACCCTGGAGACTGGAATAATTGAATTGAGCAAAATGTCACAGGAGCTTAAAGAAATAGGGGTCCCTGTGAGAGAGGAGACCCTGGAGACTGGAACAAACGTGGAACAGGAAAAAGATTTGAAGCTTATGGATTTTAGAAATAAAATCTATTGTTTGGAATTTAATGTTATCTCTGAAGAAACTAAGGAAGATTCTAGAGAGAAAGTTATCAATGGCATGGATAATCTTCTGGACTGGAATGATGTGATGGATGGAATTAACTGCAGCCATGTGACAATGGAAAAACTTTCAAGAGATGAGCCAGTGCATTTTGAAAAAAAGAACAGAGATATGATCTTACAGCAGTATTTCAGCAACCTATTCAGAATGGTTGGCAAGATAATATCTGGGATAGAGGTAATTCCCATCAGACTCTTATTGTATGACTATGGTTATGACAGCAAGATTATTATGGAATACTGATAATGGAAGATTGGACACTGAAATTACTGGATTTAACAGGACTATCGGAAGATTGGACACTGAAATTACTGGATTTAACAGGACTATCGAAGATGGAAGATGGAAGATGGAACTAATAGGGATAATAGAATAATGGCTATTGAAATTATTGAACCTAACAGATTCTGATGAGACGGATTGTTTGAAATGTTTATTTTGACTATGGTTATGACAATAAGATTATTATAATTAGTAATGAGATGGATTAATTGATATGCTTATTTGGAAAAAAATTGATAGATATATTTCTTAAAGAACTGAAACCTCTCTTTGACTTTTTGTGGAAAGAACAAAGTAATGTTTATGAGATCTGATGATTAAGTAAGATAACTATTGGAGGAAAGTGATTTTATAATATGATTTAAGAGACAGGATTGTTATATATTATAGACTTATAACTGATTTGATATGTGACAAATGGGAAGTCAATATTTTATTCTTTATTTTTTTTTCTTTTTGTTCAATTATTTTTGATTTTGTTTTTTGTCTTTGAATGTTTAGTTTTGTATGTTGTATGAAAATTTGAATAAAAATTATTAAAAAAAAAAAAAAAAAAGAAAGATCCACCTATTTCTATGAAGCATAAGATTTTTGCCTGCATATCTTTGCTTAAGGACTAGAAACTTGTTTTTGTTTGTTTCTTTTAAGAACGCAAGCTATGGTTCTCCTAATGCTGAATTCTGCATCCAGTATGAGATTGTCTGCTGGCACAGTCCCAGCTATGTGCCCACCAGCTTGGATGGCTTTAAAAGAAGATTAGACAAATTCATGGAGGACAGGGTTATCAATGGCTACTAGCCATGATGGCTGTGCTCTGCTACCCTAGTCAGAGGCAGCGTGCTTGCCGGAAGCCTCAGGAGGGGAGAGTGTTCTTGCACTTGGGTCCTGCTTGCAGGCTTCCCCCAGCCACCTGGTTGGCCACTGTGAGAACAGAATGCTGGACTAGATGGGCCACTGGCCTGATCTAGCAGGCTCTTCTTATGTTCTTATGTTTAACATAAGAAAAAGCTCCTTGCGCATGTACGCTAGCAGAGCGCACCTCCAAGGTGCCAACGGGTGCCATACTAGATGCACTTATCCAGCCAGCAGTAAGCCCCCTTGAACGCAGTGGGGGTTTCTTCTGAGGCAATGTGCATCCCATTGCGCTGCACCAACTGACAGTCCAAAGCAAGGCATTTTGCATGATCCAAGTCGGCCTATGCTAAATTATTTATACATGCCCTAAATAATAGATTGGGTGGCATAAAATAACATCTCGTTTCATGTACTTTTTGCTGTCATGTTTCATTTTTAGCACCAGGGAAGGCACAAGAGTTTACTGAAGTTCACAACTGCACCATCCCCCTCCCTCTCCCAAAACACAGCAATCGCATTGTTCTCCATGTTAGCGTCTGCTTTTTGGTCCCACAGTATTCCACATCACAAAGGGAGGAAGCACACATTTGTGTCCAGAAACTCAATTGATCTACAGACGCACTTGCCTCACACCTTAATTGTGGACACCTCTGATATTATCCTTTCAGGATCATCGGCCCTGTTTTGCATTACACTGACCCACTTTCTGGTTGCTTGTCAACCCGTACGCAAAGCATGCAAAAGCTGTATATTTTCCTCATGTACATAAAGGCACATGGGCCTCACTCACTGTTGAGGGAGGTCTGCACCACCTAGAAGCCTCCACATCACAATGCAGTTAAGACAGAGGGGGCAGATACCAAGTTTGCAGGACCTACAGTGCTATTTACTAGACACACACACACACACCCCAGAGATCCACAAATCTGGTGCAAAAGTCACAAAGAATCATGGAATCATAAAATCATAGAATAGTAGTGTTGGAAGGGGCCTATAAGGCCATGAAGGCCAGCCCCCTGCTCAATGCGGGAATCCAAGTTAAAGCTGCCTCTTGATGGTCATTGCTTCCGTTGTCGTATTGCTCTAACAGTGAGGTTTTTTCCTGATGTTCAGCCAAAATCTGGCTTCCTGTAACTTGAGCCCATTATTCCGTGACCTGCACTCTGGGACGATTGAGAAGAGCTCCTAGCCTTCCTCTGTGTGACAACTTTTCAAGGGCTTCAAGAGTGCTATCCTATCTCTCCATAGACTTCTCTTTTCAAGGTTAAACTTGTCCAGCATTTTGGAATTAGGATGTATATTGAACACTTCCAGTCTGTGGGCCATTGCTTAGTTTTCCATATTTCTTGACAAATTTTTGTCAAAATTTGGACAGATTCAGTCTCCGTAGCTTGTAGCAACTCTATTGGTATGCCATCTGTTCCTGGTGATTTGTTTCTTCCAAGTATTTTAAGAGCACCTTTCACCTCACATTCTAAAATGTCTGGTTCTTCATCATACGGTTCCTCCATGAATGAATCTGTCAGCCTGGTTATAGAGTTCTTTTTTTTTTTTTACAATAATTTTTATTCAAATTTTCATAAAACATAGAAAACAAAATCATAAAACATTCAAAGACAAAAAACAAAACAAAACAAAAATGATTAAAAAAAATAAAATAAAATGTTGACTTCCCATTTGTCACATATCAAATCAGTTATAGGTCTACAATATATAACAATCCTGTCTCTTAAATCATATTATAAAATCACTTTCCTCCAGTAGTTATCTTAATTAATCATCAAATCTCATAAACATTACTTTATTCTTTCCACAAAAAGTCAAAGAGAGGTTTCAATTCTTTAAGAAATATATCTATCAATTTTTCTCCAAATAAACATGTCAATTAATCCATCTCGTTAATAATTATAATAATCTTATTGTCATAATCATAGTCCAAATAAACATTTCGATTAATCCATCTCATCAGAATCTGTTAGGTCCAATAATTTCAATAGCCATTATTCCATTATCCCTATTAGTTCCATCTTCCATCTTCAATAGTCCTGTTAAATCCAGTAATTTCAGTGTCCAATCTTCCATTATCAGTATTCCATAATAATCTTGCTGTTGTAGCCATAGTCATATAATAAGAGTCTGATGGGAATTTCCTCTATCCCAAATATTTTCTTGCCATCCATTCTAAATAAGTTGCTGAAACATTGTTGTAAATTCATATCTGTGTTCTTCTTTTTTAGAAAATGCACTGGCTCATCTCTTAAGAGTTTTTCCATTGTCACATGACTGCAGTTAATTCCATAGATTTTCTCTATATCAAGCTCCATCACATCATTCCAGTCCAGAAGATTATCCAAGCCATTGATAACTTTATCTCTAATATCTTCATTAATTTCTTCAGAGATAACGTTAAATTCCAAACAGTAGATTTTATTTCTAAAATCCATAAACTCCAGATCTTTTTCCAATTCCACATTTGTTCCAATCTCCAGGGTTTGTATCTTCCCTTTATTTTTTCTTTTCTCATCTCTGATCTCATTCTCCTCTCTCACAGGGTCCCCTATTTCTTTAAACTCCTGCGTCATTTTGCTCAGTTCAATTTTCAGCTCCTTACTACCCTGTCGCAGGGTTTGTTTCGTTATCTCAATCTCATCCATTATTTTCTGAAACATAATTACTTCCAGATTCTCAGCCACTTTCTTGATTGCCATTTTTAAAACCACGAAAACAAAGCAAAACAAAAATAAAGAAGAACCACTTCTTATTTCAGCAACAATTGGGTTAATATTCCAGGCTTGATGACATCACAGTATAAACAGAGCAACCTGCCTTATCTCTCTATGTTCAAGAATGCAAAATAAATTTAGTTCCCAGCATCAAAACAGTTAGTGGCGTCGTGAAGAAGCAGATTCGTCAAAATAAAATAGACCAAAAAGAGAATAGTCCCAGACAATATAATATTCCTCGGAATAGAAATCAGGAATAGAAATCCCTCTTCTGTTTATTATCTTTAGAATGCACTTCCAGGACAGCTTTTTGCGACAGAAACAGAGATAAGCTGTTAATTTCGTGAATAACAGAGAAGAGCTATATCTCACCCAGAAGTTGTCCAAAGCCGATCAATCTGACAAATCTCCTTTTGCTGCAACAATTTAAACCAAGTAAAAAAAATAATAGAAAGAAGGGTGCTTGCCTGTTAGTCCGTTCTCTCTTTCAAGAAAAGATAAACGTATCGCTTAAGCAGATAGAGCTTGTTAGGAAGTCCGTCCGGCATTGTTGGCTGGACCTTATCTCATAAATTAATGAAATCCAGTCCTCCCAACAAAAACAGGCTTTGAGGTTGATCTCTACGTTTCTCCCTGCCCGGGAGAAATTTCATCAGTCAAAAAAAAAATGTTCTGACTGATTTATATCTGAATAAGCTTCTTTTGAGGCAGGAGCCTGTCCCAAAAGCAGGCACAAGCGAAGTCACCCTTCCCGGAAGTCAGCCTGGTTATAGAGTTCTTCAGTGTATTGCTTCCATCTTCCTTTTCGGTCCTTTCCCCATCTCGGTCAGTCAGTGTGTTCCCCTGTTGATTGTTCAACATCCCTACTCTTGGTTTAAATTTCCTTTTCATTTCTCTAATCTTTTGGAACAGGGCTCTTGTTCTACCCTTTTTGTTGTCCTCTTCTATTTCTAGACAATAACTATTGTAATAGTTCTCTTTGTCCCTACGTACTAGTTGCTGTATTGTTGCATTTAGGGTTCTGACTGTGTTTCTATGTCCTTTTGCTTTTACTTTCCTTCTCTCTTTAACAATTTCAAGAGTTTCATCAGTCATCCATTGAGGTCTTTCTCTCTTTTAAAGGAGGCCTCACCAGTGCCAAATAGAGGAGTTCTCCCTGAGGCCTCAGATTCATGTTCACCCTGTGCCAAGGCCAGCCCTACCATTAGGCAAAGAATGGAGAACCCGTGGCCCTCCACTTGTTGTTGGACTTCAGGTCCCATGAGCCCTAAGCAGCATGGCCAATAGTCAAGAATGATGGGAGTTGGAGCCCAGCAACATCTGGAGGCATCTGTTTGGTATTTTAAAAATATAAAATGAAATAGGAACTAAGTTTTGTGGTCCTATTTCTTAGCAGAGATACAAAAATGCAAGCAGCAGAGTGAGATAAACCAGTCCACACCTTTCCCTAGGCACAAATAACAACAGACACAACCTTCTTAGGTAAAAGATAAAGAATATTTACTCACGACCTTTCATATGTTCAGAAACATAGTCTTTAGCTTAGATGAAAGAAAAAGTAGAAGTCTTACTCCATCTTAGTCTTTAGTAGTGATGCTCTCAGAGGAGAGCATCTGCCATGCGGCCTCCCCCAGAGGTAAAGAGATCAGCAATGGAGATTATTCAAGAAATCTCCAGGACAAAGGAGGAGGAAGCCACCCATTAGGAAGTTACATCATGGTAAACAGGTACATGGGATATTTCCCCAAATATCCCTTAAAGTGAACATGCAAGTTTGCCTATTCCAACACTCCTCCTCAAATTTGCATGCAAGAATCTAACAGCCCCATCTTGACACGAAGTCTCTGGAAACAGTCTCTTGGCAATGGCTTTGTCAAGATGTCAGCTGTCATCTCTGCAGTTGGACAGTAGTTCATTTTGATGAATCCTTTCTCTGTCAACTCAAGCACAATATGATATTTTATAGCTACATGTTTAGTGCGTGGAGTGATTCTCTCAGCCTGAGAAAGTCTAATTCAACTTGTCTTCCATCATCTGGATTGGTCTCTGCACCCTTATTCCAAGGTCCTTTAGTAGTCTGTTAAGCCAAATAGCTTCTTTGCATGCTTTTGCAGCAGCTATGTACTCAGATTCTGTGGAAGAAAATGCTATTATGTCTTGCTTGTGACTAGCCCAGGAGATAGGTCCATCTCCATAGGTAAACAGAAAGCCACTAGTTGACTTGGAGCTATCTCCAGCCCAGTCAGCATCAGTGTAGCACACAAGTTTTGGATCACTATTAGCTGGCAATCTCAGCTTAAGGTCCATAGTCCCTTTCAAGTATCTAGCCACCCTTTTGACAGCAATCCAGTCCTTTTGTGTGGGTGTGCTAGTTTTCCTACATAGGATCCCTACTGCACTTGCTATGTCAGGTCTGGTGTTTGTGAATATATGTCAAATGTCCACCTTTGCTTCTGGTGTACAGGCACTGGTCTACCTCACCTTGCTTGAAGCCTAGCTCCTTGAGCATTTTATCCAGTTTCTCGTTTGAGGCGCTTGCAGCTTGCTTGAGTCCATACAGGCCCTTTTTAAGCTTGCATACAAGATGTGCTTGCTTCTGGTTCACGAAACCTGGAGGTTGTTGCATGCACAACTCCTCTGTTATTTCTCCATGCAGAAAGGCAGTCTTGACATCGAGGTGTCTGACGTGCATCTGTTTGGAGGCTGCCACACTTAGTAACCTTCTTATTGTGCTGTGTCGGACAACAGGAGCAAAAGTAGCATCATAGTCCTCTCCATATTTCTGCAGGAAACCTTTGGCAACTAGTCTTGCCTTGTAGCGTTCAATTTCTCCTCCTGCATCTTGCTTCACCTTGAATACCCATCTGCATCCTATGGCTTTCTTGCCTGGTAGAAATTCTGTCAGGGTCCAAGTCTTATTCTTGTGCAGTGCATCCATCTCCTCCTGAGTGGCTTTTCTCCACTGAGTGCCCTCGGATGCTGGCATCTGCTTGATCTCCACCCAAGTCAATGGTTCTCTGTGTAGCACCAACTTTGAGAGGTAGGACAGGCGTAGAGGTGGTACACCTTTGTTGGTTCGCGATGAGGATCTGGGAGCTTGTTCTGGGATCTGGTCTGGCTCTGCAGCATCTTCCAGTCCAGTCATCTCATCATTCTTATCTGCGTCTGTACCTCTCTCAGCCTCATCATCACTTTCTGCAGTCTCTGCCTCTTCCTCTTGTTCAAGGCTTGGATCGGATTGTGCAGATATCTGTGATGTCACTGGTATTTCATATGTGGGTACTGGCATATCTATGAGAGATTGGACGTGGTGTCCTTGCTCTTCTGAGAAATCTAGCACAGTCCCTCTTTTGTCAGCTCTGCTTCGTTCATAGAAGTAGACAACGTGTCTTGTGCTGACTTCACCTGTCTTTAGGTTCATAACTCTGTAGCCTTTGCTACCAGGAGCACAGCCAATTAAAATAGTCTGTTCTGTTCTGGCATCTAGCTTCTGCCTCTTTTGTTTTGCTGTGTAGGCAAAAGCAATGCTTCCAAACACTCTGATATGTGCCAGGTTTGGAATCTTGCCATGCCACAATTGGAATGGGTGTTTGTGGTGCCCTTGGTTGGCAATCTGTTCTGGATATATGTTGCAGCCACGATTGCATCACCCCACAGCCTTTTGGGTAGATCAGCGTCAGCAAGCATGCATTTTGTCATTTCCAGAAGAGATCTAAGTCTCCTTTCAGAAATCCCATTCTGCTCTGGAGTATGACTGCCAGTCCTCCTGTGCAAAATGCCTTGTTCCTCCAGGAAACTCTGTGTTTGGTGCGATATAAATTCACCACCTTTGTCCGTCTGTATCGCTTTTGGCTCCTTTCAAATTTTGTGGACACCATGGAGATGTATTTCTTCAGCATCTCATACATATGTCCTTCAATAAGTAAGTCACACAGTACCTTGAAAAATCATCCACAAAAATTAGGACATATCTATTATTTCCAAGTGAGGGTACATTAAATGGCCCACAGAGGTCACTGTGTATGAGATCTAGCACCTTGGTGCTTCTCTTTTCAGTCCTTGGTGGAAATGAGGGCCTAACACCCTTTTCCTCAATGCAATTTACACACCTGCTTGCTTTTTCATGGTACTCTTGGTTTACCTTGATACCTGTAGCAAGGTTCTGCTTTTGTAGCTGTAGGATCGCCTTTGGATCGCGATGTCCCAGTTGCCTGTGCCAAAGTTCTAGGCTGGTCTCATCCTTGTCCACCATGGCTGTATTTGCTTGTTCAGCTGTAAGACTCAGTTCATAAACACCATCATTTTCATAAGCTAGTGCAAACAAGGTATCATCTTTGGTCACTGAACACTTTCCATCCTGGAAATGTATTGCAAATCCTTTCTTATCTAAAGCTGAAACACTGAGCATATTGCAACTCAATTCAGGAACAAATAAAACATGATCTGCTACATTTTCTATGGTTTGATTAGATATCTGGCACCTTAGAGCAATAGGTCCAGATCCACTGCTGGTTACTCCAGGCTTTCTTCAGTTTAACAGCATAATGTAGTAGGTGAGTGGGTCATTTTATTGTTATCACCCCCATGCAGCCACAGGAAGCTTTGGCAGCATACTAATAACAGACAACATCATTTCAGTCTATCAAACACCTGGAGTAAAAGGTATGTCTTTACCTGGTGTTGAAAAGATGTCAATGAAGGCGCCAAGTGGACCTCACTGGGGAGCATCTTCCACAGATGGGGAGCAACTAATACTCAGAAATGCTTGCCAGTTCTTGCAAAACACCCAGCGATCTATGATTAGGTCCAAATCTACCTGCCGTCATGCCCAACCCAGGTCTGAGCTGGGATGACCCCTCTTCTGATAGACACCAAATCTGGAGCCTTGACTCCAGCACTATCTCAGCATCTCTGGAGAAGCAACACAAGGCCCATTCTCAGCAAAGGACCAGGCAGCAACTTCACATGTGGAACCAGAGGGGGAGATCAAAGTACATCGCACCCCCGGGGAATGCTAGTGTCACCTTTACACATTACTTGTCTGGACAACTGCTTTGCGAAATTCAGAGAAGTGCAAATTTCAAGGCATGGCTGTGCTTGGTTCATGTATTGTTTCAAGAAGTGTGAGTTTGTTTATTTATTAAATTTATATCCTGCTCTTGCCCAGGAGGGCAAACAAAAACACTAAAAATGCTCTAAAACATCTTGAAAAACAGACTTGATATTAAAACACCTGGCTGTGTCATAGCAACATCGTAAAAAACATATTAAACAAAACATATTTTAAAGTATCTTTTTAAACAAAAAAAAGCTTTAAAAACAACTTAAAAAGCAATTCCAACACAGATTTAGACTGGTATAAGGTCTGTATTTAAAAGGCTTGCTGAAAGGGGAAGGTCTTCAGTAGGCGCCAAAAAGATGACAGAGATGGCAACTAATATTTAAGGGGAGAGAATTCCAAAGGGTAGGCACCACTACACTAAAGGTCCACTTCCTACGTTGTGTGGAATGGACCTCCTGATAAGATGGTATCTGTAGGAGGCCGTCACCTGCAGAGCGCAGTGATCGACTGGGTATATAAGTGGTAAGAAGATCTTTCACTTCTGAACATGAACTGAACCAAATTTCTCCCCCCTGCCTACCTGCCGGTCACAACAGGCATCAGCCAGCACTCCCCTGCGCTGTGATTCTATTGTAACCTACCACTCCTGACAGTGCTATTTGATTGTAGAGAGACACTCCTATTGGGCAGAGGGAATAATAATCCATTCCATTCCATCACGGAGGAAGACATTGCTGGTTGGAACCCGGAGAGCTCCATGCTGCAATATTTTGCTGCAGCTCCCACTTGTATTTATATAAATTGTATTTATGTAAGTTCCACTTGTATTTATAGAAGTATTTGTTGATATGTATTTATTCATTATAAGTCATATCCAATATGTAGGAAAGACCACAAATGACCTACACACGCGCTTCAGGAACCACAAATGGGCAATCTTGACAAAAAAAGTGGAGCAACCAGTTGCAAAGCATTTTAACATCAAGGGTCACAGCCTGTTGGACTTTTCCATAACAGCGATAGAGATGCCAGCAGATCCAGCAGCATTTACCAAAAGGGAGAACTTTTGGATATACTCTCTGGACACATTGGCACCACATGGCCTGAACCTGGAGGACAGTACCACCACCACTTAGCTTCTGCAAATGAAGCCCCTCTGAGCATTCCATCCTCCAAGCTCTATAACTGCCACCTTGGTAACAGCATTTGTATATTAGCAGCTGATGAAGGCGGAAGCTGAAACGTTTTGTTAATATAATAAAAAACTCTGTTTGGTTAATCACAATTACGTTCATATATATATATAAGCATCCACCATGCGACCCATAATATGCCTAGCGAATGAGAATAAAACATTTAAAAGTTTCAGGGATTCTGTTTCTGAGTGTAAGCTACTCTTAGCTTCTTAGCTGCCAAGGCAAAATTAGCTACGGAGATAGTCATGTGTTTGAATTTGTCACAAAAAGCTCTACTACCAGTTCCTTGGGACATTTGACCTGGGGGGAATAAATAAACTGGACCAGGAACTTCTGTCTGGGATTGGTGTACAATGGACAGTATAACAAGTAATGAATGATATTACACCCAAAAAAAATCTCCGTTCTTCAAAGGGAATTCCTGTGTACCTCCCTTCCAGGTAGGCCAATGGCATCAATTGGAACCTAAGTTCCGAAAATGCTTTATGGAGAGAGGGGTGCGTGAGGATCTGAAGGTACGATGATCTAATCTGATTAGGCTTGAGTTGGGGATACCAGATGGAGAAAGGGGCTATTAGGATGTCCACCTGATCTTTCCTCGCTGCATGATTAAAAACCCAATTCCTAAGCGCTTGGGGGCTGAGACTCAGTAGCTCGCCCATAGGGAGGTTGTATTGCTCCAGCAGTGCCTGGTTAGTACGGGCCCACCCACCGGGCCCACCTACCCCTCGATAGCTGCTCAGACCAGCAAAGTTTAGTAAGGGGATTATCATCCATTTGGTATATTCTCCTCCAATATCTAAGGTGAGCTAGATCTATTCTAGCTGCTAAGGAGGGTAGCCCAAGTTCCGCTCTAAGATGCGCAGTGGGGGTTCCCGATGGGAACCCTAGGATTTGTCTCATAAACTTGTTTTGTAAAGTTTCTAATTCTTGCTTAGCCGCAGCCCCCCAAAGTTCGGCCCCGTAAAGTATGGAGGCGACTGTTTTAGCAACAAAAACCTTGAGCAACAGGGGAACCATTTGCCCCCCTCTAGCATAAAAAAAATGTTTGGAGTTGAACTGAAGATCTCGCACCCGCCAATTTGGTGGCCTTAATGTGGGAGTTCCATGAGGAATTCTCATTGATACCCAGGTATTTGAACAGACGGACTTGGTCCAGCGCGTAGCCTTCAATTGACCAACTGGAAGCAGCCTTCTTATTGCCAAAGATCAAGATCTTGGTTTTGGTATAATTAATTGTCAAGAGGTGCTCCTTGCAGTAAACACCCAGGTGAGTGAGCATCCTTTTGAGGTCGATTTTATTTAAAGAAAGTAAGGCCAGGTCATCGGCGTATAACAATAGGGGGGTCTTACGAGAGCCTATTGAAGGAGGGAAGAAGGATGGGGAAGCCATTGCGGGGATGATGTCATTTATAAAAACATTAAATAAAAAAGGGGCCAGAATGCATCCCTGCTTCACTATTTTCCGAACCCGAATAGCCCTGGAAAGTGTGCCCTGCAGGCCTAAGCGCACTTGTAGCATGTTTACCTGGTGAAGGGCTCGAATAAGGTAAAGCAATCTTCTATCTATGTTGGTCTGGGCCAACTTCTGCCAAAGTAGATCTCTGTCTATAAGATCGAAGGCGGAGGTGAAATCCACGAAGGCAACATACAAACATTTGTTGGGGCCTTTCGTGGTTTTCTGTATTAGATGTTGCAACATGAATACCTGGTCAATCGTGCTCCTGCCTCTTCTGAACCCTGCTTGCTCCTCGTGGAGAATACGGTTGCTGGTCTCCCAATTGAGGAGCTTATTAAGAAGGAACCTCCCATACAGCTTGGAAGTAATGTCTAGGAGGCTGACTGGCCTATAAATTCGGGGGCCAAAACATTGCCCTTCTTATAAATAGGGACGATTATGCTGGAATGCCAGCCTGAAGGCATTTGTCCGGTAATGTTTATGTACGTGAATAGAGAGGCCAAAACCGGCACCCACCAGTTTGCATTGGAAAGGAAACCCTCGGGGGGGATCATGTCCTCCCCCGGGGCTTTACCAGATTTGAGCTTGGCAATCAAGTCCAGAATTACCGAGGGCGACACCGGTGGCCATGGTGGGGAGTTGAGGATATCTTCCAACGGTGCCTGAGAAGAGTTTCCATTGGGTCCAAAGATGTTAGAAAAGTGAGAGACCCATATATCAGGAGGAATTGGTGAGTCTACCCTGTTTATAGCACTTGTTAGCCTGGAACGGATTAGTTCCCAGAATTTAAGGTCATTTTTTGCTCTCAGAGCCGAGAGCAGGGCGTTCCAGCTGTCTATGTGGAAGGCCCTTTTTTTTTGTCTAATTAAAGATTTGTATTCTCTCCGGCAGTGTTGTAAAAGTGGTGCAACTGCTGCTGGGCCCTGTCGTGCAAGCGTTCTTGTAAGTTGACAGAGTTCCTTTTTCTTAGCTCTGCAATCCTTATCGTACCACGACCGGGGGAAACTCAGACCTTTACCAACTGAGGTCAAGATGACCAGGGGTCTAATTTCACTAATTATATCCTGAAAAGTCCTGAGGATGGACTCTGGAGAGGCGACCACTAGAGAACGTAGGGAGAGAAAATTGTTTGAGCCCAATAACTGACCTATGCTAACATCAACACCCAGGGACCATTTAAGGCATCTAGACCCCTGAAGGTGGCCGTGCATCTGTAAGTCAGACAGTACCGTAGGGCAAGAAATTGGAAAGAGAAGCTTAAGTCTTAATGGAAGCTGGTCGCTTTCTACCCTGTTCTCTATTGTCCTATACTGAATAAAAGGAACTATAGAGGGGGAAGCGATGAAATAGTCAATAACATTTGCGCCCTTCTCAGAAATGTGCGTAAAGTGCCCCGACGTTCAGTCCAGATAGGATCCGTTGAGGCACACTAGGTGAAATTTAAACACTAATGAGGCAAGAGCATGACCATACTTATTAATTTTTTTGTCGTGGGAAGAGCGGGGAACGATGTTGGGTTCACCAGGCTCAGACCACAAAGCTTCTTCATTAGGGAACCCGGAGCCCATCCTAGCGTTGAAGTCTCCACTCATCAAAAGTGAGTGAGTCGGATAATTAGATAAAAGCTTTTCAACTAAGTCCTCTAAATCGGACCAGAGACCTACGTCTACTTTAGATGAAAATGGAGGAAAATACACATTTACACAGATCAGGGGATTCACCCTCAGACCCTGTACTATCAGTGCCTGGCAGACGCTTGGTAACAAATTGTGCACCATGGAAACCTGCACATCCAGGGTTAAAGAAATTAAAATAGCTAGGCCTCCGCTACCACGCCCATGGGGGGAGGTTTTCTCTGCCAGCCGTTCCCAAGCCCTGAAGCCCTGAAGATGTATGGCGTTAGGTTCCAGGAGCCATGTTTCCTGGAGACATATGATGTCAAAGGACTGCAAGTATGATATATAGTCCTGGTCAGCCAATTTATTGAACCATCCTGCGATATTCCATGATAGGAATTTGATGGCATTTGTTGAATCCGAGTTGGCTAGCGAAGAGATCTTCCTTGGGCTCTGTTGGAATGGTTTGAAGGATGTAGAATGCCGGTGTAGTCACTCCATCTCTATTTCTTTCTCTAAGACATCATCAAAAGCTTCCAGGACACAACAGTTGGCAAATGGGGGGCCATTAGAAGGAAATGGCACTCTAAGGGTCAGAGAGCTAACTTTATGAGGCGGAGAACAGCACTCATGCGGGTCCAGATGCTGGACTGCCGACCAGTCGTAGAGTTTCGCCGTTGGATTTGAGTAGTCATAATAAAGCGGCGAATTTGGTGCATCCTCAATTACCTCGTGTGAGGGTGATAATGGAGGCGAGGGTAGAATCACTCTTTTTGACGGGTGAATGATAAGTATTTCTGGACTTAATACCTGCTGATCCATCATGATCGCATGCCGATTTTTAAGGGGGGAATAGTTTTCTTGGCCCAAGTGTTTGTTCTTGGTAGTTCCTGGAGTCCTTAAGGCTAGATTTGGTAAGGGCAGGTCCACAGACATCTGCCAGGTAGGAACATTCTGATTTTCCTCATTTCCGTGGTTGAGCTGTTTCAAAAGAGTGTCTTTTAAGGTCGACAATCGTGACAAGATCTCTGGCTGCTGCTGCTCAGGTAGGGCCCCAAAACTGTTTATAAGTAAGAGTTCTTTGGGAGGGTAGTACCCAGTAGCTGGGACCAGCTCTCCCTGGGGATGTCCCCTCCCACTAGGCTTGTCCAAACAGATCATCACCCCATGCTTGCCCGAATCACAGGTATTAATTGTTGTGGTTGGAGCAAGACGTGGTCGAGAAACGGATGCTCCAGTAAGAGGACCCTGAGGAGATTCTGCTCTTTCCAAGGTGGTAGGCATCATAGCCTTCCTTGAGCAGTGTTCGAACAAGGGTAGAGGGAGCGAATGATCTCTAAAAAATCTTCTGGTCCCGATTCCTCTGTCAGAAAGTGTCTCCTTGAGCGCAAGAATTATGGCCACCATGTGTCAGCTCTACACTGCATCAGCAGTGCCAGGGGGGGCTGGAAATTCCTGGGTCTTTGGCAGGGAAGGAAAGTCCTTAGCCAGCAGTCGGGTTGTAAATCTGCCAGGCCTATCCGAAGCGTACTTGCCGAGTCAGAAGTCCAGAAGCGAGGTCAGTGGAGGTCCGGGATCAATTGCCAAGGAGGTCAGTCAAAGAGATGCTGCAGGGAAACTAGGTCTACACAAAGCCACGCCTGACGTTGCAGTCAGCAACAAGCTGCAGCCAAGGTGTGCCTTATAAAGAGCAGGATGGACAGCAGGTGTGAGCCCTCAGCGTTTGGGCCTTAAGGAAACAGGCCTGCCTCTCTTCTGCCTGACCTTCTGCTGTCTACGTTCTGCAGGTGAGGGGGGAGTATCCTGTTCACTGTCTGTGTCTGGTTGCAGGGCCTCTGCTGTCCCTGGGGTGCTCTGCAGCTGAGGGGCAGAAGGAGCTGGATTCTCAGGAGGCTCCTCTGTGTCTCCTGCTGCTCCTGGGTCTGCTGCTGTTACTCCCGAGTCGTCCTCATCTGAGGAGTCCTCTGACGGGGCCATGACACCATGGAGGCTAAGGAGAACGTGACCAGAGCATGGGCCAATGTTGAGTTGTAGTAAAGATATTCAACCTTCTGGATCAGGTCCGGGTCCCCAATTCGCCCGATTGCTGCTGATAGGAGTTTCAGAAGATGGAGTTTCCTCTCCCTCTGGGGCATCCAACCAGATGGTTTAGAGTAGTTGGTGAAAACCAGGGTCCTCTCCTCCAGCTGCAATAGCCATTTCTTTTGTCCTAAGGTTGTTGACCTAGCTACCATGTAATGCTCTCCTGGCCCAGTTCCACTTATGGGGGCACCGTTCTGAGTCACCGGAGGCAAAATGAATGGGGGTTCCAGGTGAGCTGATTCTGGATCCCCGTTAGGCACTGCTGCAGAGTTTAGTAGACTGGATGTCTGATTAGATTCTACAGTAGCAGGCTTAGTTTTGAGATTATTCCCGCTTATATGCTGAGATCTACCCGGATTTTTGTGCCCCTTCTCCTTCAGGTCCAGGGCCTTAAAAAGTTTATTAAAATTCATTTTGGATCCTTTCCTGAGACTGCCACGGGCTTTGATGTTTTTCGTTTTCTTTTCCTGTTTTGTTTGAGTCTTATAATTGCTCCGAGTAGGACCCTTTTTGTGTGAAGCCCTCGCACTAGGAGCCCGTTTCATAGATGTGGGAGCAGGGCTCAGGATATTTATAGCAGCTCCATCCCGGCATTGCGTTGCGCTAGCTATTACCCCGGTAGGAGAGACGAGACCATGTGAGGGATTAGCAACCCGGTCAGGACAGAGCATTAGCGCCTGCTTGAAGTTGGACGTGCTGGCTGGACATTGTTGAGATGGCGGCTTAGAAAGATATAGCCCAGGGAGCCCCCTTTGATTGTTTGTAAAGGGGCTTAATTTATTAACCTACTATTCACCATTACTGACTTGCCACCGTATGTCGACCTTCCCCCTTGATTGCTGCATGTTAACTCTACCTTTTCCTGGACTTTCAAACCCAGAGGGCGGCTTTGCGAAGATAACATTCCTTTTTTCCTTCTCTGGCTCACCCTGGCCGACGTCCATACTGAGTAAGTAAACATCGTTAGCCATGGATAAGGACTAACCCCTCTACTATCTGGCAACAGTAACCTCAAAAGGATCTTGGGACTATTTGCATCATTTCCCTGATTCTTTAATGTGGCTGCCGTTTATAACTCCAACCTGCAGCGTGTATTTTCATCTGTTTACTCACTCTAAAGTCCGTTGGATGCCGACAAAAATGAACTAGCAGCATTAAAGCAACAGGGTTGAAATTCCCATACTTATTACCATATGCCTGGCTCCTAAGTAGTTAGCACCGAGGAACTTTTTCACATCAAGTGCAATGGTCCTCACCAGGGAGGGCTACAAGCAGCAAGGCTTGGCCCCCCGGGCTGAGGGTAACCAGCCAGTTAGTAAACAAGAAAATCAATGCATGATAACAGACTTTTTCGGCCCAAATTCAAACGCCTCCCCTGCTAAGCGCCCCTCGGTCCCGATGTCCCCAGAAGAAAAAGGAGAATGTCTTGACTGGTCCCTGGGCCCGCACCATCTACTGCTTTAATTGAATGGGGTGATTGCCAGGGCAGAAGAGCGGTCCCTGGCTGAAGAATTGGACCGTGCCCAGTTCTCATCTGGAAATGCTGGTTTGCCCGGTAGCCCTACACGACCTTATACCTCTTTGAATTTTACTTTGCCTGGGGGTGAGGAGGGTGAGGAGGTCACGGAGGCAGACCACATGCCTAGCTGTACCTCCCCCACACCTCTGCCACACTCCCCACTTAGACACCAATCTGCCACTCATAAAGGAGCCCAACACGAAGCCCCGGCACCAGAGACGACAGTAAACCTCCTTAATGAGCAGCTTGAGCTGATTAAGAGGCTATTTACTCATTGGACGGAGGATCTGTCACAAACCAAAAGCCTCCTTACACTATGTTTGGACCAACTGGCACATTTAGCGGTTCCATCTTCGACCAGATCAAAGGGAACAAGCTTATATATATATATATGTGTGTATGTATGTACGTATGTATGTATGTATGTATATATGCTTCAACACCTTGGACAGCTCCTTGAAAGTTCAGACTAAAACCTGGAGAGGGCCCCACTGACACGGAGTCACCAGAAGCCGCTGTATAAGGGATCAATTACTGAATTCTCCCCATTCACCTCATGCTAGGCCACTGTTCCTTGTTGTATCAATGCTTCCTCTCCCCCCCCCCTTTAAACCTCCACAACATTTTAAACATCACTTGGTCAATGATCATGCCATTCCTTATATTGCTCCAGCAATTCCCCAAATTTATCTGGCATCAAACTTCTTTGGATTCCTTTCAAGAACTGTGACTTCATGGAACCATGTAGGTTTGTTCTGTACTGCAAACTCCTGGTAGTTTCCTAATAGTCAAGTTGCTCCAGCATTAGCACCACCGAGTTCCTTTTGTACTCACCATCCGATTACGCTGCTAAGACATTGCTGCAATTTTTTAAAGCAGGCTTGACGCCTCTGTGGAAGAAAAAAAGGCAGAACACTGCTGTGTGCCCTGGGAATGAACAGATCTCTGCATGACATCGCAATGCAAAAAGCGTTTCAAAGGGAAGGGGGGGAAGGCATTCCCATTAAGCTTGTAACAGACTTCAAGAATTGGATGCCCCATGAAGTCACTGGAAACAAATAATTTAGGGTGTTTGCGTTTTGAAATTTGAAAGGGATGGGTGGGAATAGACACTAGTCAGGACACTTCCAATAGAGTCCAGGCTACTCACTTCTCCTGTCTTTTAGGGGGCAAACATTATTGTGTGCCTAAGGGGACTGGATGTTTTTAATCCAAAGACTTCAAAACTTATACATTACCCAAACGAGAGTGAGACACTGTGTCACCCCCACCCCCAAAGAAGAGAAAAGAAGACATTTTACAGGCATGACATTCTCACAAGTTAATGCAAATGTGTAGATGCACATTTAGAGATAATGGCTATTATTTAAATTGTGAATAGCCTCCATTTGTTAAAGAAATGAAAAGCAGCCCTTGGAGGCTGCATTCAGGTGCAGAAAAACAGCAGGGAAGGGATGGCTTCATCCTTTTCTTTCCTGCCATTTGCTAAGCCCTATATCTTTCCCCATATATGGAGAAGGGGAGGGTGGGGAATAGACACATTATTTGTTATGAGGAAAGGTTGCAGCATTTGGGGCTTTTTAGTTTAGAGAAAAGGCGGGTCAGAGGAGACATGATAGAAGTGTATAAAATTATGCATGGCATTGAGAAAGTGGATAGAGAAAAGTTTTTCTCCCTCTCTCATAATACTAGAACTCGTGGACATTCAAAGAAGCTGAATGTTGGAAGATTCAGGACAGACAAAAGGAAGTACTTCTTTACTCAGCGCATAGTTAAACTATGGAATTTGCTCCCACAAGATGCGGTAATGGCCACCAGCTTGGACGGCTTTAAAAGAAGATTAGACAAATTCATGGAGGACAGGGCTATCAATGGCTACTAGCCATGATGGCTGTGCTCTGCCACCCTAGTCAGAGGCAGCATGCTTCTGAAAACCAGTTGCCGGAAGCCTCAGGAGGGGAGAGTGTTCTTGCACTCAGGTCCTGCTTGCGGGCTTCCCCCAGGCACCTGGTTGGCCACTGTGAGAACAGGATGCTGGACTAGATGAGCCACTGGCCGGATCCAGCAGGCTCTTCTTATGTTGTTATGTTATGTTCCCCAAAATGGTGTGTGTGTGTGGAGAGCTGGTCAGGGATGGGGGTTTAATTGCAAAAAAGGGGTGGTGGGGAAAGGGTTAAGTGTGCCATATCTCAAGTCAAATTGACAGGTTTCAGGTGTCCTTGGAATGCAGGCAATTCTGTTAAGGGAGTGACAGAAGCAGGTAATTAAAAAGCAATTTGTCGCCAGAGATTTAGTAGATTCGATATGAATGGACTTTCAGCTGCAATCCCATTTACACTTACATGGGAGTAAGCCTCACTGAAATCAGTGGGACTTCGGCTACAATCCAATATATGTCTACTCAGAAGTAAGCTCCTTTGGGTTCAATGAGACTTACTCCCAGGTAAGTGTGTACTGGACTGCAGCCTTACTTCTGAAGAGCAGCGACTGGTCATTAAAAAAAAAAATCCTCATGTAAATTCAAGCAAAATGGTTGCACAGACAGCCCTAACCTTTGCTTATGGGTAGGGATGGAAATATCTGTCAGTTTTGGTCCTCTCAGTTTCTCCAATCTTAAATTCAGTTCTCCATATTGCTGCAGCAATTTGTGAATTCTTTCAAAAAAAATAAATCCTCATGAACACGCTTCACCATATTAGTGCAAATTTTAGGCCCAGGTTTCTGCAGTGGCCAGGAGTGCTTTTGCACAATTAAGACTAGTGCGCCAACTGCACCTGTTCCTTGAGCAGTCTGATCTGGCCACGGTGACACATGCCTTAGTTACATCCCGTTTAGATTACTGTAACGCGCTCTACGTGGGGCTGCCTCTGAAGACTGTTCGGAAACTTCAGTTGGTGCAACGTGCTGCAGCCAGAATGTTAACTGGGGCTGGTTACAGGGACCATACGACTCCCCTGTTACAAAAGCTCCACTGGTTGCCACTCTGTTTCCAGACACAATTCAAAGTGCTGGTGATGACCTATAAAGCCCTATATGGCTTAGGTCCAGGCTATCTGTCAGACCGTATCTCCCTATATGAGCCTGCCTGGGCCCTGAGATCCTCAGGAGAGGCCCTTCTCTCAATACCTACCTCCTCACAAGCACGACTAGTGGGGATGCAAGATAGGGCCTTTTCAGTGGCTGCCCCAAGGCTTTGGAACTCCCTTCCTAGGGAAGCAAGAATGGCCCCCTCCTTGCAGTCCCTTCCGTCGGCAAGCAAAGACTTTTTTATTTCAACAAGCCTTTGGAACTGAAAGCTGTTAAGGACAGGTCTTGAAGGGTGCTGCATTGCTGTTGCCTAACTGTATTATTTTAAACTGAGTTTGCATTATTTTAACTGTATGTATGAATGGTTTTAATACTGTAAATTGTTTAATTTGATTTTAATCTAGACTTTTGTACGTTTTTAATTATATGTGTGCTTTTATCTGGAAGCCGCCGTGAGTTCCAGTTTTGGAAAAAGGGCGGAGTAAAAACAATGTTAATAAATAAAATAAATATAAATATCCTGCTAAACATATTTCTGTATGCAGTTTTGACTGACATACACATTTGTGCAAGCCATTTCTTACAAAAGATGTTTGTAAGATGTTTCAAATATATTTTTAGTTTTTAGATGTTTAATTTTGTTTTTATTTATCACTGTTGTTTGCCACCCTGGGCTCCCTTTGGAGGGAAGGGTGGGATATAAATTTAATTAATAAATACATTTCTCCCAATATAATGCATTTCTGTATGTCATTTTCACTAATATATTCATTTTTATGCACACTTCCCTCTAATATGTGCATTTTTGTAAACATTGCCTGGTTGCAGAACTGCATCACAAAATCCGGATAAGTGCAAATTTGGAAGGATTGTTGTGTTTCGGTTGTCATATTGTTTCAGGGAGAACAAATTTAAATGTGAACTGAGTCACCACCAGCAATTTAAAAATACAATATTAAAAACAGTTTAAAACAAATGATAGTCACAAGACGGGGTGTGTGTCCTAAAATATACTTCTCGGGCATCAAAGGCCAGGATAAAGAGGTGTGTCTTCAGCATACAACGGAAACTATATCATGAAGATGCCAGAAGCACTTCTGTGGAGAGTTCCACCACTTATGGGCTGTCACAGATAGTGTCCTCTTCCAAGCTACCACTACCAACCCAGGTTTCTGAGGACCTCCTTGATATCCCTGTATATAGATATTACTGTAAATATGGCAAGTACGGGTTTATTAGAGTAAATGAGGTAAGTAGGCGGAGTGAGAGGGGGAGTACATGGGCTAGAATGCTGAAGAATGCTGTATGATGATTGGCTGAGCATTTGAGCGGCTGAAGGTATAAATGAGAGGATGACAGTTCTGGGGGTGGAGTTTGGGGAGTTCTGTCCGTCGTTGTTGTGGGTTGGAGTTGGTTGTGGGCTGGATTGTATTAGGCTGGTATTGAGGCAGATTATATATGACTAGAAACATAAAGAGTAACACAATACATGAAACCATATGCTTGTTAAATATACCTTAAGTAATCTTGTTATTTCCTGGTGTTTATAAACATTTTCTTGGTTTACCAAAGGCCTGATCCTTGGCTGGGGCTTTCACGGACCAGAGGGGTGGGCAGAGTATGTACCAAGGTGGAGAAACAGTATCAAATGGTGGCAGCGGTGAAGAGATAGTGTATCATCAAGTATCCAGAGCAACCCAGGGTTGTATGCTTTATAGGCACAATACAGGGGGGTTGTGGCCTGCAAGTGCACCCAGACACAAAGTAACAATAAGCCAGAAGGAGACTAAGGCAAAGTCCCAAGGCAATATTGTGAAATAGGGAGTGGCTGGTGGTGCTGCCTAGCAGTGGGATCTTGCGAGATCTGTGCTAGAGCTGGTGAGAGAACAAATAAAAACCAGGATCCTGAGTGGAGGGACCTGACAGGTGGTGGCAGCAGGAGGGATCCTGACACTCCTCTGCTGACCTAGGTCAGGATCTGTGGAAAAGGCAGCTGTCTTTCATATATGCCATTTTGAGCTCTTTGGATGAAAGGTGGGGAATAAATGTAATAAATAAAACAGGGTGTGGGGAATCTGTGGCCCTCCAGCTGTTGCCAAACTACAGCCACAGTCGCACCATACATTTATTCCACTGCTATCCCACTTTAAACAGTCATGGCTTCCCCCAAAGAATCCTGGGAAATGCAGTTTGTAAGGGGTGCTGAGAGTTGCTAGGAGACCCCTATTCCCTTGACCGAGCTACAGTTTCCAGAGTGATTTAACAGTCTTCTCAGAGAATTCTGGGAATTGTAGCTCTGTGAGGAGAATAAAACTCTTCACATCCTTCACAAACTATACTTCCCAGGATTCTTTGGGGGGAGTCATGGCTGTTTAAAGTGGAATAGTAGTGGAATAAATGTATGGTGTGAATGTGGCCTACAACTTGTGGCCTACAACTCCTATCATCCCTGGCCATTGGCCATGCTGGCTGGGGCTGATGGGAGTTGTAGTTCAGCATCTTGTGGCGAGCCAAAAGTCCCCCCCCAACCTGGAATAAAAAATCTGGTTACTAAGAGGAAGCAGCTGAGAGGTTTCAGCCTTTGTCTTTAAGCTGAGCAACACGTGCCATTTTGCCATCTGAGCCAAGCTGCCAATTATGATTACATGGAGCATTTCTTGGAAGTGAAACACTCTGCAGGAATCTCGCCAACCATCACATCTATTCTGGCATATAGGCCGCTTTTAGGTAGCAGTTCAGTCTGGAAAGGCCTTTCTCATTCATGCAGTGGGATAGATAGTTGTAATTTCCACCTCTCTCCCTTAAAGAGTCTAAAAACCCCATTCAGGGGATGTGTGAAGGCTTCTGGCTCGTAGCTCCCTTCTAATATCTTGTGAAAGAAACATATGTCATCATATGTTGAGACTGACAGGAGCCAATATGGTTAGACTATCAAACTAGGACTGGAGTGATCTGGGTTCAAAACCACAAAGCTCACTGGATGATGTGGACCACACACCATCTTTCAGCCTAACCTACCTCACAGGGTCATTGTGAGGACAAAATGGGAACTTGACATGGGTTCCTCAGAGGAAAGGCAGGTTCAACAGAATTGTAGTTCATCGCAAGCTGAATATGAGTCCGCAGCCAGCGATACAACTGCAAAAAAGGTATATGAGAATTTAGGCTATGGTAATAGAAATATTGTTCCCAAGTCATGATCATCCTGCTTTTATTAGGCACTAGTCAGATCTCATCTGGAGTGCTGAGGCACACCCTTTAAGAATGATCTAGGCCAGGGGTTCCCAAACTGTGGTCCGTGGACCACCAGTGGTCCGTGTGCTTCATCCAGGTGATCCACAGGATGCCCATATTATTAAATATTCATATTGATTTTTAACTGTATTTGTCTTGCTCCTTTTATTTCTGAAGCACCTTGAAAATTTGGACTAAAACCCAGAGCGGATCCCACTGCCCCACTGACTTGGAGCCACCAGCCGTCCCAGCAACAGAGCAGAGAAAGACCCAAATCATCTTGTCAGTTGCTTGGATTGCTTCCATTCCCTGAAGCCAACTTTCATCACTGCGGCAGTTACTGACAAGGCTCCTGGGGATGTTAGGAGGAGTTTCTAATCACATGACAGCAGAGTATTTAGGTTCAGTAACTGAGCTGAATTCACATCCTCCCCCATATTATCCTCACCCATTCTTCTGCGACCCTATCTTCCCATACATCTGCTCCCACGAGTGATACATGCCCTGATCTCCTCTCGATTAGACTACTGTAATGCGCTCTACGTGGGGTTACCCTTGAAGACGGTCCGGAAACTCCAGCTGGTACAAAACGCGGTGGCACGCTTAATAAAGCAGACCCGCCGCCGCGATCACATCACCCCAGTGTTGATTGAATTACACTGGTTGCCAGTTGTATACCGGGCCCAATTCAAGGTGTTGGTTTTAACCTTTAAAACTCTATACGGTTCCGGCCCAGTTTATCTGAAGGAGCGCCTCCAGTATCACCAAATATGCCGCCAAACAAGATCAGCCTCACAGGACCTTCTCTCGGTCCCACCGACTAAGACAGCTAGGTTGGTGCGGACCAGGGAGAGGGCTTTTTCAATCGTGGCCCCCACCCTCTGGAACTTACTTCCCTTTGACCTTCGGCATGCCCCCTCCCTGTTGACTTTTCGCCGAGCCTTGAAGACCTGGCTCTTCAGGCAGGCCTATGGGATCTCTGGGGTGGGTTAGGTTTTACATATTAATGTAAGATGGTCTTCAGATGAGATGTTATGATATTAATAATGTGATGATTATGTATATGAGTAGATTGTATTTTATATTGTATTTTATATTGTAAGTCGCCCAGAGTGTCCGTTCAGTCGGACAGATGGGCGTCTGCTAAATAAAATTTTATTATTATTATTATTGTTGTCATGAATGGTGTAAATGGTGCAAAGAGAATGGTGTCAGGGCCAAGGCCCCCTCCAAATGGAGATGAGGAGAGCACGGCATGGAGTTTGGTGTTGGACAGCTCTTCTCCTCTGGGGAGCTGAAAGCAAGCAGTTTTGTGCAATTAATTAACTGGTGTTTACCATGAGGCAGGAAAAATATTGACAAAAGTATTTATGGATTGCAACGCCTGGCTTGCTCCATCCAAATAGCAACAGATTTCAAGAAGAAATACAAACATGGGCTAAACAGTTGAAGGTTTGTCTAGAAACAGCTGATTAACCCCATGCACCTCGAGCTGACCAAGAGGCAAAGATTGACAGCACCCCTGAAAGATGTTCCATTCTAGTTCTAGAGATCTCCCAAGAGGCAGGAGAAGCAGCCATTGAGTACCTCACCAGAAACCCTTTGCTGTCTGTCTGCCAGAGCTTAGCCATAGGTCAAGATGAGAGATGGGAAAGAATTTCAGTTCAGTTTGCATTTGAAGGCGAATCTACCAAATTTGTGCTTTCTGAAATGATACATCGGCTGAAAGGCAGCTATCCTTCAGAATTCACACTTATCCAGATTTTGTGATGCAGTTGTCCAAGCAAACAATGTTTACAAAAAATGTATATACGAGGGGAAAGGGCATAAGAACAAACACATTATGGAAAAGAACATTACAAATCAGTAATTTGGGAAAACTGTGTCCAAAAATGTGGACCTTAGTCCAAATGTGTTCAGAAGCATGTTTACTAGGGGAAATTTGCACTAAAAGGCTAGTGAATCTTCATGATGATTTTTTTTTTTTTAAAAGCTAATTGCTGCAGTAGTGTGGAGAACTGAATTTAAGATTGGGAAAATGAGAAACAGAGAGAACTGCAACTGACAGATCCTTCCATCCCTAGTCAAGATAGAGCAGGCTTCCCTGACCTGTACTCGGCTGAGGCTGATGGGAGTTGTAGTTCAAAACATCTGCAGGGCACCAGGTTGGAGAAGACTAAGTCTGAGCCAGGAACTGTTGCCAAGAGTCCAGCCAGGATTCAGAACTGAGGAACAAGCCAGGAATATGACTGCTGCCTGAGCAAAGTCCCTACCTAAATACGTAGCCTTGACAGCCCTTTCTGTTATGGAGAGCCAGTAGACATAAAAGCGTAAGATGAGCTCTGCTAGATCAGACCAATGACCCTTCTAGTCCAGCATCCTACGATTCTGTAGCTGTGGATCCACCTGATAGTAGTTCCATCCTTCCACAAAGGATAAGCTCCCAGAACCCACCACCTAAACTTCTACCTTTATCCACTCCTTCCATCATCAGCATCTCTCTAACAGGGAACTCAGATGATGAGTGCCAACAGAAATGAAGACAAAACAGGACTACTGGGAAACAAGAGGGAGCTATTGGCATCTTCAGGAGAACTCTGAGATTCTCTGTCCTGTTTTCTGATGAGGAGGACTGAGCATGCTCAAAACTAAGGCGCTAGGGAAGATCTTGTTCCAAGATGACTTCCTAAAGAGCAGGAATACATTTAGGGGCTAGAGATACAAACAGCAATGATGTGACAATTATTTCTTTTGTAATACTGAACGTTTGCTAAATTGTTTTTGTCCTTTTTGGATGCATTGGTTGCTTTGTAAACTGACTTCTTTCCCCAACCTCAGTGTTTTGTATTTTGATATTTTGAATGTTTGTTGTAAGCTGCTTTGGGCACAGCACACTGTGGAAAGGCGGCGCATGAATAAACTCAATCAATCATCCTGTTCTCACAGTGGTCAACTGGGTGCAACCAATGGGAAGCCTGCAAGCAGAACCTGTGCAGAAGAACACTCTTCTGCTGTTGTTCCCAGGAGCTGGTATTCAGAAGCATGTTGCCTCTGATAATGGAGGGCGTATACAGCCATTGTGACTAGTAGTCAATGACACTTATTTCCCCCATAAATTTCTCTAATCCCTTTTACAGCTGTCCACAATGGTGGCCATCACATCATGTGGTGGCAGCAAATGCCATTGTTTATGCGTTACTTGAAGAGGCGCTTCCTTTTGTCTGTCCTGAATCTTGTTTTGAGGGTAGCTGCTCCTAACTACAGCTCTGGTGGCTCACAATTTGAGATGACTGTGGACAGATCTGTGGGCTCCATGATCGAGCCTCAGTAACTCCTGGCACTGTCTAAATTATTATTGTTATTATTGTTGTTATATTGTTGTTATTGTTATTATTATTGTTATTATTATTGTTGTTGTTGTTGTTGTTATTGTTGTTGTTATTATTATTATTATTATTTATTACATTTGTATACTGCCCCATAGCCGAAGCTCTCTGGGCGGTTTACAACAATTAAAAACATTAAAAACAAATACACAAATATATAAATTTAAAAACACTTAAAAAAAACAATTTTAAATTTTAAATTGGGGTGGATATGTATATGAGGGTGCTCTTGCCTGATATTAGATGTCTCATGCTCATCTGCAAATTAGAATAAGCACCTTGGAATATGCCCAGCTGATTGGGTTGCCATGTTGATAAAAAGAGGAAGAAAAGGAAGATCTAGTTCAGAAATGGGGGACCTGTGGCTCCCTGGATGCTGTTGGACTCCAGGTTCCAACATTCCTGACCATTAGGCATACTGTCTGGGGCTGATGGAAGCTGGACTCCCACCAATATCTGGAGAGCCACAGACAGAGATGTAAGAAGGCATCCATTCTGCCCTGTATTCATCACATGCAGCACTGTTTCCGTTCTGCTGCAGTTCGTGTTCCACCAAAAACTGCATCTCCCCGTCCACTGGGACAAAATCATACAACTTCCATAATTTAATTAATTAATGATGTAAATTACATAAGTTACATTGTCATTACGTTATTCCACCCCATTAATTCTAGTACAAAGGAAATACAGTGCAATGGAGGGGGAAGTAATTAATTACATATCGTTTGCAGACAAAAGCAACAACTGCAAACACCAGTGGTATTCACTGGATTGATTCTGTTCTGAACAGAAGACAAATAAGCAAACATCAGCAATTTCCACTCCCATTTCAGTTTTTATCAGAACCCTCTGGCATCCCTTGCCACAGGTGCCCCACCTCTGCTGTAAGCAGCACTGATGGAAGATTCTCCTTTTTGACACGGAACCTGAAGCAAGTAAGGAATCAGCTAAGTAGCAGCATGAAATATTAACTGGGTTTATCCTATCATTCTGGCACGTGGGCCAGAATGTGTGTGTAAGGATTTAGTAATTGCCTCTGAAAATGGCATCCTGCCAAGCTCAATTTGGCCATTCACTGAAGCAATTCTAGGCGTTTCGAGCGCCACGTTGCATAGTAGGCAAATGGAATCCTGATCGTTGCCATGAGACTGATTCAGCAAGGTGCTATAAACGGAGACAAAATGAGAGCAGTCCAAAGGTCATTTTGCTTATTTGGCAGGTATTCCCGGCCCAATTGCTCGTGATTTGTTAATACTCAAGGGATTGTAAAATATTAATTAAAAAAACCCTAAGGGGATTGCACAGATTGCTCAGAGTGTGGGAAAGTCACGTAGCAGAGGAAAATGCAGGGTGCTGGAAAGGTGGGAGGAAGTCTGCACAGCAAACAAGGGGTTGGTGGATCACTCTATTTCCAGTTTGGGCCAACTTGGTATGTGTTTCATTTCTACATTCTGTCTCATTTTGGCATCAATCCACAAATGCATACATACACATATACATGTATTTGCATGTGTGCGCATAAAAAATCTCCATGAAAATTCATACTTCAAAATATGAATTTTCTGTCAAGACATGCATCTTTAAACTTTATTTTATTCTAAAATATGCATTTTAACACATCTTAGAACATTTTTGAGCTAAGAGGTGTATTTCAAATTTCAGAAATACAGTGCCCAATCTGAAGCAGTTCGTTCCAATCTGCACAATAGTCTGATCAGGCCGTTTCATATTGGAATCCACAGGAAATGAATTCCTCAAACATCCCTACAACAAACTTTGTATGTATAGATCCCGAATGTGCTGACTCTCCTGATTGTGCACAAAAGATGACATTCAATTTATGGATTTAATTTATGGGGGAGAAAGCAGGGACACCTTTGATGAAATCCATAAGCCCCACACCCTCCCATTTTGACCAATTCATGCCCATTGTCTCCCTTCTCCTGTGGTTAAGGGGCCACCATAAAAGGTATGAGAGTTGGGGGATCGTGTAATTTGAGCACTGAATTAGGGTGGCTACTTACACATGGACAAAAAAATACAGATTTGCATAATATCGCATATGCTAATTTATAAAAAATAAACCAATAATCCTATTCAAACCCATTGAAATGAATGGACATGACTAATGTAGGTCTGTTCCTTTCAATGGGTCTTCCCTGAGTACAACTTAGGCCACATCCATACCCTACATTTCAAGCACTCTTATTCCACCAACAGTCATGAAGATGGGGCTAGATATTTGAACAGCTGTCTGGTCCAAGTCAAGTTGAAAGATTAAGATGCCTAAGAAGGGAGAATAGGATAGGTCTTGAAGTTGCCCATCAACATTCAGCACCTGGACAGCAGCCGGAGCAGGCAGACAGGCCACATGGTCAACATCTCCCGCAGTAAGACGTCATTACTGTTGTCGGATCGTATATCCAGCTAAGGTCACATTCAAGCCATACCTTTAAAACACACTTATCCCACTTTAACAGTAATGGAAAATCCTGGGAACTGTTGCTTGGGTGGGAGTTATAGGTCTCTGGGGTCAGCACCCTTAACAAATGGCAGCTCCTGGGATTCTAGTTTGCTGTTTTAGGCTGCATTAACAGCAGTATAGTTCTAAAGCACGTGAAGTACTGGTTTCCCTCTATTCGGAACTGTTTAGGCCTCATCTTGAGTACTGCATCCAGTTCTGGACACTACGCTTCAAGAAGGATACAGACAAACTGGAACAGGTTCAGAGGAGGGCAACGAGGATGATCAGGGGACTGGGGAAAAAGCCCTATGAGGAGAGACTGAAAGCACTGGGCATGCTTAGCCTTGAGAAGAGAAGACTGAGAGAAGATATGATAGCACTCTTGAAGTCCTTGAAAGGTTGTCACACAGAGGAGGGACAGGATCTCTTCTTGATCATCCCAGAGTTCAGGACACAAAATAATGGGCTCAAGTTACAGGAAGCCAGATTTCGACTGAACATCAGGAAACATTTCCTAACTGTTAGAGCAGTACGACAATGGAACCAATGATCTAGGGAGGTGGTGAGCTCTCCAACACTGGGGGCATTCAAGAGACAGCTGGTCAGCCACCTGTTGGGGATGCTTTAATTTGGATTCCTGCGCTGATCATGGGGTTGGACTCAGTGGCCTTATAGGCCCCTTCCAGCTCTACTATTCTATGCTTCTATTATTCTATAACACGGAGATGGTCTAGAAAAGTCCCTCCAACTCTATGATTTCACACCTGGCACCTCAAGGGTTATAGGCCAGAGATGGGGAAGCTGTGGCCGTCCAGTTGTTACTGGCCTCCAACTCCCATCATTCCTGACCATTGGCCATGTTGCCTGGGCCTCATAGGAGTTGGAGTCCAACAACATCTAGAGGGCCACTGCTTCCCCATCTTTTGCCTAATGATAGGGCCAGCCTTGGAACAGGGTTAACATGACTAGGTAGGGCGTTTGAGTTTCAGAGTTTGGGTGCCACCACTGAAAAAGCTATCCCAGAACTCAGGGGCGCCTAGGGAAATAACTTCCAATAAGATTTAAGAGATGGTCTGGCTTATATGTGCAAAAGCCATTGTTCAGTTTTTAAAACTACTGCTTCCTGATTTATTGATCAAAAAGATTTTTAATTGATTCATCTGATTGACCAAATGTTGTGATCCTACTGAAAACCCATACGAATGCATACCGTTTATCCTGAGATGGACTCCTTGTGGGCTCTGTGGCTGGTTATATATGGCATATTATTCTAGAGTCAATTGAGACTGAGTGCTTGTTTCTTCTACATCATGCATGCACAATCTAGATCTATTGCATATTTTTGGCCCTGAAAAGCGCATCTGGTGAAATTGGTTTCATTCTGAAAATACAAGCTCATTGCTGATTGATCCTGCATTATCCTGCAGTGTGTTCATTTAAAAACAAATGAAAAAAAATTGTAGGCAATCTCGGCAATGAGGGGCATATCCACCCCTTAGAGTATACCACTTCCTTCTTCATTCACCTGGGGCATATGCAGGGAGGGAAATGCATGTGCCATTCCTGGGCAAGGTTCTGGAAAGGGTGGTTGCATCCCAGCTCCAGGCACTCTTGGATGAGACCGATTATCTGGATCCATTTCAATCGGGTTTCAGGCCCGGTTTTGGCATGGAGATGGCCTTGGTCGCCCTGTATGATGACCTTTGTCGGGAGAAAGACAGGGGGAGTGTAACCCTGTTGATTCTCCTTGATCTCTCAGCAGCTTTTGATACCATCGACCATGGCATCCTTCTGGGGAGGCTTGCGGATTTGGGAGTTGGAGGTACTGCTTGGCAGTGGTTCCGCTCCTATTTGGCAGGTCGTCTCCAGAAAGTAGTGCTTGGGGAGCACTACTCGATACCCTGGGCGCTCCAATATGGAGTTCCGCAGGGATCAGTTCTGTCCCCCATGCTCTTTAACATCTATATGAAGCCACTGGGTGCTGTCATCAGGAGTTTTGGAGTGCGTTCTCATCAGTACGCTGATGATATGCAGCTCTACTTCTCCTTTTCATCTTCTTCAGGTGAGGCTGTTGATGTGCTGAACCGTTGCCTGGCCGCGACAATGGACTGGATGAGAGCGAACAAATTGAAGCTCAATCCAGACAAGACTGAGATGCTGTTAGTAAATGGATCCCCTGACCAGATGGATGTTCGACCTGTTCTGGATGAGGTTACACTCCCCCTGAAGGAGCAGGTGCGCATCTTGGGAGTCCTTTTGGACCTGTCCTTGTCACTTGAGGCGCAGGTGGCCTCGGTGGCACGGAGTACTTTTTACCAACTTAGGCTGGTAGCCCAGCTACGCCCGTATCTGGACAGGGAACATCTTGCTTCAGTTGTTCATGCTCTGGTAACCTCAAAATTGGACTACTGCAATGCACTATACGTGGGGCTGCCCTTGAAGATGGTTCGGAAACTGCAGCTCGTGCAGAATGCAGCGGCCAGATTAATAACTGGGACCAAGCGGTCGGAACATGTGACACCGATTCTGGCCCGCTTGTACTGGCTGCCTATATGTTTCCGGGCTCGATTCAAGGTGCTGGTTTTAACCTATAAAGCCTTACACGGCACGGGCCCACAATACCTGATGGAGCGTCTCTCCCGATATGAACCTACCCGTACACTGCGCTCAACATCGAAGGCCCTCCTCCGGGTGCCCACTCAGAAAGACGCCCGGAAGGCAATTACAAGAAAGAGGGCCTTCTCGGTAGCGGCCCCCGAACTATGGAACACCCTTCCTGACAAGGTACGCCTGGCGCCTACATTACTATCTTTTCAGCGCCAGGTGAAAACCTTCCTCTTTACCCAGGAGTTTTAGTATGAGCTATTTGAGGAAAATGTTTGAGCTATTTGGGGAAAAAGGAAGGGTTAGACAATTGAAATCTTTACCTGGTCTGGCATAGCTATGATCCGATTCCGCAGGGAGCTCCCTTAATTAGCCTCTCTGCAGTATCTAATTCAGTGGAGACCATCGAAGAGCTTCTTAATCAGGTCTCTACAAACAACACGAATGCACTGTACTATTCTGGGAGAGTGCCGGCCCGGTTCCTCCTTTTCAGACACAGATTGCAGCTTGCCTTCAACCCAAGATACAGTCGCAAGCTCAGCTGTTTCCCCTCTGCCGTGGCCATCTCTAATTCAACTTAGCACGAGGAAAAGTAATACTGGCACAGTTCTTCTGAGTATGAATTTACAGGCCTTGTAACACCAGCTCTATGGCCCTGGAGGAACAGAGTACAGAGTTTGTGGAGAGGTGGTCAGCCCTTCTACCACCCACCGCCTCTATGGCGCTGGAGGAACAGAGTGCAGGAGAGGTGGGCCGACCTCCTAACACCGTCCCTATGGTGCTACAAGCACAGAGTATAGAGTTTGCAGAGAGGTGGGCAGCCATTCTGCCACCACCCCTATGGTGCTGGAGGAACACAGTACAAAGTCTGTGGGGAGATGGACAGACCTCTTAACACCCCTCTATGGTGCTGGAGGCACTGACGTTGAGCAGGCATGCCCAAATCTCTTGAATGCAGCCAGGGTGGGGAGCCTTAGAGAGAGGTTAATTCAGTGCAATGCTATGTAAACTCAAATCTGCATGGAAAAGATGTCAGAACGTGCCATAGTTACACAGTGAAGCCTTCCATGGAGTTGGTGTGGTCCTTGCAGGCCATTAACACAGGAACATTGCCATGCTCTTACACCGAGCAAGGCCATTGGTCCACCTAGCTCAGTATTGACTACCTTGATTGGCAGAAGTAGCTCTCCAGGATTTCAGACAAGGGTCACTCCCAGCTCTGCCGGGATTGAACCTAGGACCTTTTGTGCCTCACCCTCCCACAATTTCAGCCAAGACTGAATGCCGCCCCTGCATCCTTAAAAACAGGAATGGAAAGGGTCACCAGAAAAGGGGAATGAGGCCGGCCCCTCTCCCATCCTGGCTCTGTTGTTATTTGAGCATTGGTTTTGTTCTGTTGCTTAGATTTAAAAAAGAGAGAGAACAGGCAATATAAAGACTTTTCCTGCTCCCCCAGCAAAGTACACGTTCTGCATTTTGACATCTCATTTCTTTCTCTCCAATGAGTGATTGCATCAGTGCTGGTGCTGGTCAGAAGAGACTCATTGAAATGAATGGATGTGACTATTATAGCATCATAGAATAGTAGAGTTGGAAGGGGCCTATAAGGCCATCAAGTCCAACCCCCTGCTCAATGCAGGGATCCAAATCAAAGCATTCCCGACAGGTGGCTGTCCAGCTGCCTCTTGAATGGCTCCAGATTAATTTATTAATACTCTTGAACAGAGCTTAGCTGTTCAAGAGCCTCAGGCTACATACACACACTATACATTTAAAGCACATCCCACCCAAAAAAGTATTCTGCGAACTGTAGCTTGTTAAGGGTGCTGGGAATTGTAGCTCTGTACAGTAGTGCAATGGCAAATTCAGAAGTGCAGGACCCCTTCATGATAGTCATGCCACGCCCCCTCACAGCCACCCCCCCCTCGCTTGCTCGCCATTGTCATCGCCACTCCTCAGTCCTTTCCGCACATGCCTTCTCCCACAACAGACATCCCTAGGAGCCAATCAGCACGAAAGGAGAGGGTGTTAGCTACTGAGAAGAGTTTTCTCAGTGGCCAACTCACCTCTTTTCACTCTGATTGGCCCCAATCAGTAGGAAAGGACAGCAAAGCATGTTAGAAGACTCTTCTCAGTGGCCAACACACTCATCTTTCATGCTGATTGACATGTAAGAGGCTGGAGACATAGGGACCTGGCTAGGACCCTGCTCCCCAAAAAGTAAAGGATCTAAGACTCCCCCCTAAAACCCTGGATGACTACACCTCTGGCTCTGTGAGGGGTAAACTACAGTTCCCGGGATTTAAATGTATGGTGTGCACACAGACTTACGCTGCAATCCTAAGCATTAGTACCTGGGACTGATGCTTTTTTAATTTTTGGTAAAAACAAAAAAGAGAGGTGCAGTACTAATACCTTGATAAAAGTGCTGTAAGTGCCAGCACAAAATGGTTGTTATGGACAGCAAAAAAGAAGTGCTGGTACTCTGTACAGGTGAGTTCCTTCTCCCACTAAAATGCTCTGACGGGGAGTAAGTCCCTTGAATTCAGTGGAATTTACTTCTGAGTAGACATCAACAGGAACGTGCTGTTAATGTTTGTTTAAGAGTCTGATGCCTGCAGAGTGGAATAAAAAAATAGATAAGGACAAGTGAGGACACCTGCCACAACATGTTGCAATGCCCAGTGCCCTTGTTCAGAAGACTCCATTCCATCTTCCTTCCTACCTGATTTTCTGTCCCCCCAAAGAAAAAGTCAGTCACCACTCCATGCTCACTGAGCACGCTCAGTCCTCATTGGGTTTTTGTGGGGTTTGGCCTTCCCTTAAGGCCCCCCAACCTTAAAGATTTTTTCGTTTGCACTTCTGCAAACCTCAACCCTCCTGACATCTTTTCCTTGTATGCTGGCAGTGCCATTTTGGCTTAATAAGGAAAGGGACTCACAGCCTGAACACTGGAAACAGAGAGAATAAAGATGGTTTAGGCTGCATATGCACCATACATTTAAAGCACATTTAAAGCCGCTTGCCAGCCTCCCCCCTGAAGAATCTTGGGAACTGTAGTTTGTTAAGGGTGGTGGGAATTGTAGCACTGTGAGGGGTAAACTAAATTTGAGGGGAATGTGCTTTAAATGTATGGCATGTATGCAACCAGTTTTATTTCCAGACACCTTGCTGAGACTCCCATCCACCCAAAAAGAGGGGTGGGAAATCAGACAAACAGGCCTGTTTGCAGGTACCTAATGAAACATCTGCCTTTTTGCACTTGCATGCTACAGATTAATGCAATACATGCCAATCTGGTGGACTTCCTTTTGGCTGGCTGATTTCCTGTCAGCCTCCCAACTGGAGGATTTTACCTGTCCCAAATGTATTGTCCAAGGTCACTTCAGTTCAGGGACAATGATCTGGACAGAGCCAAGCAAGCAGATTAAAGGCAAAAATGGGAATTGTTAGGAAAAGGTGCCAGGAATATCCCAGGTGTTGATTCTATTACACACAGAGCTTGGAAAAGTTACTTTTTTAAATTACAACTCCCATCAGCCCCAGCCAGCATGGCCACTGGATTGGGCTGATGGGAGTTGTAGTTCAAAAAAATAACGTTTCCAAGCTCTGATTACACACACACACACACACACACACATACACACACACATATATATTCTATGATTCTATGATATATATATCAATCATAGAATCACAGAATAGCAGAGTTGGAAGGGGCCTATAAGGCCATCAAGTCCAACCCCCATCCCTGAAGTAATGCATTATGGTGCAAAAGAGAAAAGATATATATATAAAACATTAGAAACAAATAAAAGGGGACTGCAGAACGCCATAAAAACTGCAGAACAAGATATATTGCAATTGGCAGATTAGCAATGAAGGTACCTCCTTCACAATACACAAATTAATACTGTGGGTGTTTTTTTTCTGGGAAAAATACATGCTGCCCCACCCAGTCCTGTGCATCTCAAACACATTTTCTTTGAGCTGCGAGTGCAATGCAACAGGTAATGTGGGGAATCAGCCAGTCCTAATTCACAACCAGGGGTCTGTGTGTCCGGGTTCGCAGTACTCTATTTGAAGGGCTGTTGCATCAAAGGCCAGTTAAAGAATAAAGAATCATCAGAAGGGCATAGAGGTAGGGGAGGAATTCGATTCTGTTTGCCATTCAGGAAGTGCAAACCTAATTTGCTTTCCAAAACGAGATGTGAACTCAAACGGCCATCCTTCAAAATTTGCACTTCTTCAAATTTCACAATGCAGTTCTCTGGCTAAGTAATATATGCTGGGAATCTCCTTTGCCTGAATCCCCAGAGAGCTGCTGCCAATCTGTGTCGACAATACTGAGCTGGATGGACCAATGGTCTGGCTGAGCATAAGGCCATTTCCTGTTTTCCTAAATAGAAATGCATTTCACCAGGCAAGAATATGTGTATTAGGAAAAATGCACTCTAAAACGTTGAAAAGTTTTCATAAAGACTTTTTTAATATTAAAAAAGAGGCAAACTAATGCTTAAGACTGAAAAAATAAGAAAGTGAGAGAAACTAAAATTGACATCATCCATCTCTCGTCAAGGCAAGATATGACCAGGATAGGGACAAGAGTTTTCACCAACGGGGCACAGAGGAAAGGTCATAGTTTGGTGATGCTGTTAATGGAGGTGATGTCAACAGACTGAATTTGGGCAGAACAATGGAAAGTGAAAGTCAAAGAAAAAAACCAATTAAGTTGAGCAACGACTCATCCTAGGCCAGAAGTCACCAGCATGGTGTCCACAAGGTCTTCCCCTGGTGCCCACAAAATGTCTGAGTCCACCCACCCCTCATTGCCCTCTCGTTGGTGGGGGTAGTTACCCTTTTCTCCCTTGAAAAGCTGAAAGAGGAAGTTGGAAGAGTGACACTCTTTCCCACTTCCTCTTTCTACTCTATGTACTTTTCAAGGTGGAGATTAATTCTACCAGAAGTGGCCGGTGTGGGTGGCACCCATGGCACTTGCTCAAAAATCCAAATGTGCCCACAGGCCTGAAAAGGTGGGCGATTTCTGTTCGCCACTACCTGGCAACACTCAAACCTCTCCAAGGTGTCAGGCAAAGGTCTGCCCCAGCTTTTCTTCTCAAGATCTATTTAACCCCAAGCCACCAGGGTTGAACTTGTAAACATCACCATGCCAAACTTGAGCTTGGTCCTTGAAATACAGACCCTGCAGAAGTAGCTGACATGGGCCAAGTCAATTGGAATGGAAGACAGGCATGTGCCACGTCCACCAGTTACCACCGGTTATGTTTTATGTAGGAAGAGTCCTCACGTGAATGACTTGGCTATGTTCTTGGCATCTGCAGTCACCAGATTCCTTGGCAGGTTCTGATGTCACTTTGAGAAACGAGGGTGGAGGGTTGCCATCAGGTTCAGCGCACGGTTTGAATGCCACACTCCCAAGTCAGTCACAGAAGCGTCTCCTCTCCCTCACCAGATGGAGGATGTGTTGGTACCATTCAGGCCTTTTTCTTCCAATGAGAGTGTCTTCGCAAAGGGGAGGAGATTGTTCTAGAGTGCAGGAGGTTCACCTCCGAGTTCTTCTTCATGCAGGACATAACTTTTGTTTTCTGTGCCTGCAGAGAAAAAGGTCCCAAATAAGATGCCAATTTCAGTTTCAGGTCTGTCAATTCCAGTTCTTTCCCTTCCTCATTTTCCCAGTCTTAAATTCTGTTCTGGAGCAATTCACGATTAAAAATTAAAAAGAACTCATGAAAAATCTTCAGCATTTTAGTGTAAATTTCTCCCAATAAACTCATTTTTGTACACCGCTTTGACTCATGGGTACATTTTTGTAGGTCATTCCTCCTAATACCATGCATTTTTGAATGTTATTTTTACTAATATATTCATTTTGATGCACACTTTCCCCTAATATATGCATTTTTGCAAAACCTTATTTGGTTGGAGAACTGTGTTGCAACATTTGGAGATGTGCACCTTCCGAAAGGTGGCTGTGTTACAGTTCTCATATTGTTTCAGAAAGAGTGGATTTCATAGATTCGGCTGAAAACAGGAACCGAACTGAAATTCTTGCCTTACCCCACTCCCAACTTGGGAAAGATCTAACTTTAAAAAAGCTTTTAAGGGGCTATTTCTTTTTAAGTGATTGGGAACCTGTAGCCCTTCCAAATGCTGGTCTGCAGCTCCCCATCAGCCCTGACCAATAGGCATCCTGGCCGGGGCCATCTGGATGGCACTAGGCTTCCTGCTCCTGTCATTAAACCTGTTCTCAAACTCTTTGGAAGCTTTCAAGAATGGGCTGGCATCTAGGGGACAAACTACACCAATTTTGAGCAACAGGGCAGGACTTCTTATAACAAATGGCGATATGCAGAGACACAGCACCCTTAGCTTCTGTGGATCTTACTGAATTGTAAAGTTGAAATAAAAGACATGTTCTTCTTTTACTGATGGGCTCCTTCTAGGAGGAAGGGCAGGATTCAAATTTAATAAATAAATAAAATCTTTCTTTCTTTCTTTCTTTCTTTCTTTCTTTCTTTCTTTCTTTCTTTCTTTCTTTCTTTCTTTCTTTCTTTCTTTCTTTCTTTCTTTCAAAAAGGCTGGCTCAACTTCTTTCCGGGAATGCTCTCTTGAAATATTCTGGACCGCTTTCCAACAGGGCATTCTTATGGGAGAGAAGGTCCCCCTGGGGATTCCGAAAGCTACTCGATAAGCAGAGTGCCAAGTGTCGGTGGGTTTCGTTCACGCTATGGGTGTCAAATTAGCATCACATAGCGAGAAAGCTAATATTAGCCCCTGTTACTTCAGTTGCAAAGGGATCGCTCTGTTCATCTCATCTGTGCTTTTGGACTCCTCTAAGGAATGTGGTGTATGAGTTATTGGGTGGCATTCAACACTACACAGAGGAGACCCACAGATGGGACTAACTTCGGTTTATTAATTTCAGTGGGTCTGCTCTGTGTAGGACGTAGTTGGATACTAGCCTTTGAGATCATACTGCATGCAACCCTTGGTTTTAATTTTTAAAGAAATTCAAAAAGTAAGGTTGAAATTAAGGTGATATCTGCACTGTACATTTAAAGCACTATAATACCAGTTGAAACAGTCACAGCTTCCCCCAGAGAATCCTGGGAACTGTAGCTTATTAAGGGCACTGAGAGTCGTGAGGAGACCCCTGATCCCCTCACAGAGCTACAGTTCCCGTAGTATCCTCAGAAGATGGATGGATGGATTGTTAAACCACTCTGAAAGTTGTAGCTCTGTGAAGGGAGCAAGGCCCTCCTAACTACGTTTAAGATCAAAGGCCCTCCTCCAGGTGCCTACTCCAAGGGAAGCTCGGAGGATGGCAACAAGGGAGAGGGCCTTCTCAGTGGTGGCCCCCAAATTATGGAATGATCTCCCTGACGAGGTGCACCTGGCACCAACACTGTTATCTTTTCAGTGCCAGGTCAAGACTTTCCTCTTCTCCCAGGCATTTTAGTATGTGTTTTTATACTGTTTAATTTTTTTAATTGTTTTAAATTGTTTTTATAAGATCTGTTTTAAATTGTATTTGTTTTAATGTTTTTAGTTACTGTAAACCGCCCAGAGAGCTTCGGCTATGGGGGGGTATACAAGTATAATAAAACAAACAAATAAATAAATAAATAAATAACAACTCTCAGAGCACTTCACAAACTACAATTCCCAGGATTCTCTGGGGGGAAGCCATGGCTGTTTAAAGTGGTATGATTCCATGTATTTTATTTATTTAATTAATTAATTTGTATCCCACCCTTCCTCCCAGCAGGAGCCCAGGGCGGCAAACAAAGCGCTAAAAACACTTTAAAACATCATAAAAACAGATCTTAAAACACATTAAAACAAAACAGCGTTAAAAACTTTTTTAAAAAAACAACTTTAAAAATGGGTTAAAAAGGTAAAGGTGTCCCCGCACTTATAGTGCGAGTCGTTCCGACTCTTAGGGTGACGTCTTGCAACGTTTACTAGGCAGACCGTATATATGGGGTGGGATTGCCAGTTCCGTCCCCGGCCTTTCTTTACCCCCCAACATATGCCGGGTACTCATTTTACCGACCACGGATGGATGGAAGGCTGAGTGGACCTCGACCCCTTTTACCGGAGATTCGACTTCCTCCTTCTGTTGGAATCGAACTCCGGCCGTGAGCAGAGCTTCGGCTGCGTTACCGCCGCTTACCACTCTGCGCCACGAAGGGTCTTTAACCCTAACCCTAACCCTAACCCTAAAAAAAAAAGGGTTAAAAACATTATTAAAAAACATATTAAGCAATTCTAACACAGACGCATGTATTTTAGCATGTGTTTTTAAATTGCTTTTTAAATCTGTGTATTTGTTTTTAATATTTTTAATTGCTGTAAAACAGCCCAGAGAGCTTCAGCTATGGGGCGGTATACAAATGCAATAAATAAATAAATAAGTAAAATAAAATAAATGTAGAGTGCTATTTAGCCAGTGTTACCTTGGACCGGGGCTGGTGGGGCAGCTTTTATCCTGTCTTCTTCAATGCGGAGGGCTGTCAGAAGGAAACATCCTCCCCCGAGAACACCAATAAAAATGCACAGAACAAAGCTGTACTGCAGGCTGCGGAAGGACCAGAAGGAAGACGATTCTGCCTGGTTCTTCTGGATCACACTGGAGATCTGGAGATGAAAAGGATTCATGTCCCTGTCAGACGTGGCTGGCCCAAAACGCAGGTCTTCTTGGTGATGGGCAGGGCCCCTTATCGTTGAGATACAAAGATAAAGGTACACACCATACCTTTAAAGCAAACTGTAACTCTGTGAGGCGTCTCCTAACAACACTCAACACCTTTAGCAAGCTACAGTTCCCAGGATTCCCTGCGAGAAGCCATGACTGTTAAAGTGATACCATAGTACTTTAAATGTTTGGTGCAGAAGTGGCGTGAGCAACTTGTCGAACGGGATACTCTAATGTCTAATAGGCTCCTTCGAGAGGAAGGCCAGGATATAAATTCTAATAGCTATTATTACTATTATTATTATCATTTTATTATTATGGTTTATTTCTATCCCGCCTTATGGCCAAAAGGCCCTCGAGGCGGCTTACAAAAAATAAACACTAATAATAATGATAACAACAACAATGATGATGATGATGATAAAAAGCATAGGGAGTCTTGCACATCCAGCTGGTCTCTGATGATATTTCTGTGTCTTGGTCATAGAATCATAGTAGCTTTGGAAGGGGCCTATAAGGCCATCAAGTCCAACCCCTGCTCAATGCAGGAAATGGAAGTGGACTGCCTTCAAGTCGACTCTGACGTATGGCGACCCTATGCAGAGGGTTTTCATGGTAAGTGGTATTCAGAGGGGGGTTTACCATTGCCTTCCTCTGAGGCTGAGAGGCAGTGACTGGCCCAAGGTCACCCAGTGAGCTTCATGGCTGTGTGAGGATTCGAACCCTGGTCTCCCAAGTCGTAGTCCAACGCTCTAACCACTATACAACACAGGCTTTCTCTCAATGCTGGGATCCAAATTAAAGCATCCCTGACAGGTGGCTGTCCAGCTGCCATTCATTCACAGTGCACAGAGTCCTCATACGCTCATAAGATATGACGTTGTAGCATTCCTACCCCCAACCCACCAAGAAAAAAAACTCCTCCCCACCCCCCAAAAGCTACCCTCATAACTCACGATTCCAATGAGATAGGGGCTGCCGGCATCACCCAACAAATGGCTAACGAATATCTGCAGAGCCAGCGCTGTGGATTGGCGTGTTGGCTTCACAACGTACTGAAAAGTCAAAGATCCAATGATTGACAGGTAGGAAAGGCCAACTTGCTAGCTAAGCGTCCTCTGGGGGCGGCCCAGGCTGTGCTTGACCTGTTTTGCCATACAGTTAGTCTACCTAATGAAAGATTGTGTTTGCTACCAGGGCCGGTGCCAGGTATGACTGGGCCCTTGGGCACCAGCCTGCCCCAGGCCCACAGTGCCTGCCCGCATGTCCCACCTACCTCTCCCATGGCTGTGAATGCCATCTGTGCTGTGCACACATGCCTAGCATTAACCAAGATGGCACCAGGGATGTCAGCCCCTTAGGGAAGTCCCTGCCACCATCTTAGTTGATGGCTGGCATGCACAAGCAGCGCACATGACATTCACAGCAACAGAAGAGGTAGATGGGGCATCTGTATGGAAGGGGGTGCCTGGGAGCTCCCTCTCCTCAATCCACGGGAGGTTGGAAGCTGTCACTGCCACAGATCATGGAATGGGAGTGCTACCCTCCCACCCTAATGAAGGGCCCTTCAGGGGCCCCTCTGGATCACAGGAGCCCTCGGCCAGGGCCCAACCTGGCTGCCCTCTGGCGCTGGCCCTGTTTGCTATGTTAGTGCTGCTGGTACTTGGATCCCTTGCAGATGGGCTGGCTGTACCAGACAGGCTAACTACACCATTTCCTACAGCATCAAAATTCCAGGGATGCCTGCCTTTGCTCTGTAAATGTCTGAGAGAGAGCTACTTTTGAAGGAAGTGCATGGAGGGTGACCATGCATCCTAGTTTACAAGTACATTCCTCTCTTTGGAGGCACCCTCTGTCTGAAGGCTGTCAGATCCAAATTTACACCATACATTTAAAGCACCTTCATACCACTTTAACAGATGACATCCCCCAAAGAAACCTGGGAACTGTAGTTTACCCCACAAAAAGCTACGACTCCCAGCACCTTTAGCAAACTACAGTTCCCAGGATTCTTTGGGGGAAGCCATCTGCTTTAAACGCATGGTGTGGATGTGACCCAGGAAGGGGGCCTTGACATTGACCACCCACAACGTCTGGACAGCAGACTAAACAGGTGCACAGCTCACCTGGGCAGGATCTTTCCCAAGACGGAGAGATGGATTGTATTTCTATCTAAATGACAGTCATTATTTCTGTATTTACGCCTATACAGATAAACCTGCACATGAATATTTTATCCTCTTATGTATAGGAATACTCCGCATTAACGTACGGAATGGGTCAAGAGCGAGTACGTAAACCGAAAATGTACTTAAAGTGAAGCACTACCTTTTTTCACTTATCGATGCATGTACTGCACTGCAATCGTCATATACGGGCATAACGGATGTAAATAACGGATGGCAGCGAAAACAGTACGTACTGTATGCAAGTTTGTAGTTGGAAACAGATCGGGCGGTGGCATCATGCCATTAAGTGTCCGTTCTTGCGAAGCGAGCGTACATAAATAGGGGAATGATGCGACTGTAAACATGTCTGTACTTGCGATTGTCTGTAAAGTGAAGGTCTGTATAGTGGGGTATTCCTGTATTTTGGCGACATGTACGTGGGAGCACGGCATAAAGACTAGGCCTCTGCACTGCATTTGGCCAAGGCCTGAGGCCCCACCCAATTCAGAGGCATTTGGGGCTGGGACGAATGGGCTGAGAAAGCCCCAGATCTCTATGGGTTGGGTTGGGCAGCCCGGAGTGATTCAGGGAGAGATCCAGGGCGGGGCAGGTGGGTTCCTCTGATGGGGACAGAGCAGACTGGCCCTCCCTGGGGCCCATGGATCCGAGAGCCACAGGACAGACATCAGAAGAGGCCTGCAGTTGGATCAGGCCAATGGCCCATCTAGTCTGGCATCCTGTTCTCCCAGTGGTCATCTAGATGCCTCTTCTGGGAAGCCCGCAAGCAGGACCTGAGCGCAAGAGCAACTCTCCCCTCCAGCAATTCCCAGCAAGTTATATTCAGAGGCACGTGGCCTCCAGCAAACACTGAGCCACTCAGTGCTAATTGTTTGGAAAACTGTTACGTTAAATCATTGAACCGAGTTTTATAGGTATGGCTTGCTTTTAGACTACAATCCCGTGCATCCTTTCCTAACAGTAAGCCCCACTGGACACAGTAGAACTTGCATGCAAGAAAACACGCACAAGATTGCATGTTGGGCTGTTTTCCACCCATTTACGATGCCCCCCTCCCCTGGTATAACCTGTCCCCACAACATTTCTGGCTACGGGCCTGAAGGAAAGTGAAGGAAGTGCACAGAGAGAGAGATGGAGAGCGGAGATCTAAGAATAGATATATCGGGTTATCAGCAAAATCAATGTGACAGAAAAAAACAATTGCACTCACCAACAGAATATCAGTCACAAGGGCCCAGTTTAAAGATAAAAGAAATTCTCCAAGGGCAATAAAAATCTGAAATAGTAAAAAGAAGAAGAAACAAACAGAGAGAATGTCATGGATATAGCCACTGGAGAATCGCACATGTACAGGGAGAAATAGAGGCCAGATATTATTCTCCAGCATTTTAACTGCTGGCCTTTTGGGTCCCAGCTGCTGGTTTCTCCTTCATTTCACCAGCAAAGTAAACAGATTTGCTCATAAAACAGAAAGTCAGATGCAATTCACTTGAGCTTGTGAACAAGGAAGCCTCTGGGTGCCGGTAGCAGCTACAGGCTCCAACCAACAACTGCTACAGGCACCAGCGAAATCCCTCCCTTTCAGGGTTGTAAACTGCTTTGCTGGTATGATTTGTTTGCTTAAAATAAGAATCACTACACTTTCAGGGTACAAATTTACTCAGCACAATTACCAAAAATTAAATACTTTATACTGGAGGCCACTCACACTCAGCTCTGGGTGCTGTGTTCCTTGGTGATATTGCCTATTCACATATGTGAAATTCTAAAAAGGGGCATCTTGATTTCCATGCTCTTTCAGCCTTTTCACTTGCTATCTTGAGGGCTAGAAACTTTACAACCCAAAGTCTCTCCTATGAATGCCGGACCCCTCATAGGCAAGATCTCCTTGTGGAAGTCAGTCGGTAATGTAGTAGCAAATTTAGAAGCACAGGGTCCCTTCATAATAGTCGCAGCCACACCCCTTCACAGACACACCCCCTTCTAAGATTATAGAATAATCTGACCAGGTTTGAAAACTGCTTTCTGCTTCTCTGTCATTGTCA